>NC_060281.1:89896858-90196430 GCF_021613505.1 Equus quagga | reverse complement strand
CCCAGGAGCCATTCTCTCACCCACCACGCAGACCAGGACCCCGAGCTGCAGCAGCCTCTGCAGGGCGCCCACCCGCCACTTCCTGGTCATCACCTACTTCTCAGTTTTGTAATCCAGAAGCCCCAGCCTGTCCAGGTCCCTGGGGAGCCCCTGCTCTCGGCTCCTGCTGGCTGCTGGGAGCAGGAGTCAGCACAGCAGCTGCAGCCCCAGCTGAACAGGAGGCAAAGCAGGGGCCCAGGCCAGGCCAGGCCAGCAGCGTTAAAGGGACACTCGGGGCAGGGTCCAGCCCCACCCCAGCCCTGGGCTCAGCCCCAACCCCCAGCTGCCCTGGGCCTCCCTTCCTCCCCACACTCCCTCTGCTGGTTCCTGGGGCACAGACAGGAGCAGCTGCTTTCCCCTGCCCTTTGACCTCACTTCCTTGGGGGCTGAGTGGGTGACAGGTGTTATAGGTACTTTGAGAGGGTGGCATGGGGTCTGCAGGAGCCCAGAGGAAGGACCAAGGAAAGCTTCAGGAAGAAGGGCCCTCTGAGCTGACACTGCAGATTCTGAAGTTCAACAAGCGAAGCTGGGGAGGGATGTTCCCGGTGGAGGAAGCCGCACATGGGACGCTGGAGCAGGAGAGAGAACTGGGACCCACAGAGAGAGAGCATGACTCTGGCTCCAGAGAGGAGGGTGGCTGGCTCTGCAACGTCCCCCAGGCCCTCCTGTGGGATGCTCCTGTAGAGCTGCTCCACCCGGCAAGCAAGCGCAGGAACTGAGAACAGCTCTGGAGTCAGGCCCATTCCTCAGTCTGCTGAAGTGGGGGGATGCGGGACTCACTGGCCCCTTCTGCGCCGTGGCCAGAATACAGGGTGGGAGAGTCCTTCCACACAGAGAGATGGGGCTGGCAGTGCGAGAGGAGGGAGGGCTGGGTGGGAGTTGGTGGGGCTGGATCCAAATGTCATCTCTGCCACACAAGATCAGGGTGACCCTGGGCATGCAGCTCAACCTCACCGAGCCTCAGTCTCCAATCTGTGAAATGGACCCAACGATGCCACTCAGCCCTCGGGGTTGTGATGAGCATTAAATGCTCAGCAGAGTGTCTGCCCATGTACGTGCTCCATGCCTGGCCCCTTGGGCTGTCATTGCCAGTCCCCAGAGATGCAGCAGTGGGGGTTCTGGTGGGGGTTATATTGCTGCCAGGCACGAGCCATCAACGGGCTTGGTTCCATCCCAGCATCCTCCACGGCACCACAAAGGAGGTGGCCTTAACCGCTTGACAAAGAAGCTCGTGGATACATGGGGTGGGGCTGGGTATTCAGCCCATGGGTTGCAGAGTTGCCATGCAACCCCAGGATAGTCCGCTTGCAAAGCCCCTCCCACGGCCTCGGCCTGGAGTTTGGGGGATGGAGGAAGGTGGAGGAGGGTGGTGCCTGACTTGGATCCCACTGGTTGGGGAGTGGCGCCGGCCCCCAGATGTGGACCTGTCGGAGAACGAGCTGGGAGCGGTGGGCGCCCAGGCTGTGTGTGCCACCCTCACAGTGGCTGCGGCCATGCAGAGGGTACAGCTGGAAGGGAACGGCCTGGGAGCAAGCGGCCCAGTACCTTGCTGAACTCCTGCTGGCCCCCATGGGCCTGAAACCCCTGGGACTGAGCTACAGCCAGCTGAGTGACCAAGCAGGTCCCATCTGGCCTGGGCCACCGTGGGGCCCGTCTTCTTGGGGCAGGGGTTGGCGGAGGTTGGCAGGACCACTCTGAGCATCCGTGCTCTGGCCCCTCTCCCCACATCCCACCTCGCCCTGCCTTTTGCCCACTCCTTCAACACACAGCTCTTACTCCATGCCCTGGATGTCTCATTGCCCACTGCTCCCTGTGCTGGGTGCTGACTTAGCCACTAGGGACCCAGCATGAACAAAACAGAGGCCCTGGCCTCAGGGCACACACATTAGCAAGGTCATTCTCCATAATTCTTGGTGCTACAGAGAAACAAACAGGCAGTGATTCTAGAGAAGAATGGGGATCCCTGCTTAGACGGGTGGTCAGGGGGGCCTCTGTGAGGAAGTGACATTGAAGATTTTATTCCAAAAATAATGATATTTTATTATTTATGCCTTCTGTGTAAGATATCAGTGGGACTCCTTTATCTCACGACTTTCTCTCATGCCCCAGGGCCTTTGCACAGGCTGTCTGCTTTGTGAGGTACAGGCAGTCTACCTGCCTGTCCTTAACCACCCCAATCAATTATAAAGATCACCTGGGACCCTGGATTAGGAATAGAGATTCCTGGGCTTTGGGCCTGCTGAACCAGACTCCTGGTGGGGATGCCTGTACACCTGCATTTTAGCAGGTGTCCCAGGAGATTTGTCTGATTGAGAAAGTCTGTGAGTCTGTGCTCTGTCTCAAGCTGCTTAGAGCAGTTGAAAGCTGCTTGGCACCAGCCTTGGCCTGTGGGAATCAGCCCTAGGATCTGACTGCCAGAGAGCCAGTTTACCTTCTAAGAAAATTGCCATGGGAAGTCAGTGAAATTACGAGAGAAGCTCATTTCAGACTTTCCACAAACCGAGTGTAGGCGTCTCTCTGGGCTGCGTGGTCAGAGGGCAGGCGCCAGAGAGGCGGCCGGGAGGGAGGGGCTGGAGGCCAAGGCTTGTGAAGGCTGCACAAACACAGGAAGGGCGGTCTCCAGCCTGGAGAAGGACAGACTCCGCAGGGCCATTTTCTTTCCCCAAGTGGGGCTCTGTGGGTGGGTCCGACTCCCTGGAGATGGAGGAGCTTGGGTCCAGTCTCCCCACCTGACCCATGGCGATTGTGGCACCTGCCACATAGGGTGGCTGCAGGGGTCACGAAGACCAAGCCTGGGAACCACAGGAGGCCGACTCCTGCCTGTAGAAGAACTTTCTCACCCTCCAGCTGCTCAGCAAGGAAGGGGCTTCCCTACACAGCGGGAGACCACGGCCCTCTCCTCCCAGACTGCAAGGGTCTGGGGAAGGGGAAGTCCCCGCATCTGGGAGCCTGGGGCTCATCCCCGGCGGTGTGCCTGGAATCTGTGCGCTGTTCTCAGGGAGGCCGCGCGGGGGCCGCCCCTCCTGCAGGGAGCTCTCCGCGGTTCTGAAAGTGCCCGCCCAGGCGCGTCAGGCCCCGCGGGCTGGGTGAGCCCTCTGCCCAGTCAGTGCATCTGTTTTCCTCTGTGCATTTCTTCAAACCTGCCTTCCCAGACCTGTGCTGGGTGCTGGGACCATGGAGAGGGGTCAAATTCAGGTCCCTGAGGGCCCCTGGGCTCTGGGAGAGACTGGCCAGGCAGAGAGGTCTGATGGCCAGAGCCTGGGAGGAGGGAAGCACAGTGGACATGGGGCCTGACACTGCCCAGCCCAGCCAGGTGGGCAAGGCTTCCTGACACCGTGACCGCAGGTTAGAAGGAGGAGGAGGTGTTAGCCAGGTCGAGAAGGGGGTCAACAGTTCCACACAGTGGGACCAGCCCGGGGGCATATTGGTCCCTGCACTTTTGAGAACTGGATGCAGGTCAGACTGGCTGGGTGCTGACAGAGTGGCAAGCAGGGTGGGTGGGTGGGTGGGGCTTCTGCCCATGTTACATGAATGGCTCTCAGGGTTTCTTAACCCCACATGGCCCCCATTTTCCTTTCTCTACCACCCCTGCCTCCTCCCACCACAGCTGTGCTGGCCTTGTCACTTCTTGCCTATAGACTAGAGCACAAGCCTCCCAATAGTCCCCTGGACTCTTCTCTCTGCCCCTGCTGACCCCACTCCATCCCCTACACCCACCGCTAAGGAGTCCAGCCTTGTCACTTCTTAAAGCCGTCCCTGCCTCCTCACCATCCATAGCATGGTGCCCAAGACGCTTATCCTAGCATTCAAGGCTCCCAGCATCTCTCAAGTGCCCATCGCTCCTACCTCATTTCACTGGCTTCCCCACTCCCACTGCCAGCACCAGGCCTGCGTGCATTTCCGCAAGTTCCCTGTGCTCCCTCGACCTCCACACACTCACTCTTTCCTGCATCTGCTCTCCAATGTACATGCACACATCAGTAGAGAGTCCCTCAGTCTTCAAGATTATCTCCTCAGTCCTCACTTTCCAGACCCTCCCAGGCAGGGTTAACCCCTCTCTGTTCCCACGCCTCCCTGTTTGTAGTCTAGAATAGCTCACATCCCATCCATTTGTATTTATGTCTCCCCCATTAAATGTTAAATCCTTGAGGGCAGGACAGGCCCATGTTGGGTTCAACTCCATGACCCTCATGCCCAGCAGAGGCCCTGGCACACAGCGGGCATCAGTATCATTTTATGAAGGAGTAAACAGTGAATAAGAAGATCTCTCGTAGTGTTTCTGAAGGGGAGTTGCCTGGACCAGCCCTGGCAGAACACACAGGACTCACCGAGGTTGACATGAGCTGGAATCACCTTTGAGGCCCAGGATCCATGGCCTTTGCCAGGGCACTGGAGGTAAGAGGCCCCCCCAGCCCCTCTGTCCTGTCTTTTGGGGGCAGGTCTCCCAGGTGCTAGTCCCCGTCTTTGCAGCTCTTCAGAAAGGAACCTTGGACATTTTTAGCAGAATTTAAAGAATATATCTTTAAGTGACTTTAATGTTCCAAGCTCCACTTAATGATGACAATGTTCGAACTCCCTGTGCCCACTCTGACATGACTTACTGAGGATTATGAGGCTGACTGCCACAAAACTTCCCCAGACATCACAGATACTTGGCTGGTGGGGACATGGTGCAGTCCAGTGACACACGCTCACTGTTAGGCTTATGCAGATGGGTCCTGAGATGACACCCTGGCACCCATGGGACCCGGCACACTCTCAAAAAGCCTACCTACTCCCTTAGATGTTGTGGCTTGTAGCCCTTGGGAATGGGTGGCTGTCACCCCTGCCAGGGTGGCCCAAGACGCCTGCAGTGCTCCTGGTGCCAACTCCCTGTGAGGGTCCTCGTCAAGGAATGGCAGCCACTGCCTTGCCCTCTGACAGGGGCTGACCTGGGCTCCTGCCCACAAGGTCAGGCTGTCTTCCCAGCACATTCACAAGCTGCACCCTTCTCCCCATCACAGCCCCTCAACAGCCATCCACTGGAGCCCCCTTGGGCCCCTGGGCTGCTCTGTACCTCAGGGTCCCTGCCCTTGCGAGGCCTCTAAGTGGGCATGGGGCCTGATCATGGGTCTCTGGGGCCTGCGGCTGTGTTGTGACCCCAGGCCCTGAGGGTCATTCACGTCCACACCCCTCTCTCCCCTGTGCTTCCAGGAGTTCAGCTCCACTGCACGCCAACATCCAAGCCACAGACTCTAACCTGGACTCTGTCCTTCCACACTTGGTCCACGGTCTTTGCACCTCAGGCATCCTGGGCACTGAGGCTGTGGCCCATGACTTTCTCCACCATCACATGTGGTCCCATGGCTTCACTCTTTTGTGTTCCAGGCAGACATCTTCCTGAGAGTCCTGGACATCTCGCACAATGGCCTTGGAGATCCTGGAGCCTCCACGATGGGTGAGGCATTAAGATCAACGATATGTTGGAGGAACTCAACATGAGGTAAGGAGCTCTGGGTGACCTCTTGTCACAGTCTCTGGGCCCATAGCCACCCCAGGGACCAGGGGCTCTGTGATCTTGCTGCTGTTCAACACTTTAATTCCCAAAACTACCACCCATGATGGGGCCTGAGCCACAATCCGAGAGTGCCCAGCTCCGTCCTTCTCACTCAAGTTCATCATTCGAACATTGGGGCTCATGATTCCCACAGCACTGGTGGGGGCTGGGAATTGCACACGTGTGTGTGAAGCGTCTTCAGAGAGCCTGGTGCAGGGCAGGTGCTCATATGCTTTGCTCAGCTCATGGTTGCTGGGATCCTGCTGTGTGTGGGCTGCTCCTCCAGGCCCAGGCAGGGTCCCAGGCCTCAGCAGGGAACCAGAGCAGGGGCCGCAAGCCAGAGGGAAGGAAAGAGGCAGAGGCCGGACAGGTCATGGCTGCTGGGGTGAGCAGGGCCTGCCCACTGTGATCTTGCCCACCTTTGCTTCCCATGGAAGGAACCAAGACCAGAGGAGGCCCTGAGAGATGCTGAAATTCGAGGCCAGAGCTGGGGTCTGAGGAGTCAGAGAGAAGTGGGACTGGCTCCAGGAGAGAGTGGCCAAGAGCAGTGCTGAGGCCTGGAGTTCAGGTCCAGCAGGAGGAGGAGGAAGAGAGGACATGGAGGGAGCTGGGTGGTTTTCCGGAACAGCTGCTGTCATGGTGATAGGGACAGGGTGCCAGCTGGGGTAGACAACGGGGGAGCACCTGATGAGCTCTGAGGGCCAGGGAGCAGTGGCTGGTCTCCTTCCGGGGCAGGGTGGGGGGTGTACTCTAGACGTGTTTGCTGGGTGATCTCCTCAACACTGGGGCCTCCGATGGAGCAGGATCATCATCCAGCTTTTACTCACTGACCTGCCCAGGGTCCCCAGGGCGTGTGGAGGCTGGAATATGAAGCCTGACCCAGTAATGCACCAGCACCTCCAGCTGGCCCCTGGGTCGATCTGTGTGCAAGGCAGCACAATGCTCATGTCTTTCTGTTGCAGAAACAACCGCATCTGCAGCGGGAGCCCTGAGCCTGGGCCTGAGCCTCCGGGTCAACCAGACACTGAGGATTCCTGTTGAGAGTGCTGGCCTGATGGGGGAGGCCCCAGCACAGACGTGCCTGTGCCTGTCCACACAGATCCCTCCTCTGTCACATCTCCCCACCCCAGTGGCAGCAGTGTGCACAGGTTCCAGAGCCCCGATGGGGAGGAGGCCTCGTGGATTCTTCTTGTGACCACTTCTTCCCTTTGCCGTCACTCACCCACCTATGACCCGGCCCATGCACTTCTGCAGACTCCTCCCCTCCATCCTTCCCTCCCAGCTGTCCTTCCTCCTCCTCAGCCCACTGGACAGCTGCTCTGCTGTGATGGCCGGGGCACCCTCGCTTCCCCTTCATCTTCTCCCCTGCTCTTCCTCTGGCCTTTCTGGAACACAGGCTCAGACCTAGCTGAGCCCTTGTGTGCACAGCAGGGGTTCCTTCCTCCAGGGTTGCCAGTGGGGAGAGAGGAGCTAAGCAGGACTGAGAGCAGATGACAGAGAAGGGAGGGTGCATCAGAGGGTGGAGCAGGTCCACGGGGACCACAGTGCCAACAGCATGTGCTCAGAGGACACTACAACCAGCTCCAGGGGATCCAGGCCTGCCTGGCCCTCAGATCCCTCAACTGGCAGAGGCACCCCCTGCAGCACCTCATCCCCAGCCTGAGGCTCACACCTCTCCTTACCTTAGCTAGAACTCAGACCTCTCTGTTAAGCTCTGGATCCCCATTTCCAGCCACCTGCTGGATGGTCCCCCAGATGGCGCATAGGCACATGGGATTCTGAGAGTCTCACCTGGACATACCATCTCCCTCTAAGGGCTGCCTGTTGGCGAGGAGCCTCCTTCCCATCAGAAGCTGGGCCCAGCACTTGTCCCCCTCTTTCCCACATCTCCCTCCTCCATCTCACCTCCTGCAGAGAGCTCAGGCTGCCTGCTCCTCCTTCTCACTCCCCTCCTCCAGGCCTGTGCTCCTGCTACTTCCTCCTCTCTGGCCCTTCCTGCCCACCTGCTCCCAGGTGATCTTTCTACACCAGAAACATGCCCCTGTCCCTCCTGCTTTAAACGCGTCAGCAGACCCCCTCTGGATGAATCCAGGCTTAGCAGTGTGTCATTCACAGCACGCCCTCAATGTCTGGGCTGTGCCAACCCCCCCTTCCCTCCCGCTCTGAAATCCATCCTCTCACTCCAAGCTACCTGGAAGTCTCCATGCACACGGGGCGGTTTCTCCCTCTGCATTGCTCCTGCTGCTCTTCTTGCTGAAATGCCCAGCTCCGCCCACCTCACCTGCAGAGCTCAGCTCAGGGGCTCTATCCCCATCCGACCTTTACCCCCAGGAGAGCTGGTGCACACTCTCTCCTTGCACGCATCACTCTGCATTTTTGTGATGTTCCTTTTCCTCTCCTCCCCCAGTGGGTGATCCCTTTACAGGCAGGAGTGTGTCTCATGTGTCTGTGTCTTTGTCTCCTGCACAGAGCCGGGCACTGGGTGGGCACTCAGCCAGCATCCACCCCCTTCCTCTTTCCTGGCCCTGCAGCCTCACCCAGGGCATTCTGTCCCATGGAGACACTTCTGAGCAGAGGCGGTGGGGCCGTCCTTGGCCCTGTCAGCAGAGATGAGGAGTCCCTGATTCCCTCTCATGCTGCTCTCTTGGCCTCCCTGGGCTCAGCTGCTCTCAGTGTCATGTATGTGTTTCTTAGGTGTCTGCTTTGGTGTTCTCCAGTCTGTGCAGGGGGACCCAGTGTCTGCCCCGGAACTGCTGGATTATCTGTAAGAGCTTTTCCTAAACCCCACCTCGGTCCTCCCAGCAGCCCTGTGAGGCGTCATTTAAGGGAGAGAGTGGGGATGGGAGAACTAGAGCATCCTGCCCAGATGCATGGCACGGCCGAGTCCACGTTCCAGCCCAGGCCTGAATGTGGGTCCTGAAGCCCCTCCGGCCCCACTCCTGCTCCTGATTGGGGTGCCGCCCTGGCCTCTCCTCAGACCCCTGCCTGGGTTCTTCACTGGCTAAGAGAGAATAGCTGGCTCAGGGGCACGATGCTCCCTGTTCACTGATGTTTGGATTTGCAGGTCCAGCACTCGCGGGGCGGCCCCTCCCCCGCCCGCACTGCCTGCAGGGGGATCGTGGTCCTGAAAGAGTCACTGTGCGGGTGTGAGGGAGATCAAGATCCCTTTCACTCAACTTTGCCTTTTTAATGTAGAAAAATGTCATTCTTTTCCAAGGCAGTTAAACACTGAGGAGAGAACCCCAAGTACGAATTATTAAAAGAAAGTCAAGTCCCAAATCCCTGCTTATTCCAACCCTGATTCACTTCAGTGCAGACCTGAGTCAAAGCCCCTCCAGAGATCTGTCTTCACAGCTCCAACCCTCAGGCTCGGGACACCTGGTGTCGAACATCCTTGTTTCCTTCTCCCTTCTCCCTGCCTCGTCTGTGTGGCTCCACAGCCAGAGATGAGCTGCCTTGACCATGCCCTTCTGCTCTGAGAAGGCCGCTCAGCACTGGACTCCATCATTCTAACACAAACGGAATATGTGAAATTGTCCTGCAACAGTACAGGCCTGTTCAATATGATGTACGGTTACTGTCAGAAGCATTAGTATAATGGAAATCCCATAGGGTTTGGCATCAGACAGGCCTGGGACCAAGTGCTGATCCATCAATGCATAAGCCCATGGTTCCCCATAGTAATCACACACAAAGGTGTACCCAAAAGGGGGCACATAGTATGCAGTGTAGCAGTGTCAGTGGTCAGGGAGCCTTGGTAAGGTCCTTTCCATGGAGCTCGAGGGCTGTCCTCTAATGATGCTTCCAGAATACCCAGTCACCAGGCTCGAGACTGTGACCAACAGGATCCTTTATATTGGGATCCAGGAAAGCATCTTTAACCTGTTGATGATGGGCTGGGGATAAGACAGTAGAGACTTACAGCAGCTGGTCACACTCACATAAGACAACAGGGGAGCAGCAGAAGGTTGTGGACCAACAGACTCTGATCTGCTGGTGACTGTCCCATGTGGAGTTAGTCCATGTTTTCCAAAGAGGGCACTGCCAACAGTCAGCAAGGCCGAAGGCAATACCTTAGGCCAGGGGAGTCCAGTCCACAGTGTGTAACAAACCTCAAAATAATTAACAGGACCAGAATCTAATGTCTACAAAGGTGCAAACAGAATTTTTCTCTCTACAATTGCCCTCATTTTTCACCAAAAATAATCACAATAAAACTAATTTGTTTATATTAAAAATTTGTCCTGATTAATTAAAAAGTGAAAATAAGAATATTCACTGAGAGTTTCTGAATTTTGGATGGATCAGGTAATAAGAGAAAGTCAATGTTTCATCTTTGTTCGCAAAGGCATGTCTTCCAAAGTGGCTTAAGAGAAAAAATTTCTTTTAATTTTGGGGAAAAAACCTAGGGCATCTTTCTCAGCTCGTGTAGTCTCATGTAACTTACTATTTCTTCTGCTTGAATCCAGTTTTTCATTCGTTTTATTGACTTTGCCTGATGATTGAGGGTGACAGGGACAGCGAGAATCCCAAGAAGTTTGCTGAGTTTTCTTTAAGGTTTGTATGATTTGCCCAGTGAAGCGGGTGCCTCGATCACTGGGGATTGTGGAAGGTACATCCCAAGTGGGAAGCTTGTGTTCTGTCAGTTTCTCTGCCATTGTGAGGGCATCAGCTTTGTGGCATGGGAAAGGCTTTAACCCATCCAGGAAACACAGACAGCAACAAGAACATATTGATGAGCCATAGGAAGTGGCAGCTGAATGACGTCCAGCTGCAGGTGCTCAAAGGACCCAGAGGGAGGAGTTCTGAGACCTCTGGGACAGAATAGCTGTTCTTAATGCACCGTGGTGGGGGAACGAATGTAAAAATTTTAAAATGGAGCTTGCTAGGGAGCCAGGAAGAACCAAGCAGCCATCTTGGGTTTCCCAGAGTCCCTACTGCTTTTTGAATTTACAGCCATTGTTCACCCTCCTTAATTTCCCTGAGTCAGGAGCAGACTGTTGCTGTGTCACAAGGACATCAGGACGGCAAACGTCTGGCAATGAGAGGTCAATTTTCTTTTTTGCAAGAGAAGCAGAATGGACTTCATCCACATGTGTCACAACCTTTATAGACTCTGTTGTTGCTGCCTTTGCAGGAAAGTCAGCTAAGGTGCTTTCCTGATATTTACTGTAAGCCTCAATTTTCATGACAGACAACATTTTATTCCAGGACACATTAGACTCCCAGGAAGTACATAATTTCTGGAACTCTTATAACCTATACTTATAAAGACATAACATAAAGAAGCCTAATTGTTATTCCTTATTTGACAATGCTTCCTTTGTAATTTAACATATCAAATAAGCCTAATTAGTTTACTATCTCTCAGGTCAGAAAAAGATTTTATAGAGAATTTGATTTAGGGGAAGTTTGTTAAAAATTATCACAAAATTTTAAAACATTTGATCAAAAAGGATCACAAATTTACAAAACAACACTTAATTATCTATTTAACTAAAGTGACAAAGAGATTTGAAAGGCCAACACAGAAAGTTACATGGTTCTGAGCAAAACCCAGCTGTTCTATGTAATGGAATGATATCGAACCTGAAGTGAGTTTGTTCACCTGTTGCACACAGCAAGCCAATCTCTGACACTGAGTAGGGTGGAAGAAAGTAGGAATTTTATTATTGCACAGTGCTGAGCAAGGAGAGAGGGAAGCTAACGCTGAAATCCAAAACTCCCTGAAAAGCTAAAAGGAAGGGTTTTTATTTGGGGTTTTGGGTAGGGGAGGGGGAGCATATGGCCTTGCTGGTCAGAGCTTTCCCACCAGCCTGTCTTTGGCCTTGAGACGACTTGCAGAAAGGAGGGAGCCCGTGACCTTGCTGGTCAGCAGCTTTCCCATCAGCCTGTATCTCTTTGTGGGGAGGAGATAGTGAATCCAGGTGCTTGTCCTTGGCAGTGTCTATCTCTATGGAGGATAGTGGATTCTGGAGCCAGGAAGCCAGGGAGTAAGCAGGGAATGAGTGTTTTGGTTTTAACCCCATATATGCTGGGTTTAATATAGGGAAACTGATATCAGGGTTAGTATCAATTCCCCCCTATTTTATGTCCATCTCTCAATCTTGAGGGATTTGGGGCAGCAACCAATCTAGCCACTTCCTGCTGAAATGGGGTGTAGGGTGTTTCATCTCATTGAACCAGTCTTTTAATAAGGCGGTGATGCTGGTGGGCTCCTGAAGTTAGGCCTGTATTGTGTAAATAAGTAACCAGGTATTTAACAAGAAATTTTTCTAGAGAAACAAAAAGAGAAAAACAAGGTTAATGGTTGGAGCAAATTATAAACCAGTTTCTGAGCCCAGAGGGAAGTCAATCAAGATTCCTAGAAGTCAGGGTCAAAGCATCTTTTGCAGTTTGAAATGTCTCTGATGGTGTCATTGGGCACTCAGGTAACTTCTTGAGTGGCTTACACAGCAGTAGACATGAATCTCTCTTAAGTTTATATTAGGTCCTTCAGCTTCAGCTTGCAAGGCTTTAGGAAAAAGGGCAGATTCAGTTTTCAATGACTCCAAATGAAAATTATGGGGAAAATAAAAATCCTGAAAATGTTAATTTGGAGGCCTGTAACCAGGTATTTCAGGAGATGAGAAGAATTCAGGATCTAGTCTAGTTAACAGATGTAACAAAAATCTTAAAGACAATTGACAGAACCAAAATCCAATATCCACAAATGTGTACTATGGTTTCTATTGAAACACAATCTTTCTCTCTAAAATAACCCTCAATTCTACTAGACATAGCCAAATTAAGACTAACTGGTTTGCAAAATAAGTCTAGTTTTAATAAATTTGGCATAATTATTCACATAAGTACAGCAAGAATAGTAATTGATTATATAGGCTCTTTTAAATCTGCTTTGCTGGAACCTTATAGGGAATTTCAGGTTGAACTTTAAATGCCTCTCAAGGAAAGCCAAGCAAAGGACCTGTCATCAGATCCACCTGCAGTACCTACAGATTTGGGTGAATCCCTCTCTTCACGAGGTCCCCAAAATATTGAGGTTCCATGTACCTGCCAGAGCGAGTAACATTCAACCTTACCAGGTCATAGAACCCAAAAGCACAGTACCAGGCCAATATTTCCAAGTGGCTTTATTCCAGAATGTCAACCTTTGCCCCTCAAAAGCTGTCTTGTTACATCCAAGCCTGTATGTCTTTTTCAAATATTATGTTCCAGTCAAAGCCTTGGTAATATAACCAATGTTTCCAATTGTGTCCTGTTAAAAGAAGAACAGATTCTTATTGGACTTAGGCAAACAACCATATTGCCATAAAAATAAGAATACTTACTCATCAGGAGTTTTTACATTTTGGAGGGCTCAGATAGGGAGAAAAAGATAAATGTTTCAATTTTCTTTACAACTTGCTATAAGTCATAGTTCCTTAAAAGAATAGAGAAAAAATTTTTCTTAAATCTGAAAAACCAAAACATCAAAAATCAGCAGTATCTTAAGTAGAAAGCCATAAAAATTATAATCATCCCTATTGGTTTACTCAGTCCTATGTAATTGGTTCTTGATCTTAATCTTGTTAGTAGTTTGTGAGGTCACCAGTTTTTCTGTTATAGTTCTGTAATTTTTACCCAGTTTAGCTTTATAATCTCAAAGTTTATTGGAAACCTGTATTCTAGGGTGTCACAGTCCTTTCCATATATTTCCCTGAAGATGAAACATATTTGCAAAGACATCAAAGTAAAACAGCAACTGTCTGCAAATAACAAAACATTCAACAATGGTAAGCGAAAAGGCATTTGACCATTCTTGTGACGTATAACACTTTGAGATAATAACCAAAATTATGGCTGACAATCAGAATAGAACAAAAGTTTAGATAATTTTTAAAATACTTATATCAATAACACTCATTTACATAATAACACTTAAGAAAGTATATCATTATTTATTTGACAATGCTTCTTATGTAATTTAACATACAAAATAAGCCTTATTAGTTTAGCATTTTTCTTGTAGAAAGAGAGCAAATTTCTCTGAGAAGTCCCAGGGGCCCTCTGAAAATCCCCAGAGAAACTTTCCTTCCTCTTCCAGGTCAAAGGAAAGCTTTTACTCACAACTTGAATATTTGTGTGTTGGGGGGGAAGCTTGTCAAAAATATTAAAAGCTTTAAAACATTTGTTCAGATAGGAAATCAGGTTCACTGCAAAACCACGTTCAACTATCTATTCGAAGTGACAACAGAAACAATCAAGGGGAAACAGAATTAAAACAGTAAAAAAAAAAAAAAAAAAAAACCTTTTTATAATCTTTTTATCAAGCAGATTAAAAGTTTAGGAAAATTATCTTTTAATAAAGAGGAAACCAAGTTTTAAGTTTTTACCAGTTTATTTTTGATATTGTAATTTATTTACTTAATAAATTTATTTTAGTCTTACCCAACTTGGCCATGCACAAAATTTTACAGGGTTTTACTTTCACAAACCTTTTGTTGTTTTTTTTACATTTAGAATTTGTCCCAGTACTTTAGGATAAATTTATCTTTTTTAACTCAAGAAACAAAAATATTTTTATTCTTTATATCTTTTTACTGAAAACATATATTTTGCTTTCCTTGTATACGGACCTTTTAGAAATATATGTTTTCTCATAGAAAATTCTTCACCATACATAAAACATGTTTATCAATAAACCTAAGCACTTTTCATTTTCTTTGATATAACAAACCAAAGGCAGACAAATATATGATTAGCAGTTAACCTTTAATATTGTATCTTACGTGGAAATGACCTAGATACCCAATAAACTGTTATTATTTAACTTAACTTAGTAAAGCTATAAAGTTCAAGTTTCCAAAAAGATTTTGGAAGCTGTTTTTAAGTATGTAGACTACAAAACATAATTATTGTGCTTAAAGCTCTTACCCAGTTTTAACAATTACTGTTAAAAACTTCATGTGACATTACAGCAGTTAACTATCATCCTCAGTTGTTTTAAGTACATACATCATAATACATATAATTATCATTAAAAAGTCTTTCCAGGGCCTGGCCAGATGGTGCAGCTGTTAAGTTCACACGTTCCTCTTCAGTGGCCCGGGATTGGCCAGTTCGGATCCCAGGTGTGGACATGGCACTGCTTAGTAAGCTATGCTGTGGCAGGCATCCCACATACAAAGTAGAGGAAGATGGGCACAGATGTTAGCTCAGGGCCAGTCTTCCTCAGCAAAAAGAGGAGGATTGGCAGATGTTAGCTCAGGACTAATCTTCCTCAAAAAGAAAAAAAAAAAAAACGCCTTTCCAAAAACTTTTATCTTTTTACATTTATTTAGTTTACCTCTTCTTCACAATTATATTTAGATCATTTACAAAAATCTCATGAGACATTAAACAAAATTAGCTATTATACTGATATTTTGCTGATAAATTTTGTAGCAGAGATGACATGAGCTCATTTGACCAGTAAACCCAGGCTGTATGTTAGCATCATATCCAATGCTGATAACTTTGAGGACATGTTTATTTAAAATCAAATCAACAAGGGGCTGGCCCCGTGGCCGAGTGGTTAAGTTCACGCGCTCTGCTCCAGGTGGCCCAGTGTTTCGTTGGTTCCAATCCTGGGCGCGGACATGGCACTGCTCGTCAGACCACGCTGAGGCGGCATCCCACATGCCACAACTGGAAGGACCCACAACGAAGAATATACAACTGTGTACCGGGGGGCTTTGGGGAGAAAAAGGAAAAAAATAAAATCTTTAAAAACAAAAAAATCAAATCAACAAACTTAAACAGGCTTTCATTCATCAAAGATCATTTCGTATCATGTTAAATAACTTTATCTCTTAGAAGTTTTTGCATATTAATTAGACTGAATTTCACTATCAGAGATTTTGAATCCCCTTTTCTGAAACAGAGGTTTCCCAGAATGACCATTACAATTTCACATTATCTCAAAAGTTTACTTATTTTCACTTGTTCAATTTTAGATCAGGAATTTTGGGGGAGTTGAAGTGAAGCTCAGCTTGCTGGGAAACTCAGCAAGAGAGTAGATAAAAGCAGCAGATTTGGGTTCAGCTGCTGGCATGTTTAATTATTTAATTATTTTCCCTTAAAGAGGCAGTAAAGTATTTCTAATTTTTTTTTAAGATTTTATTTTTTTCCTTTTTCTCCCCAAAGCCCTCTGGGACATAGTTGTATATTCTTCTTTGTGGGTCCTTCTAGTTGTGGTATGTGGGATGCCACCTCAGCATGGTTTGATGAGCGGTGCCATGTCCACGCCCAGGATTTGAACCAAACACTGGGCCGCCTGCAGCGGAGCCCACGAACTTAACCACTTGGCCACGGGGCCAGCCCCAGTATTTCTAATTTTATTTAGAAGCCTCAAAAGATTAAAACAGTCTCCCCGTTGTTGCAGCTGGCTTCTCCAATTGCATACATCAGTTTGGGTGAACTAAAATTGGCCTGTTTAAGTATATCAATTTTTACAAAACTTTATCCTAGTTTTACTCACTCTCATACTTTTAATTAGAACTTACATTAGAATTCCATTAACAAGTTTTGGTATTACAACATTGTGTAGGGCAAGCAGTCCCAGTTAGACATAACATTTATTCCCACAGCAAACATCCCGGCAAAGTTGACATGGCCTCTTCATATGATATTAGCTTGAACACTTGAATCTTTATCGTCTTATTAACATTAGTAGCATAACTGTTTAACTGTTGACTCAAACAATTGCTGGTCAGGTTTCTCACTCTGATTTTTGCCTCCTGATCTTTTAAACTTTTTCAATTGGGGTAAATAGAACAGGTTTGTCTGATGTCCTTTAATGTTGGGGGGCCATAAGGGGGTCCCTTTAGCCCATCCAACCTTAGGCAGTGTTTTATTAAAAGCTTTGTCTTAATTTTATTTGTTTCTGTTCCATTTATCCCATTTGTCTTTTGACAAATAGAAATGGCAAGCAATAGGATACACTGGAGTATATGAGGAAGCCATTTGGTGTAAACCTAATTCAGCCTGACTTTGTTTTTTCCAAAAGGGCCTGACTGTGGCCGTTGAGCATGCACTGCATATCTGCTTTAAAACGCTTACTATGGCAAGAACAAATGGCCTTAAGATAAAGGTGCAACTTCCCCCCACATTGGCATTTCCTTAGGGATAAGCATCTTTCCTTAGGCTAGGAACTCATTGCTGCACTCACCTGTGACCACCCAGCTCACCTGTGACCACCCAGCTCAGGACAACAGACCTGCCACCCTGCTGTGTACACTGAGACAGCAGACCTACCTGCTGTGTCCATCAATTGCTGTGCTGTCAGAGCAGTCTCGCGACTATTGTAAAAGGGACATTTCAATACTATGTGAAACATCCTGTTTGGGGGTATATAACCACTCTGTGCACCCCACTTCTTCGGTGCCCTTTCTTCCTTCAGGAAGAAAGGTCCCAGGCCATGGTCCCCACATTTTAGCTCAGAATAAACTCTCCCAAATTTTCATTTATAGATTGGTTATGGATTATTTTCCTCAACACTTTTAATAACTAGCTGAAGATTTTCATCCTGTTGGGATGAGTCCTGTGACTCTTCCTTTCCTAATTTCCTTTGTTAACTTAGTGTTTTCATTAGCATCTGTAAGACCAGGGAAGAAGCTGAGACTCCAAGTTTGATTAGGTTCTTAAGACTAGTCATTGTATTTTCCTTTTAATTTGGTCTTTTCATAGGCACCAATAAAACAGCTGTTTATGATGAGAGCTCCCTAAAAAGTTTCCCAACTTAAGGTTCCATTGTTTGGTCATTTTTTTTCTCTGGAGTCTAAAGAATATTGTGGCCATGTGGTGTTACAAAGGAAAATCATCCCTCTTTAGACATTGCCTTATAGTTATAGGTCAACCATCAGCCAAAGTGTTTCCCCAGGGGCTCTTAGGTGGAATAGATGTGGCACTGCCCATGTTAACACTTTTAAAAGGAAAGATGAACAGACAAACAACAACAAATACTGAACAAGCACGCTTTCCAAAAAACACTCAGCCACAAATGGAAGCCAGAAAAAGACCAAAACCAAAAACCAAAGTGCTTCCAGTCCCAGCTTAGTCTGCGTCCTACACTCGGGGGGTGCCCAACAAATGAAGATCCGCTACGCAGATCTTCCCAAATGAGCAAGGACAAGGGACCTCGGTTGTGCACACCCGGAGGACCTACCAAAATCCGGCCGAGGTGTCGCGACTTCAAAACAAATGGAGAACAGAGGGCTGCCAGGTACCCATTATTTCCAGCCAGTCTTGTTGGGAAAAGTTAGCACAAAGACAAAGACAAAAACTACCAGCTACTTACAAGAGACGCCTTCCTAAATCCTGAACCTAGTTTCTTCCACCACCAAAGCAAAAGCGCCATGGGCCAACGACGTCTGGTTAGCAGTCAGTCACTTGGGGCTGTCCCTGAGACAAGGGGCTCGGGCAGCTGCAGGACAGCTTCCAAGAGAGGCCTTTAGCCAGAGGCTGGTGTGCCACAGGCGAAACGTCCATCTGGGACATTGTCCCATCTGGGTCGCCAAGTTGATATCCAACCTGAAGTGAGTTCACTCACCCGTTGTGCAGCAATCCAATCTCTGACACTGGGTGTAGCGGAAGAAAGGAATTTTATTACTGCACAGCGCTGAGCAAGGAGAGAGGGTAGCTAATGCTGAAATCCAAAACTCTCTGAAAAGCTAAAAGGAAGGGTTTTTATTTGGAGTTTTAGGTAGGGGAGGGGGAGCATATGACCTTGCTTGTCGGAGCTTTCCCACCAGCCTGTCTTTGGCCTTGAGACACTTGCAGAGAGGAGGGAGCCTGTGACCTTGCTGGTCAGCAGCTTTCCCATCAGCCTGTATCTCTTTGTGGGAGGAGATAATGAATCCAGGTGCTTGCCCTTGGTGGTGTCTATCTCCATGGAGGATAGTGGATTCTGGAGCCAGGAAGCCAGGGAGCAAGCAGGGAATGAGTGTTTTGGTTTTAACCCCATATATGCTGGGTTTAATGTAGGGAAACTGGTATCAGGGTTGGTATCAGGAAGACTCGATAAAGATAAAACACAGAATCTCTGTTCCCTAGGCAGATTACATTAAAGGTAAAGGTAAAGGTAAAGATTACATTAAAGGTCTTCTTAAGAGCAGACCAATAATCTGAGAAGACTTTGTCTTTTTATAGAGAGAAAATCCAAATTCTAATTTTGTACCAGTATACTTTTGATATTAAAATTCATTTTTAAATAAATTTATTTTAATCTTAGCCAGCTTGATCACACAACACACTTTCTTCTTGAGGATTCCTTTTTCATAAACCTACAACTTTCTATGTCTATTTAGGTTTTTTCCTGTCTTTTTCTTTCTTATTTTGGGAACAATCATTTTAAGACAAAATTACTTTCTAATTTTCCTTTAACAAAAACGCATCTTCATTCCTCATACCTTCTCTTACTGAAAACACATACCCTACTTTCCTTGTCTATTTTTCATATATCATCATTTTCTTAATTTCAAAAACTTACAAAGCTTATCTTTAAAAAAATGATGCAAGGCAGTTGTTAGAGAATACTTACAGATCTTACTCTTAGAGGATAGCATAATTGCCTACACATCACACTAAGTGAGTATAAACTCCTTCTACATGATATAAACCATACCTTTTCTGGAGATTACAGAACGAGACTCACTCATGTCTACAGGTTCATGCTGACATTGCTCTGCTAGACTGGGAACAACGGAACAGGCAGAGGTCACAAGATCCCCACATTCTTGCTGAAAAGGGTTGCTCTAGGTTGAGCAGGCAGAAGAAAGATTTGAAAGATGGAACAACAACTTCTAAACTGATGGCAGAGCTATAAATATCTTGGAAGCCACCACCAGAATTCTCAGCCTCACATCCAGTTCTAAGAAATGGGGGAAGTTCTTTTTAACACAGATACTGCCTGGCTGTCAATATGAAAAGACAAGGCAACAAAGTGGGAGGCTGTCAGAGAGGGATTCCAGCCTGGCCTTGAGGAGTCATCGCTGTGCGTGTGCAGGACAGAAAGGGTGGGTGATCTCATATGGGCCTCTCCATCTGGCACATGGACCCTTCTGTTGCTCAGTTTACTGTGGTTTAAGAGCAGTGGCTTTCAGATCATCCCATAGCAAGAAATAGAGTGTGTATTATGGTCCAGCATATACTTACATAAATAAAACTGTATAAGTAACTAAAATAACAATTTAATAAACTGACATGTATTTCCTATTTTTAGTATATACATGTATTCTATTTTTCATTTTATGAAATTTTCTTTAATTTATATATATAGTAAATTAATCTATAAAATTGAAGATATATTATCCATTTATGCGTGTGTATATATATATATATATATATATATATATATATATATGTTTTGGGGGGTTTTTTTGAGGAAGATTAGCCCTGAGCTAACTGCTGCCAATCCTCCTCTTTTTGCTGAGGAAGACTGGCCCTGAGCTAACATCCATGCCCATCTTCCTCTATTTTATATGTGGGACGCCTGCCACAGCACGGTGTGCCAAGCGGTGCCATGTCCACACCTGGGATCCAAACTGGCGAACCCCAGGCTGCTGAAGCGGAACGTGTGCACTTAACTGCTGTGCCACTGGGCCAGCCCCTACATTTATATATTTTGATAAATGTAGACACCATGTACATTTTCCACTTAAATAAATGTTAATCATAATTTATCAATGGTCTCTGACCACGGTCTGAAAGATGAGAAGTGACAGTGAATCCTTGCATAGTAGGAGAAAGTTCCACTGCTTCTCATCTGACAAAGGGGCGCCCGCTGCTCTGCCCGCGTTCTCTCAGCATCAATGCGCACAGTGTGCATAGAGTTAATTTGCACTCATTACTCTACGTGTTCTGGCCTTTCGTCTTTGGTTCATTTGTATTCTCAGCTCTTCTACCAAATTGTTTTAAAACTATTTGTAATCTTTGCTTTCCAGTGAAAACTAGGAGGCAGGCGGCCGTGACCTGTCTATCACAGAGCGGCATCTGTAGTAGATTGGCAAACCCACAGACACGTTTCATAATTTCCAGGAGCATATTTCTCTTTACAGTAAACTTTTCAATGTGGCAAAAACATATGTACTGATAATGCAAATATTGTTTGTCTCTCTGAAAAAGAATTAGAAATCCAGAACTAGACAAAGTTAATGTTTAGCAATCAATGTCTCAGCATACCATCCTAGCCGAAATGGTTTAGATACTCAATCAATATCTATTCTTTAGTTTAACTTAGTGTAAACTTTTCTCTGATTTACATTTCTTTAAACACTTGTTTTAACAACTGTGTTTGGATTAAACAGTAAACATTTAATCATCATCCCAAGTCATTCCCTCTGCAGACAAATTCTGCAACAGAAACAGCAGGAGCCAACCTGGCCAGTGGCCCCAGGGAGAAAAAGTTGTATGTTTGCTTTATATATTCATATTTATATATGACTCGGAAGACATGTCTGTTTCTATTAAACCAACAAACAAACAATTTTTTATCACAGATTATCTCAAATCACTTGAACTTGAAAAACCTTTGGGTTAGTTTCTATATTTCTGAGAGTTTTACGAATACTTAACTTATTTAAATGTTTAGGGGCCAGCCCCCTGGCCGAGTGGTTAAGTTCGTGCACTCTGCTTCGGAGGCCCAGGGTTTCACCGGTTCAGATCCTGGGCACGGACATGGCACCGCTCATCAAGCCATGCAGAGGTGGCGTCTCACTTAGTAGAATTAGAAGGACCTACAACTAGAATATACAACTATGTAGTGAGGAAATTTGGGGAGAAAAAGCAAGAAAAAAATGTTTAATTTTAGCAATACTATCTGGAGGTAGAAAAATATCATATACATAGAGAGAGAGATACATACATAGACACACAGAGAGACAACAGACATCTTTAAGAATTTTAGCCATGTCTCGGATACAAATCTGAGAAGAATAGTTGGATCCAAATTGTGTTTCTTTCTGGCAGATGGACTAAATTAAGGTTACCTGCTCAGACGGCCAGAGGTTTTTACTAAAGTTTTGGGGGGTTTTTGGCAGGCTGTAAGGATCCTTTAAAAAGCTGTGTTGAAGTCCTTTTGTCTTTTGGAAGCTCCTGCATAGCAATCAAAGCACACATTCCATTGTCTCTGAGGGGGTTGGAATCCTCTCTTTTAAGGGGGACCCTTAAGGTGGACGGATCTGAAACAAAGCTTCCCCAGAGTGGCCATTATCATTCCAAGTTATTTCAAAAGTTCACCCATTTCCACTTGCTTAGTTTTAGATCTCTTATTTTCTAAACATGTATGCAAATGGGCTAGTTTAGGCATTTCAAATAAGCCCCATTAGGACCAAGAAAGTTTTAAATCATCCTTGGGTAAAATGGGTCCATTGAGGTAAAAATTTACAAGAAGAGGGACCATACTCTTTCAACATAAATCCAGCTGGGGTTCCCAAAGGAAGGTGACTATTTATGGTTGTTTCAGAACAATTGTTCCCCATAATTTAGAAGGGGCTGTTCTCAGATGACCACGGCAGGAGGGTCTATGTCTTGGGTCAGGTATGTGCTGCCTGTGAGGACCACTTCCCAGGGTGTCACCAATGGGCCGTTGGTCTCTCTTTTACGTGTCTCAGAGATTCCTGAGCAGCAAGTGGTGGCAGGTTGCTCAAGGTCCTAGGATGACCAATCCTTCATCTGTGCCTTCCAGATGAGCTTATCAAGTTCCTCTGACCCAAAACAGGGTATGTTCTTCATTGGGAGGCCCTGTGAGACCACTGCATGTCATGGACACAGTCCCAACACTTCTGCTGGATTTCCAGTCACCGAGAAACAACCCAAAAAGGGTTGGAAGGAGCAATGTCTCTCATCTTCGGAGTCGGAGGACCCTCATTTGGACAACAGGAGAAACTACGAGGTCTGTGCTGGTTATAAACAGCTGAATTTTGAATTGTAAGAGAATGTGGCCACTTGAATAAAATGAAAATCTACTAGAGCTCCAATAACACTCACCAAGAAGTGTCCTTAAACCTGAATTCTCCGCCTAGTTAAGGTAAGGACGGAATCCTCCCTCCAAAGGACAGAACCAGTCAGTCCTCCCAAATAAAATCTGCTCTGAACCTCAACCGAAAATAGGAGCTTCGGATCCAGGAGAACTTACTGCTGGAACCCTGAGGCTCACCAAGGGAAACGCGAGAGAACAAGGCTATCTTGGAGGTGCCTTCCACGTGTCCATGGCAGCACCAGGGTCTGTGGTCAGTTGCTCTGGATCTGCCGACTACACCAAGAAATATCAACTGAGGAAAAATTCACCACAGTTCAAATAGCAGATATTTACTTGGGCAATTAGAATTGCAATGCGGGAGACACAGATTCAGGCAGAAACCCAAAATGTGTTCCAAGGAAGACAAAGGAGGCAGGGGTTTATACAGGCAAAAAGAGAAAAATTACACAGGTCGTTTTGCAAAATTTGTGATTGGCGCTGGCAACAACTGTTACTTCCTGGCCATACTGAAGGGTTGCTAAGGCCATTTCCAAGGCAGAAAGCTCTTATCTATAGGAGCCAGCACTTTTCTTGAAAGGAGATCCAGATGACAACAGAGAAGCCCAGCTCAAAAGTGACATTCCCTCTGGTAGAGAGTGGCGTGCCTGCATGAGCCCCGTTTCCTTAATGGCCTCCCAGCTCCATGTTAGCAGCCTTGACAGATGTGACTCCATTTTGTCCACAGAGAAAGTAAGCGTCTTGTGTTTAGGCCACGCGGTCCGTGGCATTTCGTCATGGCAGCCAAGCTGACTGAGAGGAAGGACCCACTCTCCCGGCACACGGGCAGGGAGGGTTTCTCCCGTGTCCCTGGCTCTCTGCTGACCTCCTCCGTCCCCTGCTTCCCGCCGCCAAGGCCGTCTTTCTACGGCAGACCTGGTGGCACTGTCCAGAGGCTCCCCAAGGCCCGCCTGCTGTGTCCCCGTGCAGGGGTCGGTCCCCACTGTCCTTAGGGCGGAGGAGAAGTTAAGGGTCCTCGTGAACACCCACTGCGGAGTCGCAGCACCCGGCGCTGCGCTCAAGCGCTGAGCGGGCTCCGCCTGGATCCCCTCCCCGGCTTTTCCCGGAAGGATCCACACACTGGATCCTGACGCAGCTTCAGTCCATCTCGACTGAATGGAGGCATCGGGGATTGTTCCAAAGTCCTCCAACAGGGACCCTGTGCCCCAACCCAGCTCTTGGGGGTGGCACGGCTGCGGGGCACCCCCTCCCCATCCCTGGAATCCCACTCCTCCTTCAAGAAGCAATCAGATCGCGCCGGTTCCGGGCGCTGAATGGGAAAGGCCCTTCTGCACCAGGAAAGAGCAGCACAAGGTCAGGGCTTACGTGCTCAGTAACGTCCTGTGCGCCACCCTGGGGGCGCTGCGGCCGCTCCAACCAAAGGTTCGAGAACGCACCAGAGCGCCCAAGGCTCCCCTCACCTTGCGCGACCCACAGCCTTCCCGCCAAACCCGCATCCAATCAGAGAGCGCCACACTCTGCGCGTCGAGGAACAGCTCCCTCCAGAAGGGGCGCAGCGGGCCGGCGCGATGGGGACCCCGGGCGCTGTTCCCCGGATGCCCAGGCCAGTGGGGATGGAGCCGCTACGTGGGGCGGCGGGGGCAGGCCCGGGAGTGTCGAGCCGGGGCCGCTGGTCGTCGGAGGGGAGCAGGGCGGAGAGCACGGGAGGCCCGGCCTGCCACGGAAGGTTCTCCAAGATCCCACAGCTGTGTGTGGGGTCAGGTCTACGGGGATTGGTCACGTAGAAATTCAGACTGAGATGCTTCACAAACTCACTTTCAAGCAACACGTGAACATAAATAGCGCATGGAGTCTGAATCCTCCACAGGCGGTTCCTTCAAGTGAACGCGCATCCCATGGAAAAGCAGCGGGTCCAGCGGCGACTCCACACCCGCCCCGCGCTTCCCGACAGCTGCTTCCAGCTGCGCACGGGGCTCCGTCTGCGCCTCCATCTGTCCAGCTCTGTCTCCAGGGAGAGACTGAACACAGGTGATGATCTTCCTGGCCTCAACTGGCTTTTCTTTCTTTTACTCTGAGCTCTAGTGGTGAGGAGTCCGGTGACCACAGGTACGGTCCAGTGCCACTACCTTGATCTGGGCTCAGGCGCCAACAGTTGTGTTCACCTTTGGTTGTGCACCGTCAGTGCGAACGTCAGCGCAGTGAAGGGACTAGGAACCGCCCAGTCCTGCTATGAAACACTTGTCCCTCCACACGCCCTGGAGAGCTCTGTGGACCCCCAGCGCCTGGGGACTCCACTGTGGTCACTCTGAGGACCGGGGCTGGGTAGGGGCTCAGGAGAAACAGGGGGTCGTTCCCAGGAGGGAGCTCAGCTTCACTGTAAAGGAAGGAAGGAGGAGAGCGAGGGTCTGCTTGCACGTTTGAGGGCAGGAAGGTGAATCTTCCAGGTAGGAAGGGAGCAAGGTCATCTTCCAAGAATGTGAAGAGAGGAGTTCGTCTGGAGTTGAACAGAGGAAGTTTCAAGTAATTTTCTCAGAGAGCAGATACAGCTGACTAAAGAAATGTAAATGTTAACGACCCAGGTGAGGCTGGTGGTGAATTTATAATTAAGGCTTTCTGTTGAAAGCTAGGAATGATTTTCCCGATATCTCTGGTTAGCATCCTGGTTAGATCATGAGATGGCAGTGGCCTTGCAGACCACCTGGCTCCCAGGCCCCCATCTTGTAAATGCAGAAATTGCGGGATTTCCCAGGTCACAGAGCTGATGCTGATCCCATGGGGGCTGACAGAGTCGAAGGCCACATCAGGCCTCCTGGGAAACACATTCTGTGAACTACAGGGTGTCTGGATTTAAGTAAGGCAAAATGAATAATATGCATTTGAAACTGTGTGGTTGGCTGGATCCCAAAGCTCTTCCCAGGGTGTTGATGAACTTTTCCTCTGGAGGAGTGAGCTCCTTGTCATTGGAGAAGTTCTTTCTGGAACTGAATGCTTCCTTCCGGGATGCTGTGGGGGGATTGCTGCACTGTGTCCATCTTTGACGCCCTGATGACTCTGAGATTTGCTGCTTGTATAACAGACCACAGGACTTCAAGTTCTGGGGACTGTGCATTAGAATTTAGGGTGGGCGGCACACCTCCAGTTTCATTTGATTTCCTCTCTGTATTTGTAAGGATGCTGTGTCTACAAGTGAACACGTGGTTCGTGTCTGTACACTTAGGTTCCCGGCAGGAAAGAGATGGTACATTCAGAATAGGTACATTGAGGAGAACCTTTAAAAGGTACCATTTAGAAAGGAACGGGCAGAATTTCAGGAAACCACAAAGGACAGCGCAGTAGCCCAGCATCTGTGACGTCTGGGAGACATCACCTCCTAGGCGTGAAGGGGTGAGGGGAGGGAGTGGTCACTGGACGTGGACAGGGTCACTTTAGGAGGAGCGCTGCCTGCTGAAAGTTGTGCCTTGATAAGCGGCCCCCAGCAACCCATGGCAGGCGGGCAGGGAGGCAGCCCGGGAGGGGGCACCCTGCCCGCAATTTCTCTGCCCCTCACTAAAGCACCCGGACGCGAAGGGCAAGGAAGCCGTTTCAGGCAGTCCACGTGGGGCAGCCTCCGTGGGCCCAAAGCTGGATGGAGAAGCACAGAGGGGAGACCTAGAGGGAGCTGGGAGACACACACACAGTGACCACTGGTGCCTGGGCCGCGTTGACCTGTGTCCTAGTCCACTTTCCTTCCCCGACTCCATCACCATTTACCTAATTCCTTCAGTAGGACACAATCAAAAACTGCTGTATTCTTCAGAGAATTACGTGACTAGGCATAATGTGGAGTTAATGTTGACATTACATGGCTTCCACGTTGTAAAATAACCTAACTTTGCTATAGTGGCAAACACAGGTTCTGGGCTGACTCTGGCACTTAGTACCAGGATGGGTTAGAGCATGTCAATTTCACATAAAATGGTCACATAAGCCTTGTGGGAAATAAGGTTTGAGAAAACCGTAGATGCTCTGAAGCACATACGTATGTTCTGCATGCCATAGAGGGACGACTGCCTTGAAGACGAGGGTCTTATGTTTATGTTCTGGGTCCCAGTGTGAGTGCATCTCTACCCACGTGGGGCAGGCAGGGCTCCAGATCGGCGATGCCTGCTCGGAATGGTACTGCCTTGATCATCGAATTCACCTGATGGTCAGATGCCAAGTGACAAAACCGTCGGCAGTGGAGATAACTCATTCAATGTGTTCTTCATCGAGACTGGGGCTGGCAAGCATGTGCCCAGAGCAGTGTTTGTGGACCTGGAGCCCACCATGTCGGTAGGTACACAGACACTCGGGGCGGCTGTCCTGGGAGGGTGGGAGAGCCTTGCTAAAGCCCCCATGTGCTCCTTCGGATCCCCCTGCAGAAGGGACAGACGTACAAGTGTATGCTCATGGTCACGTTAGGTCACACACTGGATGGTTAGTGCCTGAAATGTCCGTGGGACTCAGGCTCCTAATTGAGAAAAACCTGCTGTGAGGTTGGCCGGCACTGAGATGGGCTGGGGGTGGAGTCACTTGTGGCCTCCTCGGCCCGGTCAGGTGCTTGTGGAGACCCTGTCTACAGGGCGCCTGGGCACTGGTCCCTCCTTAGTGCTGTGTGCTCCCTCAGGCTAGGGAACGAGTCTTGACCTGCATCTTAGACATAGAAAGGTCAGTGTAGAACATTCGTTGGGTTCCTCCAGATTAGAAGTCTGCGGTAGTTTCCAAGGAGAGCTACAAAGAGAGCACCTTTCAGTGGCCACCAGGGGATGACAGAATGTCACCCTGAAGCCTGTGAGACCCAGGCCACATAGGGTGCCCTGATGGGACTGCCCAGCAACAGTCATGCTGGGGACTGTCTAGCCTGTAAGGGATTTTTAAATTCCACCCTTGGCTGTAGCTATGGGGATGGAAGAAACACGCATGTGTAGAGTTGCCTGTGTGCAGGTGTGAGAGCTCTCCTCCCTTCTAGGGGAACCAGTCACGCTGGCATTTGTCCTGCGTGTTGACTCCTCTCTCCTAGAGCCATTGGATGCAGTTGTGGTCTGTGTATTACAGAGAGACGTTTCCTGTGAGACACCGATGCTGCTGACCTACAAGGAACAGCATGTGCTTGGTAGAAGGGGACAGTCCCGATCAGCTGACCAGCACCCTGGTGAGTTAACAACAGGCCTTAAAGACTCGTGGTCCCTGTGTCCTCTTTGTAGATGAAGTGCACAGGGACCCACAGGCAGCCCTTCCACCCAGAGCAGCTGATCACCGGGAAGGAAGACGCAGCCAATAAGTACGCCAGAGGCCATTGCAGCATCGGCAAGATCGTCGACCTGGTCCTGGACCCAATCTGCAAACTGGTGAGAAGAGCACGGGGAAGGCTTCCTGTGGACAGTGTCCTGCACAGGACGGTAGGCCTTGGATTGCGACCGGAAGGACATTTTGTCAAAACTGAGGCCAGAATCACAAGTCCACAGTCTTACCCTCCAGTGTGGCTGCGGTGCATCCATACATCTTTACCGTCTGTCTGCTTTGCCTCTAAGTGCCATGCATGTTCACTGTGGAGGGTGTGAATCTCGTGATCTTGCAGAGGAAGAGAAGTGACTGGGGTTGGCTGGAGGTTGCACTGTGCCTTCTGCCCATGTTGGCTCAGTCCTCTGCTTTCTCTCAGGCGGGTCTGTGCGCGGGGCTGCAAGGCTTCCTCATCTTCCACAGCTCTGGGGGCGGCCCTGGCTCTGGGTTTGCATCTCTGCTCACGGAGTGCCTCTCGGTGGACTATGGCCAGAGGTCCAAGCTCGAACTTGCCATTTACCCAGCCCCCCAGGTTTCCATGGCTGTGGTGCAGCCCTCCAACTCCATCCTGACCACCCACATGACCCTGGAACATTCTGACTGTGCCTTCATGGTGGACAATGAAGCCATCTACGACATATGTTGGTACAACGTGGACATTGAGCAGCCCCTGTGCACCAACCACAATCATCTGATCAGGCAGATCATGTCCTCCATCATGGCCTCCCTGCAATTCGATGTGGCCCTGAATGTAGGCTTGACAGACTTCCAGACCGACCTGGTCCTGTACCCCCACATCACTTCCCCCTGGCCACCTGCACCCCAGTCATCTCAGCCAAGAGGGCCTACCATGAGCAGCTGTCTGTGACTGGGATCACCAATGCCTGCTTCAAGCCAGCCAACCAGGTGGTCAAGTGTGACACTCACAAGTACATGGCCTGCTGCATGTTGTACAGGGGGGACGTGGTCCTGAAAGACATCAACGCGGCCATCGCCACCATTAAGACCAAGCACACCATCCAGTTGTGGATTGGGGCCTGACTGAAGTTAAGGTAGGACTGGGTGATGGGGAGTGGGCCGACCTGTTGGCAAGCAGCAGACCTTGCCATGGAACGCGGCCCCTTTGCAGAGAATTCACCTGGCAACTAGGCTGCAGGGAGGAAAAGTTTAGTAATTAATTTGCTAAGTGCCTTATTCTTTATCGACTACTTTATGTACCCTTATTTCTTACAACTACTCTAATGTTCAAGGAGAGTATTACTATTATCTTACACCTGGACACTCAGGCTGAGACATTTTTTATCATCCAAAAGCCCCAGGAGCAGGAAGTGACGGGGAGAGCATTCAGAGACAGTCTGACTGCAGGTCTGGCCTGTCCTCCACGGTTCACTTAAAAGAGTTTGTCAGGGTTTGTGGTATCATTTTGTGTGTTAAAAACAGTGTTTTTTAGACTTTACTTGACTTCACTCACCTGTTGTCACTGTCTTAGGCCACAGTTAGGTTTCTTAAACAGAATTTTAAGTTCATTATGCAATGTTTACAGTGGGGCAAAGGGTGGTTCACTGGCATTTCTCCAAACCAGGCTGGGAACACTGCCTGACACACAAGATCACATTGACAATTATTAGATGGCTCCCCCAACTCTGTTTAGTGTCATGATGAAATGTCTACCAAGGGAAAAGCAGCATGTCCTTGGAAGCCAAATAACAGAATGTCAGGCTCTAGACCTACTGTGATCATCAGGCTAAGTGCCTTACCATGCTTGGGTTCCTTAACTTTGTGCCCTCTTGTTTGTTAAAAGTCCTCATTCACAACTGGTTTTCTTCATTAGACAAAGCTGTGAACTCTGCATTCATAAGCTCCAATGAGTTCCTACGGTGTTTGGAGAGTTCCAAGTTGCAGGGTCATTCTGGATTGAAAGTGACAAGAAGTAGCTGAAATATGTCATCTTGTTTCCATTTGGAATGGCCATGGCTTGCCTCTGACTACACACAAGTTGTTGAGCTTGTCTGGCCCCCTGTCAGCCCCATTTTAAGACACCTTGACACAGATCATCTCTGAGGGCATAAAATTGACGGATTTAAAGTGACTCACATAAAAGGGTAAAATAAAATCTACAGCAGGTTTCAACCGATCTGGAAATATTCATTACATCTTACAGAGGACGTCTACAGACCTCAGGGGTTATAGGTCAGAGCTGAAACCTTCCATTCCCTGTGTCTAGTTACCAAGTTCTTGACTGAATAGAGGAATTTTCTTTCAGTCACCACGCCCTGTGGAAGGTCAGGACACCCGAGCAGCCTTGGCTGGAAGGCACTGTGGGAGGTCCTGTGTCTCGCTCGGATTTCCTCTCCTGTCTCAGGAGGGAGGGGAATCTGTGCGAAAGTCCAAGAAGTCACCTCCTGTCCCCAGAAGAGACAGTCCAGCCCCAGATGGACCATGTTGAATTCTCATTGCTCTAAGTTCCTTTTTGTCAGTCTGAGTGTGATTTCACCATATGTTCTTTAACAACTATTTGCTCAGGGATACACTATTTCCAAGGAGTCTCTTCCATGTTTAATTCATTATAAAAATGCATATATGTGGCAAAATATTAAAACAATGCAGATGGCTGAAAAGCTAAAGCCCTCTTCCCCTTCCCCAGAGCTGTTTGTCCCCCAAGCGATCCTCTATGCATATTCAAGATACATTATGCCTCTTGTTATATGGGTGATGTGGATATGTCCAGATACTTGTCTTTTCCAAGTGGATTTTTAGGGAAAAAAACATGTTTGGTCTCAGAAAAAACTAAGCATGTCTATTTGGTTACTGCATTACTCCCAGAAAACAGACTTCAAAAGGGTGTTCAAAATGGGTGAGGGAATTAGGAAAAAGAGCTTTGATTATTATAAATATAAACATTCGTAAATCCTTCACCCCATACTGGATGTTCTTTGGAGAATGGAACAGTAATCTGGCTTCATTTCCTAGGTAGTGGGCTGGCTGACTGCACCTTGTCTTGTGGGGGCCAGGGGGGCAGCCGCAGCCCGAACCCAACCCCGGACGACCCGCTTCCACGAGAGCCCGGAGCTCCGCCCGAACCGCCCCTCCCGCTGCCCCAGCGTAGTCAGCGGCCCTGCCCGCCCTCCCCAGCAGAGGCCCCGCTCCCGCACTACGCCGCGAGCGCTGGTTTTCGTCAGGTGCTTCTGACCACGCGTCCCGCCCCTTCTCCTCGTCGTGGGACGCGGAAACCCCGTGCCTCGAGGCTCTGCGCCGCCGAGCGGGGCTGTTCCCGGGTGCCGGGCTGCTGCGTTAGCCCCGAATGAACAAAGCAAAGGCTGTACCTCAGCGCAGACGCCCATGGCAGCCAGAACGGCGCGCGCCCCGAGGCGATCGCCTGCTCCCGCCACTTCCGTTATCCACGCAACCCGGCCCCGCCCCGCTCCTCGGGCGAGCGCCTCGCGCTTCCGAGTCTCTGTGGTACCAACTTCCGCCGCGCGCCACACCTCGCGAGATTTGGGCGGCGGAGCAATGGCGAGACCGTGAGTGCCGCTGACTGGAGACAGGAGAACGGGCTGGGTCGGGGCTCGGGCGAGATTAGACCGAGGAAGACCCAGCAAGCCACGGCCGCCTGGAGCGGAGCGGCGGCTGGGGGCTAGAGGCCCCTCTGGGCCCGGACAACCGCCCGCGACCAAACTCCCGCCTTTTCCCCAGATGCCGCGTCACTGCTCCGCCGCCGGCTGCTGCACACGGGACACGCGCGAGACGCGCAACCGCGGCATTTCCTTCCACAGGTCAGCGCGCGTGCGTGCTGGCGCGCGAGGATTCGCGTGCGCATGCGCTCGTGTTTCCCGGCGCATGGAGCCACGATTGCGCATGCGTCTTTTTCTGGTTGAGGCGAGCCTTGAGTTTGTGGGTGGAGCAAGATGGAGGGAGCAGAGCAGGGTGGGTTGGGCCTAGAAAGGAAGGGAAGGGCGGGAGGTCCGCCAGCCTTGGGGCCCCTCTGACTCTTATCTGCTGATTGACGCTGAGCAGATTTCTCTTTTGAGGCCTGTTTCCTCCCCTGTGCCCCCAGGCGGGCAGTGCTTTCCCGGTGGGGCGGAGGGGAGGTCTCTTGGCAGCATGGATGGGGCCAGCGCGTCCCGTCCCGGGAGCTCGGGCGGCACGAGCGCGGCGCTGCCCAGGGGCTCACGGGTTCGTGGCTCTGCAGACTTCCCAAGAAGGACAACCCAAGGCGAGGCTTGTGGCTGGCCAATTGCCAGCGGCTGGACCCCAGCGGCCAGGGCTTGTGGGACCCGGCATCCGAGTACATCTACTTCTGCTCCAAACACTTCGAGGAGAACTGCTTTGAGCTGGTGGGAATCAGGTGAGCCTCCTTGCCAGCCAGCATCGGGACAGGTTGTGGGGCCTGAGTAGCGGGCTGATAGCGGCAGCTGCAGGGCCCGGTGAGGGGGTCCCAGGGGCGGCTGGCGCAGGACGGGCAGACAAGCACACCTGGTTCCGGGGTGGCTGCCTCTTCCAAACTCCGTAGCTCAGTTTCCTCTTCTGCCAGATGAGGACAGTAAGACCCACCCGCTCAAGGTCACTGTGCTAGGTCACAGGAGAAAAACACTAGCTTTCCAGAGGGTGTTCCTTAGGGCCCCACTCCTCCCAGCAAGTCCACAAATGAAATAATTTTGGGGGGGCTCATCACTCCAGTTCTGGTGCAGCCTTTCCACACACCTTAACTTTGAGGAGTCCTGCAGGGAAGAGGTTGGGGTAACTCTGCCAGACTTGGCATGTCCCCAACTAATTGTTTACATTGTGCCTTCCCCCCTCCCACACTGCTAGCGCTGGGGAGCCTGCTCAGGGTGCTGGGGGACCTGCTGGCCCCGCGCCCGTGCAGGTCAGCTAGGGTGGCAGTGCTTGTTCTCCATCCCATGCAGGCTGCTTTTTCCCCACAGTGGATATCACAGGCTGAAGGAGGGGGCAGTTCCCACGATATTTGAGTCTTTCTCCAAGCTGCGCCGGACAACCAAGACCAAGGGGCACAGTTATCCACCTGGCCCCCCTGATGTCAGCCGGCTCCGGCGATGCAGGAAGCGGTATGTGCTGTGGCTGGGGGATGCTCCCCTTCCACCCTGAGTCTGAGGGATGGGGCTTTAGGGTGTCTGCCTGCAGCCTTGCTGGATCGGGTTCTGAGGCTGTGGAGTGGGTTCTGGGATGGGGATGGTCAGGTGGGCTGGTAAAGTGGGGTTTGGTAAGCAGTTAGTCTGGCCTATCAGTCTCTCTCTCTCCCCCGCAGCTGCTCTGAGGGCCGAGGACCCACGACTCCATTTTCTCCACCTCCACCTGCTGATGTCACCTGCTTTCCTGTGGAAGAGGCCTCAGCCCCCGCTGCTTTGCCTGCCTCGCACGCTGGGAGACTGGAGCCCGGCCTCAGCAGCCCCTTCTCAGATCTCCTGGGGCCCTTGGGTGCCCAGGCAGATGAAGCAGGCTGCAGTGCCCAGCCCTCGCCGGAGCGAGAGCCAGAGCGGCAGCCATCCCCTCTCGAGCCACGGCCCGTCTCGCCCTCAGCCTACATGCTGCGCCTCCCGCCGCCTGCTGGAGCCTACATCCAGAATGAGCACAGCTACCAGGTGGGCAGTGCCCTGCTTTGGAAGCGGCGAGCTGAGGCTGCGCTTGACGCCCTGGACAAGGCCCAGCGCCAGCTGCAGGCCTGCAAGCGGCGGGAGCAGCGGCTGCGGCTGCGGCTGACCAAGCTGCAGCAGGAGCGGGCGCGGGAGAAGCGGGCACAGGCGGATGCTCGCCAGACTCTGAAGGAACATGTGCAGGACTTTGCCATGCAGCTGAGCAGCAGTATGGCCTGAGTGAGAGGCTGCCGGACCACGGGCTGACGGAGGGGCTGCCCATCAGGGCTCCATCCCATCCTGCCTCAGAATCCATCTGGAGAGGGACCTGATCTGAGCTGCATCCATCAGACCCAGCAGATGCCATAATAAAGTGGATTCTAGAAGGAGGCCCTCCTATTTGGCTCATCTGGGGGCAGGACCCCGGCCCTGGGTGCCAGGCTTGTTCCCCTGGACTGACCGCAGCCCCTGGAGGGCTCAGACCCTGGAGTCCGAGCTCTCAGTTGTGGAGAGCAGAAAGCCCAGCTCTTGCCCACCCCTCCCATGTAGTACCACGCCCCCCGGGCTTCTCTGAGGGACAGGGTGGTGTGGAGAGGTCAGGGGGCAGCACCAGGCACCTGACCCCTTTGAAAACACTCAAAACCCAGGCAGACTCAGTTCCTTTGAGGGGACACAACAGACTTCCCTCCCCAGGCCCAATCCGCCCAGCAGTGGGCCAACCTGGCACAGTGCCTGAGCCCCGGCTGCAGGCCCCTCTCTCCCCCCACCACCACACCTGTCTCATCTGAAAAACAGGGACAAGGATGATGCTTTCTGACCTCCTGGGGCTGCTATGCTTGGCAATTAGTGAGGGCCCCACAGATGACCTTTCTAGTCCCTGGAGGTGGGGGAAGCATGGAGGCAAGCAGCCCCTTTTTCCTTCAACTTGACAGAATCTCTAAGGCCTCCCTGCGCCTGTGATTGTGGCGAGCAGCTCAGGGTTGGGGCGCATTTAGGCACATGCGTGGCTTCCCTGCATCTTTGATTGTGGCGAGCAGCTCAGGGTGGGGGGAGGTTTAGGCACACGCGTGGCCTCCCTGCTGGGCCTTGGCCATAACAGCCCCAAGAGCGCAGCTGAATTTTCTCTACTCCTGGAAACTGCCCCACAACGTCCTGAAATTTGCTTCTCAGGGCCCTTGGTGTGTAACTCCATTTACTCATCTTACGTCTAGAGGAGAGCCCAGTGACCAACGGTTATGAAGTTCTGCCCAGAGCAGGGTTTGCAGGTTGTTCGCTGAGGCCTCCAGGCTCCCTGAGGCTCTTCTCGTAACGGACCATTTCCTATCTTGCTAGTGGCTTTATGGATGGGCTCCCCTTGCCTAAGGGTGTCCACCTGCCACTGGGGCTCCCTGTCACCTCCACACAGCACCTGGGGCTCTTCAGCAAAGTCTGAGGAGGGACAGGTACGTTTGTGTGGGCACAACCAGAGGAAGGAAGGGAGCTCTAAGACCAGGAAGAGAGATCATTTCCCCCCGAGTGGCTTCCTAGCAGCCAGGGCTAAAGGGTCCCTGGGGTTCTGTTCCCAGAAAGGAGGCAGACCAGTGCCTTCCGCATTGGGTGGACTCACATAGGGTCTTCTGTTGGGGGACAAGGAAGGATGCAGCAGCCTGTCCCCAACTTCCCAGTCCAGGCAGGAGCCTACAGTGCATTGTGAGAGAGCCCACTCCAGGCCCCCAGGGTTCCCCTCAGGAGGGGAGGGGTGTGCCTGGATTCCTCCCACAGGCCCCCACCCTCCGCCCTGTGACTGGTACCCCAGGTGGGGTGGGGAGTTGCCCACATGGATAGAGAACTGGGCAAGACTGGCTGATCTCAAGCAGATGGGCCACATGGCCCATCCTCAGCTCTGGAAAGGCAGAGGGCTTCCAGAGGACTTTGCTGCTGGGGACTACACCGGAGACGTGTAGGAGGGAGCGCTGCTGTGGCTTTAATGGAGGCAAGTCTGTGACAGAGAATAAATACTTGGGGACAGCAGGGACTTGGAGGGGCATCTCCACAGACTTCTCCCCCAGCCCACACTGGGCCCCAATGTGCACACAGGCCAATGGGATCCCACAGTCCCTCTGGAAGCCAGGCCCAGTCCAAAGTGGCTGACCCCACAGGCTAAGAGCTGACCTCAGGGCTCTTCATACACCAAAGTTCATCTTGAGCCAGACTCCATCTGCCCATCACTGTTGCCCAAGCACAAACTCCAGGTGGCTGGAGGGGTCCCTTACACCCTTTGATGAGGCTGAGGGGGTATTGTGCAGCCCCCACATCAGAGGAGCCTTGGCAAGGACCCAGTGGCCGGATCCATAGCGATGCCAGGTGCCTCCCACTTGGAGGGCCCAAAACCAGCTCCCTGGTGAGCTCAACTCTCCCCACCACTGGGCCCCGGCCAGGACCCCTGCCTTCTGCCATGTCCTCATCCCTGAGTCCTGGCTTCCCACCCACACCTCCACCCCGGCAGAGGGTGCTGACTTGGGGGCCTGCTTCTCTGTGGGACCCGTGTCCTCAGCAGTGAAATGACACATTCAGAGCCCCCCAAGTTCCCCCAGCTCCCTTCGGAAACTCTGGGGACCCTGCCCCTCAGCCAGCAGGGCCGAGTGTGGCTAGTGCAGTCTGCAACGGGCAGGCATGGTCATCCTCCGCATGTGGGCCAGCACCACGTGGGCCCTCATATGTCGGCACCCAGCTCTGCACACTGCTTGTCAGAGATGTGGGAGGCCAGGGAGTCTATGATGTCAAGCAGCAGCTGCTGACTCAGGGAGCGCAGCGTGGGCAGCTTGGAGACCTGTGGAGACACCCAAAAGGCCAAAACAGGCTGGAACCGGATTCTCGTGACGGCCCAGGTAGGCTGCGGAGTTTTCTGGGGGCTCCACCAGCTCAAGGAGCAGGCTGGCTCTGAGGATAGGGCGAGGAGTGGCCAGTGGGTGGGTGGCTCTGTTTGTTATCCCCAGGGCCCACTGCTGCAGAAGATGGCCAGATTGCAAGCACCCCCCACAACCTGGCCATCCTTCCAAGGGGGAGTGGGTCCTGAAGACGAGCATGGGCAGCGAGCACTGGGCAGGAGGGCCCTGACCTTGGTGAACTGGTGCACGATGATGTGCAGGCAGTGCCGCTTCATGTCCAGCGCCTGCGTCTTGTCAGCTGCCTCCAGGATCTGGAACAGCAGGTTTCCTGAGGTGCTGCCCCAGCTCTCACCAACCCACCCAGGTGCCAGGAGGCCCGCGGGCACCAGGCGAGCTACCTGCAGCACATTCTGCACCGTCACGTTCATCTCCAGGTTCTGCTTGCAGTACGCCTGCAGCCGGTTATTGTAGAAGCCGTAGTAGTAGGGGGCCGCGAACAGGTAGCTGGGGGCTGGTTAAGGAGCTGCCACTCAAAGAAGCCCACGCTCCTGCTGCCCTGCCCTCCTCCCCAGGCCGGTGCGACTGGACCCCCTGCTCACAGGGGACGGAGAAAACCTGAGACCCTGGCTGCCTCCTCTGCTTGCTCAAACCAGGGGGACCCACCCCATATGAGGGACAGGCATGGGGTCCATGGGGAGTCAGGGACCAGGGCGGCAATCCAGGTGGGACAGATTTGCTCTCTACATGGATTCTGAACGACTTAGGGGTCAAAGGCCCCATTCAAGATCCAGCGAAAACCACAGGACTCTCTCCCCAGGAAAATACCCACAAGCACATTTGCAGAACAGTCCCAGCCTCACAGAGGCCTGCAGGACCTCTCACACCCCACATTCAGACCCCACTGAAGTGACGTGACCAGGAATCCCCCAGGAGTCCCTCACCCAGCACACACAGCAACGACTGACCCCTTCCTCTGGGCAGTCGCGAGGGTTAAGAACCCACCCATCCGTCCTGGCTACAAACCCCAGCGTGCTGACCAACCACCTGCTGCAAGGGACCCTGGGAGAGCACTGGCACCAGGAAACCCTCAGGAAACCGCCCAGCCAGGACCAGCCAGCTGGGTCCCAAAGCCGCCCACGGTGGGCACTGGGACCACCAGTGGTGACCCAGGAGCAGCCTTGGAGGCACGGATGCAGCGAGTCCTCGGGCGGCATGTTGACCTCGCCATAGTAGATGTAACGCAGCATGGACTCGAAGGCCTGCCTGCTGGGCACCATCTCCCCGATGGAGATGTTCACCTGCCCATCCTCCGGCATGAAGGAGCGGAACATGGCCTCAAAGTAGCTGCAGACAGAGGGCAGCAGAGACCAGGCTCTCAGTGGACACAACCAGCACCAGGGCCCGCCCTGCCCAGCAGCATTACCCCCACCCACCTGGAGCGGGCAGCCAGGATGGCCTTGTGGGCCGGCCGTGGGTGCCCATCCAGCAGCAGCGTGATGTCACAAAACTCCGCACCGGCCCCCTCCAGGTATGCCTTCATGTCCTGGATCAGAGACGTTCCTGGGGGGAGGCAGAAGGACCTGAGCAGGCACCTCCCACTTCCCACCAGACCCTGAGCCAGAGGCCAGCTTCTGACTCGGGACCCCACAGGCACCACCTCCTGCACATTTGTCCGTGTTGCCGCCCTGAATGAACCTCCCCCAGGCCAGAGGCCTCAGTCTGGCCCTTGAGGCACAGCCAGGCCCTGTTCTCTTCTCCCCTCGGCCCTAAACATGGCCCCCCACAGTCTGATCTTTTCCCAAACTCAGCCCACTGAGCCCTCCTGGGCCTGGCATGCCCTATGCGCCCACCATGTGTCACCTGGAGCCAGTGACCAGGGGTAGCACAGGCCCCAGGGAGAGTCAAGGGATGAAGGAATCTATGATGTCCCTTCCCTGGCTGAGCGGGGACACAGAGGCACTGGGAGCGTCTGAAGTCTGCAGGCTGTGCTCTCCCCTCGCTAGGCCCCAGACAGGGTGGGCCTGAAAGAGCTCAGCGTCTAATCACCACGACCCTGAGCAGTTGCTCACTTCAGAAGCCCTCAGCCCTGCCATCCCAGTCAGAGCAGAGAGGTGCCTGTGGCCACGTCCAGGAGCAGACTCAGGAGAGTCCCCGCCCTTGGGCACACCGCCTGCTGTGGAAAGCCCGGTGCATCGGATTTCTTGCTTTGACTGAGTCTGAACTGCCTCCCTGTCTGCCCCTGCCCCTGCACCCGGTGGGGAGCGCTCTGCGGTCCCCCCACATCCAGCCCCTCCCTGAGGGCCTGGCTGGTGCTTCCATGGTTCCCAAGTCTCCACCCCAGAAAGACGGTGCCCTGCCCAGCCACCCTCAGGGAAGGGGACTGGGGCTCCTACCGATGTCCACGGGCTGATCCGAGGGGCTGCGGGGGGGCGGCTGCTGCTTCCGACGCACGATCTCCACAATCAGTGGGGACGAGAGGCGCTCGAACTCCTTCATCATGATCACCTGGTTGAAGTGGGACTCCTTCACCACGAAGTTCAAGCAGTGCTCCTGGGACAGACAGGCCGGGGCAGGCAGGTGGGGTCAGGCCTCGGCCCGGGACAAGGCAACAGGCTGGGCAAGGGGCTTGCAGCGGTGGGCAGGGTGGGCTGCCGTGCCACCCCTGCCCCGCACCTTGAGCTGGCCCAGCTGCAGCCTGGCGGCGCTCTCACACACAACCAGCACGTTCTGCAGGTCGACGGAGGCCTCAATGTACTGCCGGCACAGCTGCTCCAGGCGGCACAGCTGGAAGCTGAGTGCCAACTTGTACACGTCCATGATGAGCAGCACGTCCTCCACGTGCCCTGCACCAAGAGCTCCCTCAGCCTGGGAAGTGTGGGGTGAGGGACCAGAGGACAGGGCAGGGAGGATAGGGCCCTGGGCTCCCTCCATGGATGAGGATGGGTTGGGGCTGTCAGGCCAGAATAAGGCCTTGGGGGTCCCAAGGAGCGGCTTAGCCACATGCGGGTGGTCAGGAGTGGCTGCAACCTCTGAGCCTCAGACTGCCCACCTGCTAGGCAGGGCTGCCCACGCCCCACCAAATTCCCGCTCCATCCCCCGCCAGGCAGACCTTTCCGAGGGTATTTGATCTTGTCAGTGTAGAGGAACTGCATGAGCACCTCAAAGGGCCGGGCCTCGGCCTCGCGGATGGCCACGCGCAGCAGGGGCGGCCGGGCCCCACCCACAGCTGCACCAGGGGCCTCCCTGGGAGCTGGGGCTGCCTCCTCTTCCAGCTTCTGTGGCGAGAGGAAGGGGAGTTCAAGGGCACCCCATGGATGCGAGGTGGGGTGAGGTGGGGTGGTGTGGGGTGGGGCAGACACCTCACCTGGGCCAGCCGCTCCCGCGCCTGCACGATCTTCCTGCGGAGCCAGCGGCTCCGTGCTGTGACAATGGCCACATGGCCCTGCACACACTCCTCCTTCTGTGGTAAGAACGATGCCTTGGTGGAGGGCACAGGACCCTCACCCAAGGGGGCCAAGGCCCAGCCAGCCAGGGCGGGGCCCCAGGGCTCCAGGCACCAGTGGGTGGCCAGCCGTGCCTCTGGGTGCAAAGCTCCCACTCGGCAGCTCGCAGGCAGGGCCGGACATGGGCAGGGCACCCACCTCACCCAGCACGAACTCCACGTCGCAGAACTGGCGGCTCTCCCACAGCCGCCCATAGTCCTCATGCAGCGTGCACTTGGGGTAACAGGAGAACTGCAGGAGGAGACCCGTGTTGCCGAGGGAAGCCACTGTCGGCCGGCTCTGCCCCCTGCACCCTCCACGGCACAGATGCTCGAGGCTGCCGTGCTGAGCCCAGCTCAGCCTCCGCTGGCTCTGCTGTGAGCCCCCACGCCCCCCTGCACTGAGGCTTCTCAGACTGCCCTCAGCCTAGAGGCCCCATCCCAGCTGCCAGATTCCTCAGAAAGGCCACTGTCCCACCGGGCGCAGCCCCAGCTCTGGCTGCTCTGGGACAAGCCCCACCCCACCCACTGGGCTGTAGTTTCTGTCCCCGGGGCCATGCAGCCTGGCTGGCCCCACTGCAGAGTCAGCTGTGAGGTAGCGCCTCCCCTGCAGGCTGGGAGCCCCACCTGGAACCTGTACATCTCCCCGCTGCGGATGTTGTTGTCCACAGTGCCCCCGAAGATATACATGGCATCCGAGATCACAGCAGCTGCGTGGAAGAGCCTTCCGCTGGGCAGCTGGGTGGAGAGCAGGACAAGTCAGGAGGTGAGGGGGGGCGGGGGGGTCTCCAGCAGCAGGGCTGGCTGAGGCCTGGAGCTGGCCAGGCTGTGGACAAGGATGTGGCACCAATGGCCTTGAAGGAGAGGCCAGAGAGCACAGGGTGGGAGGCGGGGCCTGTGTGGGTGGTGGACAGGACGGGCCTCTATGGGCCCACAGAGTGGACAGAGCAGGTGCCTGGTTTCGCATGCTGCACCGACGTGGCCCAGCCAGCAGGGCATGGGTTCCTGGCCCTTGCCTCACTCGCTGTATGACCCCTACAAGTACTTCTATGAGCCTCACTTCCCCTTCTGTGAGAGGAGCTGATCACAGGTCCGGCTTCAGGCTGTGATGGAGCAGTAACGAGGGTACCAGCCCTCACCTCTGAGGCCGGCGGGGCGGGCTGCTTGGCTGTGGTGGTGCCAAAGTCCAAGCCGAACACATCTCGGGACTTCTTGAAGCCACCCCGCTCCTCGGAGGCCAGGGCGGGCACCTCCTCGGAAGTAGACGCTCGCTCTGGCACCTCAGCCCCGCCGACCTGGCGAGGAGAGATATGCAGGGGTGGGACCAGTCAACAAGGGTGGGGCAGGCACCAAAGACCTCCTGCCATCCCTGCCTGGGTGCTGTGGGGACAAGTGTGGGAGGGGGAAGAGCCACAGCACGAGAGCACTTGCAGCCAGGCTGGGAGGGGAACCAGCATCAAGGCAGGCAGCCGGGTGCAGAAATCATGGGAAGTGGAATGCTAAACGCTCGCAGGCTGCAAGGTGGAGAACAGGCCAGAGGGGCCCCCAGCCCAGGGTCAGGCCAGGGCAGGCGTCCAGGGCCGAGGGCCCGGGAATCCTGGCCTGCCTCCTGCTGCTGTCTGAAGCCCTGGGAGCCCTCTGAGGCTGTAAGGAGCTGGGGAGGAGGTGGGCTCTGCCCGCTGTCTTTGGCCTGGCAGCACTCACCTCGCTGTCTGAGCTGGGCTGGACAACCTCCCAGGTCTGGAAGTCCACGTCATAGCAGTGCAGCTCATTGGGCAGCGTGTTGTCGGCTGCGCCTCCAAACACGTAGAGGTGGCGGTCAAAGGCTACCATAGTGTGCCCGTAGCGCCGCTGAGGAGGCGGCGGGGAGCCCCGGAGCAGGTGCTCAGTGGGGATCCGTGTCCACCTGGGGGCACAGGACAGTGAGCCAGGGCCGGGGCGTGGCTCCTGCTCCCCCCAGCCTCCACCTGGGCTCGGAGGCCCCCTCCCCAGTGGCCCCTGGGGAGACCAATCTGGGCCAAGGGAGGGCCTGCAGCACGTGTGCCCAGCATCACACCCCCCACTTTGCCCTGGCAGCAGCTCTCCTGGCTCTACGCAGCCCACCACGGGGTCCTGCCCGAGCCCGCTCCTGTCTCTCCAGCCATGGAGCAGGCAACAGTGGCAAGGCAGGAGGGGTGGCATCGGACCACTCTCTGGGGCATGTCCACCACCCGAACGTGTGGGATGATCCCCAAAGCCAAGTCCCCACCCCAGGAGGTGCTGGGACCCCACCCCCCGATGCCACTCCTGCAGTGCTCTCCACCTCCAAGGGCTTCCCGGCACCTCCCAGCAAATCCTCTTTGCTAAGTCAGCCCAAGAACCCACCCAGATCCTGGCCAGGCAGAGCCATGCCATCTGGCTCCATGCTGACCCCCGTGCCCCGCACATGCTGGGCTCACGAGGTGCCTGTGCATTGCCACTGCCACAGGGAGGTGGCCTGCAGTCCGCGGGAGCTTGCGAGAACACCTCCAGATGCAGGTGTGGGTGCCGACCGTGGGCCCCACCACCAGGGCACTCACGTCTTATCCTTGAATTCAAACTGGAAGAGGTTGTTGGTTATCTTGGCTCCGCTCTGCCCCGAGAACACAAACATCTTGTCCCGGCACACAGCCACGGGGAAGTTGCAGCAGGATGGCGGGATCTCACCACTCTGGGCCACCTGGCATGGGGAGGATGGCTCAGCCGGGGCGTCCCTGGACCAGCCCACCCGGCCGCGGCCCACACTGCTCAAGTGGGACTACTTGAATTCTTGAAACTTCCATGAAAGAAGGTTCACAGATTAATTTTGCAAAACAGCTGAAAGCACCACCTTGCCCACCTAAATGGGCCCAATTTAGAACAGCTGAGGCCAAAATCCTCATTACAGGGGAAAGAAACCCCAAGGAGAAAGACAGTGGTGCAGTCAGTCAGATCACCCAGAAACAGCAGCCAGCAGGACACCTTGTTGCGTTCAAATAAGGGTGGATTATACCCACACTGCATCAGCCCCTGGGACGCCCTGCCAACCGAGGCAGGGCCCTCAGTCACTGGATAACTGCCGCTGGAACTGGTCGTGGGGCTGGGGTGGGAGGTCAGTGGGTACAGCCAGACCAAGGTCAAGGCTGGGCTTTGGCAAGGGGCAGAAAGTTACCTCCGTGTCGGCCCATGCACCCCCAGGGCCTCCCTGCACCTTCACCTCCCCAGCCCCACCTCAGACCCCCCGCACCCCTCACCTCCCTGCCTCCCCTCCCCCACCCCCCTGCACCCCTTACCTCCCTGGGCCCACCCCAGCCCCCCAAGCCCTCACCTCCCTGCCTCCCCCGCCCCACCCCAGCACCCACACCCCTCACCTCCTCCCAGCACGTGAGTTCCCGGTCCTGGAGGCCAATGGTCCACATGTCATTCAACCTGCATTAGAACAGAGGGATCAGGATTGCCACAGCTGGGGCTGGCTGTCAGGGTGCACCTGGGCCTGGCCAGGAGGGATGGCTCCAGGGAAGAACACATCTTGTGGGACTCTGCCCAGGGGACTACAGAGCAGCCATGAGGTGGGGGCTTCTATTGAGGGGGAGCTGGATGGAATCCCTGCCGTGCCAGAGCCCCAGCCAGCCAGACAGGAACGAGTGGCCTCATTCACGACATCTGGGGCAGTGTGGGAGGCTCAGCCACTCCCTCGGCTGACCCCCGGGGCTAGGAGAGGACCTCAGAGAGGCGACGCTCCCAGAAACCACCATCAACACCACACCAGCTGGAGTTTCTGTAATGCTGACATTTTGGGGAATGAGCACACGCTACTTTTGTAATCAGAAAAATAGAGCGAAGCCAATTTTCTACAATAAGCAGGAAAATGCCTGTGCCGCAGGCAAGAACCCTGTGTGGCCCTCCTCGGGGTCGGGGACCAGGCTGAGCCCTGCCGCTGCCACCCACCTGCCCACTCAGCCCTCAGGGTCACTCACTGTGGGCCAAGTATTCCCACCCGAGCAATTCAAGGGTCCACTTCCCCCACCCTGGCTCTGATGACACCCGGCTATGGCCCCACTGCTGCGGGGACCAGCACACCCTCAAGATATCTGTCAGGCTTGCCACCTCCTCAGACGCCACAGGAGACGCCTCAGGGTGCTGGTCCTGCTGACCCCTGTGGGGGTCGGGCAGGGCTCCGCTCAGTGCCCATCACCCTCTTCCTGCCACCCCGTCCACACACTCTCCCTCCTGAGAAACCCCCAGCCTGAGCCCTCCCACACCAGGAAGGCCCACTCTGTGCCTCAGTACACTCACGGGGCGCTCAGAGGTGGGGTGCACAGGCAGGCCACCACCTACCTGGCATTGCCGTCATAGCCAGCAAAGATCCACAGCTTGTCACTGTATACCGTGGCGCCATGGGCCGACCTAGCAACTGGCAACCTGGAGTGTGAAGAGGGGGTGGGGAGTGAGACCGCCCAGCATAGACCCAGCCTCACAGCCCCACGAAGCCAGTGCAGGGGCCACAGCCCTGCAGATCCCACCAGGGCTCCAGGGCTGTCATGCCCACATCTGCTGACACTGCGGCTCTGGGTACTCCAGCCGGGGCACTGGGAATAAGCAGCAGCACCAGAGGCTGAGCTCACGAGGCACAGGGCAGCTGGATGAGGAATTCATACGTCCACAGGGCACAGAGCCCGCTCCCAGCTACCACCAAAGTATCAAAGGGGGTGCGCGCAATACAGCCCCAGTGAAGCGCCCATCAGCAAGACGCCCAAGTCCCTTCTACCTCCTAAAGGAGGGCATCAGAGAGCTCGGAGGAGGCCATGGATGGGAGCAGCGGAAGTTAGCACCAACACCCAGCTCCCCGCCACTGTGTACCCCCAAGGCCTCTGAGCCTCGGGCTCTTCACCCCTAACGCTACAGGGGCCAGATCCCAGGCCTGCTGCCACCCAGGACCCAGAGTAGGGGCCATCAGGACAACCCCAAAAGTTTCAGCAAAGTCTCTCACCGGCCTTCAATTTTCCACTCCGTCCACTGGCCAGTTGCAAACTTGTATTCAAAGAGGTCATTTTTATTCTTCAAGTTAGAATTGGAATAAATGTCCCCAGTGTAGCCCCCTGGGTAAAGAGAGTGAAAAACTGTCACACCCAAAGGCAGCATTTCAGAGTCTTCAAACCTCAGGAGGTGGGGCAGAATCTGGCCCATTTAAAATGTTTTCCAGGACTCCCCCTCCAAACTTTGGGGAGCACCTCCTGCACGCCTCCCTCTGTGCTAGGCTCTGGGGACACAGGGAAGAGCAGAACCCCATTCCCTGCTCCCGGTGGAGGGTGAGGGTGGGGGAGCTACCTTCCGGCCCAGTCACAGAGCAGACAGTTCCAATCCCAGGAGATCAGAACTGTTAGGGAAAGGGGCCCACAGGAGAGGCCCCGACCCAGCACAAGAACTCCGAGGACTCCGGCAGCAGAAGCTGAGGGCGGGCAGCACGCCCAAGGCTGGTGGGCAGGGCCGCGGAGCTGTGGGCCGGACGTGAGAGGCGCTCACCAAAGACGAACATGCTGCTCCCGTGGACGACGGCCGAGTGGTGGTAGCGCGGGGCCGGTGGGGTCCCGGTGGTGAAGGCCCTGGGGGTGCAGGGGTGTGAGGTCAGCAGGAGCCAGCTGTGTGGTCCACGCCACATGGGCAGCCCCTGCCACTCCCACACTTCCTGTTAATTTTGCATTTTGAAGGTAATAATTGTTTCATTATAGAAACATTAAAAAAAATTGCCAATAAGGAAAAAACAAAAACCACCCTAAAACTTTGTATAATCCCTTTGCCGGAAACCACTGCTCACACCTTGAGGTCTCCCCCTACATCTCTGCTATGCATATTTATGCCTCTGAGTAATTTTTGTTAATGGAATCATGTGGTGGGTATTTTGTAATCTGCGTTTTCAGCTGACCTGTAGAATGTGACTAGGTCTTCATGCTACTCTAGAATCATCTATACCCACGTTCTCACAGCTGCACTGTATTCCACAGTATGTATTCTGCAACATATTTTATTTATTGAATTCAAAGCCTAGTTATACAGCTTTCCTGGGGCTGCTCCTTTTCAGAGTTTTACACTTAAGAATTTTTAACAAAGAATTGTAAAGCCTTCAGAGAACCCTGCAAATTAATCTGTAACTGTGCGCCATATTTTAAAGTCAAGTGCAAGAGAAACAATGTATCAATTTCTGCAGCAATCCCAGCTCCACCCGGGTCTCCTGGGCAGAGGGTGGGCACCCTGGAGTGATGTTGCCCAGGTGTGCCAGGTTCAGCAGCTGTGAGTCCTGGGCCTGGACGTCCTCCTCCATCAAAGGGGGCGGTGAGACCCCACCCCAGGGGGCTGCTGGGGACCAGAGGGTGGCGCGCAGAGCTCCTGCATAGAGCGTGGCACTCGAGTGGCTCAGCGGGTCTGTGCTCCTGCACCAGCAGATGGCAGAGCTCAGGAGGAGGTCCAGCATCTCCTCATCCGAGGATCCACTTCTCCCCCTCGGCTATAAGCTGTTCCCCAGCAGGGGCAGGTGGGCACAAATATGCAGTGCTCAGAGAGGGCAGGTGTCTTGCCCAAGGCCACACAGCTGGGGAAGGCCATCTGTGGGAGGAAAGCCAAGACCCACTGGCTGAGGATGGGCCCCACAGGGCAGGAAGGAGGGCAGCACCCTGCAGCAACAGAGTTGATCCTGGAAGGACCCACCCACCGATAGCCCCCATGTTGACTCCCACACCAGCCCCTGGCCCAAGAGACAGGCCTGGTGACTGAAGGGCTCTCTTGAGGCAGAATTTGAGGACCTGCAACTGGATCAAACAGATCCCCTTAATTAACAGGATTCAGAACAATCAATCTCAGTCTTGGACTAGAAAAGAAACCCAGGAGAGAGGGAAACACTAAGGGCAGCTACGGGCATGACATCCCTGAGGCACTGTCATGCTTCTTGAAGCTTCTCTCTAGCTTTCCATGATGAGCACGACTCCACAGGCAATGAGGGCCCAGCACAGTGCTACCATGTCCTAGGAGAAAGAGAGGGGACCTGGAGCTCGGGAGGCCACCCACCTGCACCAGGAGCAGTCCTTCACGTCAAAACGCAGGAGGTCGTTGAGCATCGTCTTCCTGAAAGACAGCCAGGGAGAAGTGGCTTCAGTCCCCACCTGCTCTGGAGGGCGTTGCCCAGCCAGACCCAGGAGATGGACACTGCAGCCCAGGGGGCGGGGCGGGGCTGTTTTGAGGGACTTCGCCAGGTCCAGGCAACCAGCTGATGCCTGAGGGACCAGAGAGGTGACCACAAAGGAAGCTCCCTGGCTGGTGCAGGCACTTAGGCTGCTACAAAGGTGGGACCAGCCTGCCTGGGGTCAGGGCCAAAGCAGGATCCCAGCCACCCAGTGACTGACTTGAGGGCTCACAGCTCCCCCAAGGCTCCAGAATCCTCACTTGCAGTCCCACTCACATGTCTCAGTGCCCTCTCCGAGGCGAGGCAGCGCCACCATGCAGATGCACGCCCACATCTCAGGGGAGGCCCGCTCCCTTCTCTCTGATCTTCCTGGCACCTCGTTATCACAAAGCTAGCATAACAACTACTTTAAAGATACAATATTTGGAAAACAAATCCACCAGCAATCGCACCATCTAAGAAGACCTGCATGTTCCCCTGTCAGTCAGAGGGAAGAAGGGCATCAACCCAGCAGGAGCCCGGCACCCCCTGCACGCGACGCCAGGCCAGGCCTGCACCGGGTGCCCTCTGCCCTGCCTTGCTATGTCTGCACCAGGTAACCGTGCTCTCCACCTCCATTTACAGAGCCAGCCTGGGTGATCAAAAGGAAGCAGGGGTGTGACCCCAAGTCCAGCCCCCTCCCATTTGTCCTTCCTGCTTCCGGCTGAAGGAGGCCATCTTTCTTTCTACCTAGTCAGTCTTTACAAAGTTGCAACTAGAGTGAGACAAATTTCTATCCTGTTTCTTAGTCTCACATTGTAGCAAACTCTACCTGCTACAGAACACTCCCGGGGATGTTCCCACCCACTGCCCTGGGCTGCACACCAGGCCTGTTCTAGTTTGGTGGATTGCAGTAAACATCTGTAGGCAAATGCCTCTCCCTTATTTCATTCCTTCGTGTGACAAACATTTATTGAATTCTCTGGGTGCTGGCATATAGGTCCCGCCCTGGCGGAGAAGACAGATAATAAACATCTGTGTGCTCTGGGGACGAACGGAGCCTGTAAGAGGTGCAGAAGGGGAGGGGAGGGCCGCCAGTCGGTCCAGTTGGTCCAGGTGGTCGGGGAAGGCCTCACTCAGGGGATTCAGAAGAGGGGCAGGAAGGGTGGGAAGGAGGGAACAGTCAGTGCAAGGGCCTGAAGAGGAGGATGCTTGGTCCAATCAGAACACAGCAAGGCAGCGGTGTGGCCCGGTGCAGTGTGGGATGAGGGCAGAGGAGCAGTGGGGACACAGAGACTGCCAAGAGGGCTTGGGCTTTTACTCAGAGGCAGGTGGAGAGACATCTCAGGGTTACGAGCCGAGGAGGAACATGCTCCAACTCGCATTTTCAACTAGCTGCTCCTAGGGAAAGAGACCGAGGGGGAGACAGGCTGGAAGCCACAGGCCATGCCCAAAGAGATCGTTCTGCCCAATCTGCAGGTCCTCATGGGGCCCTGTGTACCCCACCAGCCCCAAGTCAGCTCCCCCAGGGAGTCCTGCAGGACCAAGGCTGGAGCAGCAATCAGAAGCCAGCTCTTCCTGGGCTTCAGGCCAGGTCGTGTGGTTGAGAGGCAGGGATAGGACTCGGAGGCAGGATCGGTCATGTGCAAGCACTGCACCCTCAGCACAAGGAAACCTCTGTCCTGAGCCCCTCATGGCCTTGTGCTCACTGACCCTTGGAAAAGCAGGCATGTGGCCACCCCCATATACAGAGGAGGAGACCAGGGTGCAGTTCATGCCATCAAGCTGCCTGCCCTGAACCCTGTCTATCCAGAAGACCAAGCTTCAGCACCACATCCAGCAGGCCTGCAATCCTCCCCGAGCCTTGCTGGGCACCCCTGGCCTTTTCTGGGCACATCAACAAAGAATGAGGGAGAGGAGTCCTGCCCAGACTCCAGACCCAGTGCTGTTCTGCACACTCTCACCTCCAGGCCGTTGACCACACTGATCCCTCAGCTTGGCACACTCTTCCTCTTTGCCTGGCTCACTCCCACTCATCTTCCAGGTCATCAACCCCTCCAGGAAAGCTTCTCTGACCAGACAAGACCCCTCTCTCCTGGTCCAGAACAAGCATGCCTGCTGTGCCTGCACCCAGGACTTGACATGGCCCAGCCCACCCTAAGACAGCTCTTTCGCTCTGGGTGAGTCCAGCTCCTGGGGGATGGGTCACAGAGAAACATGCCAGGAGAAGGAAGTGGCTGCAGAAACCAAGGGGTCATCTTGGCCATTACCTTTCACCAAAGAAAACCAGCCACAACTGAATTGGGAACAATTCATGGCATGGAGGTGTGCCCACCAACAGAAGATTGGATCATTGCCAGGAAAGTTATTTGCCAGGAATTTATAGCAACGTGGGAAAACTCTTACAAAAAGTGAAAAACACGGTAAATAAATAAAACTGTGTCCTCCATCAGCTCTCGGCTGCCATGTGAGCATGTGGATGGGCCCAGAGAGAAGTGCAGGGAAGGGAGTGCACCTGGCAGGGGTGGCAGCCAGGGCAGCTGTTTTTCTTTCAAGGCTGTGTCCACTCACTCAGAACCAGCGGGACGCTTCTGTCTCCTGGGCATGTGATACCCACTCGGTGCTGTGCTAAGGGCCCTGAGTGTGGGGAACCTCACGGATGGGGAAACAGGCTGAGTGCTTAGCTAACGTCTGGAAAGATAGCAGCAGAGCTAAAGAGACCCAGTCTGAAGCACCGTGCTTCTCCCTCCCTGGTCCAAACACCGCGATGTTCAGACTCACTCACCCATTGTCTCCACCAAATACATAGATGGCATCTTTATAGGCCACCACTGTGTGCTTGCTGCGCCTGGAAAGAAAGGAGGGGTGCGCGGCAGTGAGGCCAGGACCTTCTTGGGGGCACCCAAGGAATGAGACTAAGCACCGGGGCTGCCACAGAAGCGAGACAATATCTCTCAACTGTCAAGATTGACAGAGACCCCTAAATTCCACCAGTACCCAAAGGACCCTGCATGTGGGGAGCCCTGACACTGCCCTGGGATGCTCTGGACTCCGCACCACACTGCAGAGCACCTGGGACCCCAGCTCGAGACCCAAAAACACAACTTAACTCTAGTACCCTGCCCCGGGCCACCCCACTCCGAGACTCCCTCAGAACCCCCACCCTGCCCTGGACACCGTCCTGGACACCACCACTCCCCCCGCCCTTTACCAGATCCCGTTCTGGGGCATCACGCCCCAGCTTCGCCCCTGGACCCCGCCATGGGACCCCCTCAGACAAGCCCCTCGCCCCCAAGGTCCCCTAAAGCCCCCCGTACCGGGCCCCCACGAACTCGTCGCAGGGCGGGAGGCGCCGCCAGCGATGCACTGTCTCGAAGGGCCCAAAGTTGAGCGTCAGGTACTCGACACTGTCCGAGCAGCTATGGTCAAAGTCCACGCTCGGGGCTACTTTGGACCGCGCGCCGCCTGCCAGGGCCCCGGCCCCGATCGGGCCCCCCGAGCCGCCCGGCCCAGCCATCTCGGGTCCACGCCCGATCGGCCACCGGGTCCGCGGGACGTACGGCCACCGCCCCGGGGCGCCCCCGAAGGACTACATTTCCCGGCAAGCCTCGTGCCGATGGCGCAGCACTTCCGGCCCGCGCCCCACTGTAGCCGGCCCACACTTCCCAGCAATCCTAGCGCTCCTCGTAACGCCGCGGATCTGGGCGGTGCCTGCGTCTGGACTGTGTGGCTGGCGCGTAACTTTCTGGGAAGCGTTTCCTGTTAAGTATGAGGGTCCGGTTTCCCCTTCCAGTGAACGCAGTGTCCGGTCCCCAGCCCTGTCCCGACTGCGCTTCCCCGGTGCTTGCCAGGCCCACGCTGCCCGGAGATCGGCCACAGTTCCCAGCATGCCCTGTCTGCGTGTGGCTCCGGCCTTGATGGTCCGCCGCTCCCGGGATCCCAGGTGGAGGGTTCCGGGCTCTCAGCGGCCTACCAGGGAGCCTAGCTCTCCCCTTCCTGCTTGCGCCCTCAGTTCGGGCCCCCAGCGTCTCCCCTCGGCATTCCTATTGGCTGGGAGGTAGAGTGGCGCAGAAGCTCTGGATTGTCATTGCTACTTAATAGCAGAGCCTCAGCTTCTTTACCTGAGAAATGGGGATTCCGGAAGCTCTGGCTGCCCTGAGGAGCATGGGGTCTGTCTCAGGACCCAGCCTCTACAGCCCTAAGTGGGCGAATGCCCCCAAACTGCCAAGCGGGAGTTGCCTCTGACCTCTGAAGAAGCACTTCTTGTCTCCAGCCCTTGGCATGTGCTGTCCCCTCTACCTGGAGTGCCCTTCCTTCAAAAGCCTTTCCTAACCGGAGTAGGGGGAGGCGGGGGGCCGGGAGGGGCAAAGAATCAGGGCTACCTCCGCTGGGCGCTCACAGGCCAGACTTCTTGGTGTGGCATGGAGCATTCTGTGGCTGTGCCTGTCTCCCCTTCACGAGTGTTTGCCCAATTACAGTGGAAGTCACACAGATCTGCGAATGTGTGCGTTTTAATTTTAAGATAATGTCTGATGTGTTGCACGGCCCCTACAGGGGACCAGTCCCAATAGCAGGAGAAGAGGCAGGGCCTGTCCTGCCTCCATGGCCAGCCCTTGGTGGCAGCTGAGGCCTTGGGTGGTGAGCATCTGGAGGCAGCCAAGGCCTCTCTGGAGGTGAGCCAGGCAGCCCAAGGCAAGCACTGGGAGGACTCAGGTTCTCGCGTGGGGGATCCTGGGAAATTGGAGGTTGGCACCTGCCCCCAAGGCTTGGCCTCTGTCCCTGGTGCTCCAGCGTGCCTGCCCAAGTCTGCTGCATGCAAGCTCAGGATCCTTTCCCTGTGAGCCAAGACATATCGCCGGTCCTGCAGGAATGAGGGGCAGAAGAGTCAGGGCAGAAGAGAGCAGGCTCCCCACTCGGCACCATGAGCAGCTGGCCCTTGAGGACAGCAGGGACCTGCTGTGTGTCAGGCCCTGGTGCCCAGGAGGGATGTGTACTTGGGGAGAGGAGGGAAGACCATCGGGGGCAGGCTCTGGGCTGAGGTGGGGAAAACTCAGAACGGTCAACAGGAAGGACAGGACACACGTACTTGCTGTGCAGCAGAAACAGCCTTTTCGAAGGCAAGAGAGAGAGAGAAGGCCAAGGAGAGACCATGTCATTCATCATGTCCCCTCTTGGTTCTCCATTGTGTCCAGCCTGAGGCCTACCCCTGTCCTGTGGCCTCCAGGCTTTCCCAGTCCCTGGGGGCTCTCTGTAGGCAGAGCTCTCATTGCCACCACACCAGGATGAGGGTAACGGCTGGCGTTCAGTGTCCCCCAGACCCTGAATAACCACCCCACATCTCTGTGCAGGGTGGCCCCAGGGGCATCTCTAGCTGCGTTTCCCCACCTAGCTTCTGCCAGACTCAACACAACCACGTGCAGTCAGGTATCCCAGGTCCAGTGATTGCCCCAGCAGTGGGCTTTGACCCCTCCCCACAGCATGGCCCTGCCCTGGGACATGGCCCCTGTCCCGTCTATCCCCCAGAAGCACATATAACCAGCCCACTCCCAAACCACAATCTTTGCCCCACAGGGCCCCATAGCCTTGGGAGCCTCAGGCTGTGGGACCCAAGAGTGGGGGAAGGGCCCTGGAGGGCTGTGGGGGCAGCTGGTTGCCAGAGGCAGCTTGAGCCAGTCCCTCAAGAGACCCCACCCCCGGCCAAGGCCTCTGATGCCCACACTCACTCCACCTCTCGCTTCCGGATGGCGCGGCCTGAGGCCAGCACCTCAGCCACCTTGGACACGATGGGATCATAGTTCATGCTGGCCACAGCGATCACCTCGTCACCTCTGCAGGGAGAGGGCGGCTGAGCCGGAGGACTGCCCAGCAGCAGGCCCCCTTCTTGAAGAGCCTGACACACTCCTGTCCACCTGGGGCCCAGGGCGGCATGTTACCGAAGACGACAGGAATGTCCTGCTCACCCAGCCCTCCCTCCTGGGCTCTTTACCGCTTGGCCCAGCATGGGCTTCCGGCTCCTGCAGGACCCCAGGGAGGCTCCACCCTTCCTCCTCAGTGGGGCTCCGGGCTGGGCTCCGTCCAGGGATCATCACTGTCTATCTGTGTGACTTTCCTCAGTGTAAAAGTGGGGTGTCAGCCCAGCCTCAGAGAGCTGTCCTGAAGGTAAATGCCCCGCCCCCTCACCTTTCCTCGGCCTGCTCCCGCCTAGCTGCCGCCCCCTGCCATTCGGCCAGCTCCCTGGGAAGCCCCCTGTGGAGCAGAGCTTCTCTGGGGTGAGTTCCCCCTCCTGACCGGGCTCCTGCTGCTTCGCGCCCCTGCTCCGCCCCATTGCTCTCACTTGGTGTAAAAAGCCACGAACTTCAGCTCCTCCAGATCCCCCTGGATGATGACGTCGTCGAAGCCTTCTCCGTACCCTGTGGGCCGACCGGCGGGCGGCGCCCAAGTGAGCCCGGCGGAGGGGGTGAAGCTCCACCGGGCCAACGCCCTGTGCCCTCCGAACTGCCCCCCGCACCCTCTCCAGACCCCGCTCCCTTTGTCCTTTCAGGTGGTCCCGGTCCCGCCCCCAGCGAGTTCTTCGCTCCTTCCTATAGCTCTCTCGGCCCCGCCCCTAGGATGCTCGTAGCCCCGCACTCCGCTGGCACCTTGGCCCCGCCCCGGGCCGAGGCGCCTGTTACCTGCGTAGCGCAGGCTCTTGCCGAACATGGCGGTCCACAGGTAGGGCACGGTACTGATCTCCGCCTCCTGCGCCAGCATGTTCTGGGCCGCCACCCGCCCTGAGGGACCCAGGGTCGTGAGAGCCCCGACCCTAGCCCTCACCGCCCCTACACCGCCTGCCAGGGCTCTCTGGGGACCCTGAGATGTGGGGATTCCTCCTCGCCTCCCTAGAGGTCAAGAAGGGCATCATCTCGCAGCCCACTGCCCACCATGGGTTGCAGTTGATGGGTGCGGAGGGGGACACCTGGGTCGAAGCTAGCCGCTTAGATTGCTTCTCTGGAGAATTTGAAAGAAGTGTCCTGGTCTGGGAGGTCTGCTTCCTGGGGTTGTGGGGCTAGCCAGCCATTTCAGCTGTGCACACAGACAACTAATCAGGCACATCAGGTCTGAAGAGGGAGACAGGAGAATGGGGCACAAGTGCCCAGAGAAGCAGAGAGGACAGCCACACCCGTGGACCCAGAGAATAGTGGGGGTGGCTTCCCAGTTCATGTGAGGCCCCACTGGACCCAGGTAGTTGGATGTCTGTGAGAGTCCCCTGGACCCTCCCAGTTCAACCTGAACTACGCCTGGCTGATGAGTGGCCTTTGGTTCTTTAAACCTAGCACCAACTTTAGACCTAGGACCTGAAAGAAATTGGACCAGGAGTGGTGCTTCAGGCAGCAGATGCCCAGATAATGTGAAGGCAGAGGGAAGGGGAGGAGGTGCAGGGGGCCTGGTGGTCCTCCCTGTGAGGCAGCTACCCTGCTGGCACCTGCAGCTTAGCAGCCCAGGTGTGCAGTCAAGTGAGGCTTCAGAGGCACGGTAACCACCAAATGTGGGGGGAATGCTATTCCTCAGAGAACACAACAGTCCTGCTGAGTCTGAATTTCCAGGCCCAGATGGCCGCCTCCTAGGGGCTTGCCTGAGGCAACTGCCTTCACAGAGCCAGTCCAACGGCCCAGGGGAGACAGAGGCACTGAATGGGGAGCTGGCCCATGTCCCACTAAATCCCTTTCTCCCTGGGTGACTGCACAGGTTGGTGGAGAATTCTGCGGAACGTGTGTCTTTGAAGACATGAGGAAAAGAGAGGCTGGTGGAAGGACAACTGGGGTGGGGAGCTGTGGCTGGCTGGCTGGGGTGTCCAGAGGGACTGGAGGGAGGTCTCTGGAGATGGGCCACAGGGCGTGCTCTGTGAGCTGGCTTGATCACCTGGGTGAGGCTGGCCAGATAGGCTACCACAGAGCCTTGAATGGCTAACCCAGCGACCAGGACCCAAGGCCAGCAACTGAGGGGTGGGCCTGGGGGAGGCTGAGACCCTGGGACAGCCTCCCACCTACCACCCTTCCGTGGGGCTGGCCGTACCCTGTGCATGAGCCATCTGCCAGTGTGGGATATTCACTTTCCGATTGTTCCTCCAGGCCAGGGGGAAGGTGACAGCATCACCAGCCGCAAACACGCCTGGGATGTTGGTCTGCATCATCTGTGGGGAGAGGGCCCAGGGCTCCGTGGGTGGGACGGGGGCCCTGACCTGGACCTCCCACCACCCCCAGCCCAGCAACCTGCCCAGCCCACCCAGCTCCACCTTGTTGACAGGGATGAAGCCTCGGGAATCCAGACTGATGCCGCTCTGCCTCAGGAAGCCCGTGGCGGGCACCGCGCCTGACAGGACAGGGGCCACTGTGTCCACTCCCTGGTCCCTCCCTTCTGCCTCATTGCTCTCCATGACCCACACCCTTCACACACCACAATCCAGCCCCAGACTGATCGTCTAACCGGCTGCCCGCCCTGTGGCTTCATGCGTCCTGTACCCTCTGCCTGGACCCCCATAGACCCCGATGTCTCCCCTTAGGCCTCACGTATCACCTCCTCTGAGAAGTGCTCCATGAAGCCTCCTGGTGGGGGTCAGCATGCCACGCCTCCCCAGCCCCTGTGCTGCCACCTCCCAGCTTTGTCCCTCCCCAAACTGGCACCTCAGCGGGAGCAGGGACCAGTTAGAGGCTTGTGTCCTGCAGCCTGCGTAGGGCAGGCCATGGAGTTGAGTATTAGTGGCCAGCGGTTACTGGGAGCATCCTCCATGCCAGGCCCAGGCTAAGCCTGGCACGCATATTCCCCAACAGCCCTGTAAAGTGGTATGGTTGGGGTCCCCATTATACAGATGTGGAAACTCAGGCTCAGGGAGGGGAGGGAACTGGCCCAACGTCACTCAAGCACGTGTGTGTAGTTCTGCTCATTCTCGCCTGCCTCCTCACCCACTCACCAATGCCCACCACACAGACGTCGGCCCGCACAACCTTGCTGCTCTTCAGCACGACCTCCTTCAGCTGTGGGGAGTGGGTAGGTGAGCAGGCAGGCCCAGCTCCCAGGCACAGGTGAGCGGGAACAGAAAGGAGCAGGGGGCAGGGAGAAGGGCCCACCTTTCCCTCCTGGGCCCGCAGCTCCGACACCTCCGTCTGCATGTAGAACTTGACCCGGTTGTTCTCAAACATCTGTCAGGGCAGGTGGGCGGGTGGGCAGTGGGTGAGAGCCCCGTGCGGGCTGAGCTGGGCACCCAGGGTTCTGAAGGGCTGAGTGCTGGGGTGGGCTCACCTTCATGAGGGCACGACCGACACGCTCCCCCAGGAACCTTCTGAAGGGCGTCTCCTCCAGCTCCACCACGGACACTGAGTGGGCCTTCTCAGTCAGATAGGCGGCCACCTCCATCCCTGGGGCCAGGGCAGTGGGTGGCAGGCTGGCACCTTGCACCTCCCAGGGCCAGCACTACCGCAGGACCGGCCATGACAGCCTGACAACCACTCCCATCACCCCCAGCTGCTCACCCAGAAAGCCGGCTCCCACGACCACCACGTTGCGGCCCCGGGCCAGCCTCACCACGCGATTGGCGTCCTCAGGTGTCCGGATAGTGAACACGTTCTCCACCTCTTTGCCTTTGCAGCTCAGGGTCTTCGGGCTGAGATGTAGCCAGTGTCAGTGAGGAGCTCCTGGTACCCTGAGCCCTCCCATCCTGGCTGGTGCCCTAACTGATGTCCAGCAGGGGATGGGGGGAGACACCCTCCCACCTGCTCCCTGGTGCCAGCAGCAGCTTGTTGTACTCCAGCTTGAAGCCATCCTTGAACACGACTTTCTTGTTTCGCACATCCACTGTGACCACCTGCAACCCCCGCAAGGCAGAGTGTGGCCCCCCACTCCCAGGTCCTGCAATATGCCCGGAGCCCAGCAGGACCCTCTGAGCAGCTCCTCAGGGGCGGTTCCTGCCATCGGGGTCCTCCTCCCTCTCTCTCCTGGAGCTCCTCTTCCCTCTTTAAGCTTCAAACATCACCTTCCATTCAAAACCCTCCTTTCACTCCCAAGGCCCACCAGGCTCTCCCACCCCAGGCTGGAGCAGATAGTCTGTGTCCCCACACCCTGGGGCTCCACATGTGTCCAGACCCTGCCAGGAAGAAGCTCGAGTGCCACCTCCCCGGCCTGCAGCACCCCCGGGGCCTGGGCAGCGGGGCCAGGAGGGCCGAGCCCTCTCCACACCTTCAGGGGCCCCATGCTTCACTCCCTTCACGGTTCCCATGAAGCCTTCCCCAGGCCTGTTCCCCAGCCTCGGCCCCATACCTGGGCCTCGGTGAGCACCTCGATGCCATATGCTCGGAAGAACTCCTTGGGCCTTAGGGCCAGCTGCTCAGGCTGTGCATCCAGGGACTGCAGGAGACAGCCAACTTGAGAGAGGGTCAGACAGCCACTGTTCCACTTTGCAACAGAGGCCCTGGGGCCCAGGGAGGGTAGGGCCAGCCCTGGGTCACATGGGGGCTGCAGGACAGAATTCAACAAATCCATATCTTTCTGGGGGACAACTGGTGGGCCTGGCATGAGCGAAGAGGGCAGCTGGCCAGACCCCCAAGGGGAGACAAGTAAGGCTCCCAGTGGGCTTAACAGGGACTCAGAGGGGTAGGGGTGTGGGCCCTGCCCAGCCCCCACTGGCCCCACCTTGCTGAGCTTGGGCCGGTCGTAGGGGAGGTGCCGGTCCAAGGTGCACAGGACGATCCTGTCTGAGAAGCCCTCCTGCCGCAGCGTCTCCGCACACACCAGGCCGGCTGCACCTGAGGGGGGGCGGTGGGTCAGAGACCCCTCCTCCCCCACCCCACCCTGCCCCTCACGACCCTGCCACCAACCTGCGCCCACAATGAGCACGTTGGTGCTGCCGCTGTGGCCAGCGCTTGGAGAGATGCACTTGGCCATCACCTTGGTCCTTCGCTGCAGCTGCAAGGCCTGGGGTTGGCCGCAGAGTAGGGGGCAGCTGGGAGCTGGAGTCATCGCCATGCTTCCTACGCCATCATCCCAACAGGCCAGGTCCTGCTGCTCCATCCACCCCATTCCCATCACGCAGCCCTGCACTCTGCCTCCCAGCCACACACATCAGGCTCTGTCCCACGAAAGGGGCTTTGCACATGCTGTTCCCTGGGCCCAGACGCCCTCCTTGCCTCTCCCTTTTGCCTGAGCCCCAGTCAGCCACTCACCTGCTTGCTGGCCCAGACGTACACCTTCTCCTTCTCAATCTTCACCTGCAAGGGCTGAGTTAATCAGGACCAGGCTTTGGGGTGCTCCAGCCCCTGACCCCTAGGCTCCCACCCCACTGCTCACCCGGCCCCACCTGGAACTTGTGCAGACTGTCCAGGCCAGGGAAGTCCTCCAGGTCCCCAGTGCTGATGTTGAAGCAGGCGCCATGCCACGGGCAGCGTACCCGGCCCCGGGACAGCACACCTGGGAGGAGGCAGTGTGAGGTTGGGGCCACTAGGCAGAGCCGTCTCCAAGGATCCCCATGTCCCAGCACCTTCCCCACAGCCCAGGAGGCTCCATTAATAGAGCAGGGCCTGGAGGTCCGGGAGGGTCCGAGCTGAACTGGGGCCCGGTGGAGCTGGGGTAGAGAGCCCCCTTGTGATGGCCAACCCCCCGCATGGAGGTCCCACCCCACCTCCCGCGCACTAGGACAGCTCACCAGGACAGCTCACCTTTCACCAGGGGCGCACCATAGTGTGGACACTTGTGGCCCAGGGCATGGAACTCCCCATTCTCCTTCACCAGCAATACCTTCCCCCAGCCCAGCTCCACTTCCCGCATCCTAGGGAGGGGCTGCACTCAGAGGTCAGGCCACACACCAGGCACCCCTCCTGCCAGCACCTCCTCCTAGAGCCCAGCCTTCTGGGGAGCAGGCCCAGACCAGCAGAAGCCACAAATGGCCAGGACAGGAGCTGGCCATGGGCCCCTTATGGGCCACCCTGCCAGCCCCAACCATGGCCTGCACCTTGCCCTCCCACCTGGCGCTCTCTGGCCCCCCTCCCAGACCCAGCACCCACTGGCCATTCTCTAGGTCCTTGACATGGCAGACGGCGGCCTCCACGCAGTCCTGAGTGCCCGGGTAGGGGTGAGGGGCAGGCAGGCGCTCCTCAGTGTGGAAGTGGCGGGCTGTGCCATTGCCTTGGTAGGCCCGGGGGCTGCCCTTCCCACTGGCCGACAGCTCCTCCTTGCCCCGCTCCTTCTCAGGCAGCACCACCTCGATCTTGAGCTCCACTGCAGGCAGGCAAGGTGGCTTGGTGAGCCCCCAGCCCGGCCCACCTCCTTGCCTGCCCCAAAAGCTCTGGGTGGGCCGGCGCCTCTGAGCACGGGTTCTCCCCTGCACCCTGACCTCTCTAGAAAGCCATCTGCACCACCGGCAAAGAGCCTTGAACCAGGCAAAAAGCAGAGCAGGGACGGCAGGGGGTGGTGGGGTGGGCTTGAATTAATTTCTGCATGTTCTCTTTTTCAATAACAAAATCAGTGAGGGAGCACAAAGCAAAGCTCCTTTGACCCTGAAATGGCCCTTTCTCCAGGAATCTCTGTGGAGGAAAGAACCCAGGTGCCCCGAGTCTCGCTCTGACTCCCAGGGCACAGTCCCCGGGGGAGGACGACGCATCCCTGACCCTGCCGGGTCAGGAGCACGTTTAGGGTCTGACTCAAGTGCCATCAGGGCTTCCACAACTGCGGCAGCCCGGTCCCCGGCTGGGGAATCTGGGAGACGGGATGTGGAGGGTTCGTTGTTTTATGCTTGCAACTTTCCCATAGATTTGAAATTGTTTTCAAAATTAAAAATAAAAGTGTACACAACGTAATTTCAACTTCTTAAAATAGCTATTCTCACCACTTTGAGAATCCTTCCTCATTTACCAGGTGCTGGTCTGTCAGTGTCTCTGTGTGCAGGGGTCTGGGGCCCTGGGGGTGAACCCCACGGTGGGGGGTGGGGGAGATGCATGTGGGCCACCAAGAGGGGGCACGGGCCCCCCAGCCTCCACAGAGAAGACCCCTCTCCCACATGGGACCTACTGTAGGGGGAGTTAGACAGAGATTGTCATTTCCTTTTTATTCTTTTCCACATTTTCCAAATTCCCTACAGTGTGCCTGGGGTATTTTTCTAATTAGAAAGGAACAATAAACAGAATTTTTTGCAGCGATAATCCGGCCTCCTGGGCTGTGGCTGCAGGGAGGGCAGCTGAGCGATGGAAGCTAAGCCCCGGGCACAGCGTGGGCCCAGGTGGGGGCAGGAGGGACCTCTACCGACTTCCCATCTCCCCCCTCCACCTCAGACCTGACCCTCAGAAAGAAAGCGCCGGAGTCACCTCTCCGGCCTTGGCTCCCGTCCACCCACCTAGACGCAGCTCAGGTGTCACCTCCCCTGGCTGCCCAGCCCCTGCATGTCCCTCATCTCGCTGGCTAGTCCCCACCTTGGCCTGGCATGGGACCCCAGCGGGTTGTGTGGGGGGAGGAAGACCCTACCCCCTCACCCAAAGGACCCCAGCCCCAGCCCAGGCATGGCGGGGGCACGAAGGGCGGGAGAGCACACCACCACGTGAATCCGCTGTGTCAGGTAGGGGGCTTATGAGGAGAGTAGGTTTGTTCCTCCATTTTCCACACTTTATGTAATGGTGTTAGAATGTTTTTAGAAAAATTAAAAAGAAAAATACTTCAGATTCAGCTGACACCAGCTATGTGAGCTGTGGAGAGGGAGCTCACAGGAACAGCTTGGCAGGGGCCCAGATAACAACCAAGCCAGGCTGTTTTCATCTGCCACCTCCTTCCAGAAGGCTCCAAGGCACTTGCTGATGCAGTCTAATGGGAAGCCACTAAGTCAGGAGCAGTGGCAGAAAGGCAGCCAGGGAAGGGGATCTTTGTTCACCCACACAGCCAGATCAGCCCTAGCTCCATGATTCCCAGCTGCCCATGTGACCACCAGCCCCTGACTTAGCGCCTTCGGGCAGATGCCTTCATTACCAAATGGAGAGAACAGTGCCTACCTCTTTGGCAATAGTGAATGTGGAAGGAGATAATACACATAACTCAGAGTAGAAACTCAATAGACAAAGTTGGGTAGTGGTGTTTTATTGGTTAGCTCTGAGCTTCCTGGCAGCCATGGAGAAGAGGGAAAGCCGTTAGGTAGCACTTGTAGGCTAAGAAAAGGCAGATGACCAGATGCCAAGAGAGGTGTACTTCCTTCTAGTTCTGAGCTTAGCAAGGTCTGGCCTGGAACACTTCCTATAAGGAACACAGCCACTGGAGCCATGGGGAGTACAGAGGGAGCTCAGGAAGCATGTGCTAATGCACACCCAGCCAGAGTTGAGCAAGTACAAAGTGAAGAATTTACACAAAACTCTTCTGCTTATTCTAGCCTCCCTGCAGCCCCTCCTGACCCCCTTGAACCTCACGGCTGAATGCTCTCACTCCCACACCCCGAAATTCCCTGAACCTCACCCCTGACCTGCCCAACACGGGCACTTGGGGCCTGAGCTCCTGCCCTTCTGCCACAGCCACACAGGGGAGTCCTGGCGGCAGGGAGTCCAGCCCCCTAAAGAGGGGATAATGACGTTCCGCAAGTGCCTCCTGTGTGGCAGGCCCTGTGCTAAGCACAACAGCCCCATTTTACACATAAGAACATAGGGGCTCAGAGAGGTGAAGTCACCTGACCAAGGCCACACAGCAAAGTGGCAGGGCTGGAGTTGGACTTAAGAGCCCAAGTCCTTGGCATTGCCTCTGGGGTGGTAAGAGTGGCTACCCCTGGACCAGGAGACCTGGCACCAGGGGTCCCAGGCAGACCAGCACTTTAGGAGCCTTTAAAAGAAGCTGCAGGTGGCATCTTCTGCCCAGGGTCTGCTGCTAGCCCAGCAGTCCTACAGGAGCCCACTACCAGGCCAGCTGGCATCCTCCTGCCCACTTCTGATGGAGGAAAGCTGAGGTCAAGATAGTGGACAATTATGTATGCCCAAGTCATACATCGAGGCAGGGAGGGCGGTGAGATCAGGCCCAGGGCTGGGTGTCAGGGAAGGAGACCTATTTCCTGGGGCAGGTGCAGGAGGGTCCCTCAGCCTGGTGGGGTATGCAAGCCTCCTCTTGCCCCCAAGTTCCCCCTCAGACCCAGGAAAAGGAAAAAAGGCTCATGCGTTCCAAGGTAATGGAGCCAAAGGGTATCAGGTAAGGGGAGCCGGGGCGAGCTGGCCAGGGCAGGGTGGCCTGGACGGGAGGGCGGGCGGGCACTGACTGGGCCCTAGAGACGCTTCTGTCAGCCTCGGTTCCTCCATCTGTGACATGCCTGCACACCCTTGCCTTCCTAAGTGTAGTGAGGAGCGAGAGTAGGGGCTGAAGCCAGAGCCCAGCAGACAAGGGTCTCCATGGAGAGTAGACCCAGGCCTCCCCCAGTGCCAGGAATACCCCACCCCAGCTGGAACTGCTTGGGCCAGGCAGGGTGGGCATTGCCTATACAAATGGGGAAGTGTGCCCAGAGAGGCTAAGGAGGTGGCCCAAGGTCACACAGGGGGTCTGAAGAAGTGAAGAGGGCCGGGACCTGTCCACTGCACCCTCACAGCAACTTTGAGAAGTCAGGCTCACTTTGTAGGAAGGAAAACTGAGGCTCAGAGAGGTAACTTATGTGCCCTGGGTCACACAGTGGCTGAGGGTGACCCCAGAGCCCCCCTTCCCCAGCCCTAGGGGACACAGCTCCCCTCCCCCACTCTGCAGCAGGAGAAACACTCCCCTCCCCTTTCTGAGAAAGATTCAGCTGCTATTCCCACGACCAGCACCCAAAGCCCCAAATAAAGAGGGGGGCCCACTGGAGAGGAGCCAGGAAAAGGGCTCCAGGCCCCCTACCCCCTCCTGCCTGCACAGCATTAACATTCGGAGCCGCAGCCAGCTGCCACCCAGCCCAGCCTGACCTACTTCGCTGGCAGAGGGGGAGGGGGAGGAGGAAGGTAGCAGGAGGAGGGAGGAGGGAGGAGGGAGGAGGGAGGGAAGGTGGAGGCAAGAAGAGAGGAGGTACCTGGCTTGGGCTTGGAGAAGCAGCCGCCCATGGCGAGTGGCCCGTGGATGGGCAGAGGGCAGGGGAACAGGTGGTGGGCTGTGGGAGGCCTAGAGTGCCCCTAGTGGGGCTGGACCCCCCACGGCCCTTAGAGATGCTGGAGCCACCATCCCAGCTAGAGCTGCCTCCAGGACCTGCAGGAGAGACACAGGGCATCTATGGGGACTGGGCTTTGATAGGGGGTGTGTGTAGAGACACAGAGAGACACAGACAGATGGCGGAGCAGGGAACTTCTGGAAGAGGTCCACATTTGAACGGGTAACCATTGCATGTAGCAGAGCTAGATTCCAGAGGAATAAGAGGACCCAGGAGGGCACCTCCCCTTTGAGGCCCTCCAGGCTCAGCACCCTCACTCCCCGCTCCCACCTCTGCAAAGGTTGTGCCTACTGCTAGGGGCGACCCTCCGCCCCAACCTCAGTCACCCTTTTAGGTTGAGCCCCACAGCTGCCTTGTCCAGGAAGTCCTCCCTGATTTCTGCTGCCCACTCAAAATCCCGAAGCCTGGGATCTGTGAAACACTCCATAATCCCAGGAGGCCACCATGCCTGGGGTCAAACCCCAGTTAACCTTGGGCAGCTTAGAGCCCTCTTGGTCCTCAGGTTTCTCCTTCCTACCATGAGGGTGACATTTAGTTCTCCCTGGCCCCTGCCCCTACCCTGGCAGGCAGCCCCTGAATACCCACCTCCTCCAAGGGCAGCCACTGCTTCTTGCTCCCAGCCCAGGTTCTGGAAGGCAGGCCGAGGGGGGCAGGGGTCCAGGAGGCAGCCCAGCCTCCACCCCTCCTCCCAGTGTGAGCTGTGGCCAGGAGGGGCTGAGGGGGCGGGGCTGGGTCAGTCCACTGGTCCCCAGGGAAACCCAGCTCCATGGTGAACAGAAGTGGGCAGCCAGCCCGGCCTGATGGGGTTGGGGGAAAGGGCGGCCAGGCACACAGCCCTGGCTCCCACCCGCCTATCTCCGGCTCTTCACAAATGCCTGCCAGGCCCCTGGTGCTGAGGTCATGCCCAACAGCAGATGGAGAAACCAAGGGGCCAAGGGCTTGCCAAGGTCAAGCAGCAGGCAGGGGCACCTGGGTGGCCTTCCACCCCCCTCTCACCTTAATCAGTTCCAAGATGGGCAGGGACCCAGGCAGCCCCCATACCACCCTGCAAGCCACCGGGCTTGGGCGGGGGGAAGGGGTCACTGGTCAGCAAAGAGATCCCTGCAGCCAAGGAGCCCTCAAGGCCACAGGGTGGGCCTTCCGGAAGATGCAGCTTACAGACTGGACTTTGGAAGGCCTGGGACAAAAGTGCAGCTGCCCTGTTTACAACTGACCTCCCCACAGTCCATCCCACTGTCATCTCCTCTGCTTCCCCCTGAAGTTCTTCCTCAAGTCTCACTCGAGGTGGGGCTGAGGTCTACTTGGTCTTGCCCCGATCCCAGCAAGGGCCCTGGGTAGGTGCCTGAGAGCGAGGGGACCGAGGAGATGGGAGGGAAGGTTGGGAAGGGGCCATCTACTGCCCAGCACCTGAGCCTACTTGCCCTAGAGGCGCCCATTACAGGCAAGGAGGCACTGCACCCGAAGGCTGCCTGGGCATACCCATGCTCTTTCCCCAGGTTTTTCACTGGTCTGTAAAACTTGGCCACCTCCTGCCCCACCTACCCCATCCCTTCCAGGGACGAGCTTCACCTCTGGCTCAGCCCTGCCCGCCTCCTTCCTGCCTGCCTCAGGCCTCACATGCTGGGCCACAGATCCCAGAAAAGGTGGAACCTCAATTTGCCACCAGGGGCCTGTCTAGGCTGCTCTCTCCCTTCCCAGGTGCCCCAGTATTTTACCGTCTTGGGCCTGGAAAGAGATTTGCTGGGGAAAGAGCCTTCTCCAGGCCTACTGTGTGCAGGCTGGCTTGGAGCCCTCCTGCATCCTGCAGACCCAGACACCCCTACTGAAAGGCAAAGGTCCTTGCTAGCGGCACAGCAGGAGGGGCACGGCAGGAGGGGCCCCCAAGTTTTTGCAGAGTGCTGTCCCTTGACCACAAGCTGCCCAATGCCAAAAAGTTCTAACAGTGCCCAAGTGCTAACTACCCACCAGAAGCCTGTGTCCTGATTCACCGGCCACCCCCCTAGCTGGTGCAGGCCGGCGGAAGCCTCCCCCACTCCTCCGCCTGGCCCCCCCATCAAGGATCCCATCCCCCCCCCCCCCCCTCCCCCCGCAGGCCGCCGCCCAGCTGGGACCCTCAGTGGCTTTCAGCCTTCCTCCGGATGGCATCCGAGCTCCTCAGCCCGGCGTTCCAGTTGAGGGGGCCATCGGCCCTCCCCTTCTCCCCTCGGGCTCAGGCGCAAACCTCCTGCGCACTCTCCCTGCCTCTGCACGTGCAGTTGGCTCTGTCTAGGAAGCCGGTGCCAGCAGCCTTCCCGGCTTGTCCAGGTCCCCCACCACACCAGGCGTCCCAGGAAGGGGACTGGCACACAGCAGGGTCCCGTGGCGAGCGGCAGGACCCGGCGGGGGAGGGGAGAAGGAAGGGGCTCTCCAGCCCCGGCTCTTCTACCTCCCGGCTGCCGACCCCAGCCCCAACGCCCCGGCCCCGGGTGCGAGAGCCGAGCGCGCGCGCACCGGCTCCGGGCGCGGAGGCGGCGGGGCCGGGACCAGCGGCCGAGCCGGGATGGCGGGGTCGGGGACCGGGGACCGGGCGGGCGCTCACCTGGGCTCGGCGCGGGCCTGGGCTCTGGAGCCGCTCGGGGCCAGGGCCGCGGCCGCGGGGGCGGGGAGGAGCGAGCGGGGCGGGGCCGGCGCTGCGGAGACACTGCGGCCGGGATCCCGCGGCGCCCAGCCCCACAGCGGGCAGGTGGGGCGGCCCGGGGTCAGGGGTCCGGCCGGGGGCCTCGGAGTTTGGATGCGGGTCACGGGTCGCGGGGCGGGGGAGGCAGCCAGGGTCCCTCCTGGGTGTGGACGCCCCGGCGGGATCTTGGCCCCCGGGGATGCTCACGACCCACGAGCGGCGCCCACGAGGGGCGCTGCGCACCGGGCGGAATTTTTCCTTTTCTTTCCTAAGTCCTCGCACCATCCGTGGGCAGCGTGGAGGAAGTTGAACCGCCCGAAACCTCTCCAGGAAATATAAAACCCAAGCCACTTCCGACTGCCCCACTGGTAGCTTGACTCGCTTGGCTGTTGGTCTCCTGAAGCTCCCTCCCCCAACCCCCCAACACAATACGATCTATTTTAAGTTATATTTTATTACATTTTCTCTTTCCCATCTGCCATTATACCAGGAGAACTTGAGTCCCCATAAATCATGGTGCACCCTGGGAAGCGCCCCCTGACCAGCCTTCCCAGACTCCATCCTGCCTGGATATTCTGGCTCCAATGTTTTATTGTCCTGACTATCCAGATCTTTGCGTTGTGGTCAGGTAGAGCTTGTCCCTCTAGCAAACTGGAACTCAGTGACTATGTGGGAAATGCATGAATGACACACTCCAGGGAAGTGATGTCACATCTATCATTAAACATATGGGGGCCCACCAACTCTGCTGTCCTATTATTGCTCTTTTTGTGGCTCATGTTGGGTCCTCTTTTTTTGCCATCTTATCCCTTTCTGGACCTCACTTTCCTCCTGTAGGAATGACAATAACGACAGCAGTAACAGTCCCCTGTGCCAGGCTGATCCAGCCTTCCAAGGGTCTCTTTATTTATGACCCACCCCACCCAGGGGGGCAAGCACAACTCCCACCTCGTTTTACAGATGGTGAAGCTCAGGGAGGCTGTCTCACCCAGGGGCAGGACCAGGGCCTGCATGGGTCACACTCATGCCTGTGGGCATGGGGCCCAGGCCTGGAGGGGATGTGTGGCTCTGCTCAGGCCCTTCCTCTGTGGCCATGTGTGGTTCCCACAGTTTGATTGTTGCCCCTGCCACAGGAGAGGCCCCATTACTGGGCAGATGGCGTTGCTCAGGCGGTGCCGTTGGCCTCCAACAAGTCTGCTCCCATTCCACACACGTGTTAACCCCACCTCCAACTCCCCTAGCCAGGACAACAGTGTGCCCCATAAATAACCATGGCTGTGGCTTCACATGTGTTTATCCCTTTAATCTTCACAACAGCCTCAGGAACAAGGTTCTTTTTGTATCACCTTCGTGTTTGTTTTTTCTCCCCAAAGCCCCAGTGCATAGTTGTGAGTGGTTCTAGTTCTTCTATGTGAGCCACCACCACAGCATGGCTGCTGACAGACAGGTGGTGTGGTTCTGTGACTGGGAAATGAACCCAGGCTGCGAAAGTGGTGAGCGCTGAACTTTAACCACTAGGTCATCAGGGCTGGCTCTGTATCACCTCCATTTTCAGATGGAGAAACTGAGGTTCAGAGAAGTTAGAGATTGCAAAGGCATACAGCTGGTGAGTGGCAGAGAAGAGACTTGAACTCTGGAAGACTGGCTCCATGCTGCTGGGCTATGAGGTGGAGGCGCGGGAGTGGGAGGGAAGAGGCCTGCCTGGCTCGGCCACAGGGTGTCCATGGAGAGTTGGAGTCCTGCAGTCAGTGAACTCTTCTGTCCCAGGTTCCCTGGGACACATGGGGGTAACTGCAGTGCCCTCCCCTGGGGCTGCCTGCAGGGCACCATGACAGGTGCTGAGTCAGGCATGGGACACAGAGGTAGCTCAGGATGTGGGGTGGGGGCTGCTGAGCTTGGGTTGCCAGCAGTGAGACTGGGGGGCCACAGGTCAGCCTGGGGGCTGTATGGAGATGCCCTGACATAGGGGGAGTGCAGCCCCCGACATGGGGTGAGTCTGTCATGGGACCCTTAGCCCTGGGGACTGGGCTCAAGGCTCTGGCTGCCTCATAGTGGGGCAGAAATTGCAAGATCTCCACAGAGCAAAAGCTAAAAGCGAAGGTAGCTGAAAGTGCTGCCTCTCACAGAGGGCCCCCAGACTCGGGGGTAGTGGACAGGGGGATCAGGGATACCCAGGAGCCTCTGAGGCTTCAGCAGCCTGAGGTCCTGATCTTGTTCCGAGGATGATTCTGGCAAGGAGACAGCATCCACCCTGCCAGCTTTGACAACGGGGTGATAGCAAACAGGGAAACTGAGCCCCAGGTTGAGATGTAGTGACGCAACCTGGGGTGGGTGAGAGTCCCAGAGCTGGCAGACACCCCAACGGTAGGGAGGGTGTGGCTGAGATCTGAGAAGCAGGTGAGGAGGGTGATCCCCTGCCCTCCGATCCCACCCTGGAACACCCCAACCACACAGCAAGCCTGTCCCTGTCCTCCTTACATCTGCCCCCTCCTGTCAGTTTCCCCTGTTCCCCACTCCCCTCAGCCTAGGGTCTCCAAGCCAGCTTGCACAGGATGGTCCTTTTTCAGGTAAGAAAGTAAGATAGGGTCAATATCTAACATTGGGGTTGACACTGGCGCCCCCTGAAGGCCAGTCTGAGGATCAGCAGGGCCCTCCCTGAGCTTTGGGGTTCTGAGGGCAGGGGTTGAGAGTAGGGGACTCTCTCCTGCTGCAGTGAGGCAGATTTCCAGAAGGGGAGAGCTCAGTTTAACTAACCAACCCCGGGAAATGTTGGGAGGCTGACACAGCACAACCAACACCTGAGCCAGCTGTATTGAGGGGCAAGATGGGTGCAAGTAGTGCCCAGAGCTACACAGTGATTTATTCATATGGAAGCAGAGGTTGGGGGAGCCCCAGGTGAGAGAGCCTGGGCCAAGCCCCCATCCCCGGCCTTATTCCTGACTCCCTACCTTGCTCTGGCTACTGCAGCCCAGCCTCCCCCAAGCCCAGGTCGGTCTACAGAGCCTGACAACCATGTCCCCAGCTGGGTTCTCTGGAGCTTTCTGACTCTGCTCCAGCTCCTACCAAGCTCTTCAGCCTCCCCTTGGCCCTCCCCAAGTTGTTGGCTTGCTGCCAGCAACATCCTGTTCCCAGGCTATGAAGTGACTAGTGCTAATTCCAGTCCTCACAGTGGGAGGGAAAGGTCAGGAAGGCTTTACCAGGAGGTGGCAAGAGCTGAGGACAGACAAGCCCATAGGAGGTCACAGAGGAGAAGGGCATCTAGGCAGAAGGAAGTGTGGGCACAGGCAAGGCAGGAAGGTGCCAAATTCCGGGGAACTCAGAGAATGCCAGTCCAGTCTGGTCTGAGTGCTGGGTTCTGGGTAGGGGTATGACATGGAGGTGTGTCACGGGCCAGGGAGGAGCTGGGTTAGGGTTTTTCATTGCATGCATCTTTAGGAAAAAGACATCAGCAACTAAGGCTGGCATTGGACTGGTACGGGGCAGGGGAACCAGGAGGTCAGGAAGTGCCTGGAGCAAGGACTGGGCCAGAAGCAGCCCACGGGCTGGAAGGTGGGCCCTCCCATGCAGCCCTTACTTAGACTTGAGGATTTTTTATCATCAAAAGATTGGCAATAACTTCCACACCCTCAGTGACAGATGGGCTAGTATAAGCTGCCTCAGCCACATAATGGAATATTGTTCAGCCATAAAAAAGGCATCTATAGGTCAGCCCTGTGGCCTAATGGTTAAATTTGGTGCGCTCCGCTTCGGTGGCCCGGGTTCAGTTCCCAGGCACGGACCTACACCATTCCTTGGTGGCCATGCTGTGGCAGCAACCCACGTACAAAAACAATAGAGGAAGACTGGCACAGATGTTAGCTCAGGGCAAATCTTCCTCAAGCAAAAAAGAGGGAGATTGGCAATGGATGCTAACTCAGGGAAAATCTTCCTCAGCAAAAACAAAGGTGTCTACAGAGGGTTTGTAAAAATGTTATAAATGTTTTCTTATACATTGCTGGTGAAAGTGTAAATTGAGGCAATCCCTAAAGAAGGCAATTTGATTTTTTTTTTTTTTTGAGGAAGATTAGCCCTGAGCTAACATCTGCTGTCAATCCTCCTCTTTTTGCTGAGGAAGACTGGCCCTGAGCTAACATCCATGCCCATCTTCCTCTACTTTCTATGTGGGACGCCTACCACAGCATGGCTTGCCAAGTAGTGCCATGTCTACACCTGGGATCCGAACCTGAGAACTCCAGGCCCCCGAAGTGGAATGTGCTCACTTAACTGCTGCACCACCAGGCCGGCCCCTAAAGAAGGCAATTTGGCAACAGCTCTCAAAATCACAAACGCCCAGAGCCTTTGACCCAGCAATGCCACTGGAAGGAACTCACTTTTAATGCACGTGATTACCTAAGGTTAGAAAGGACCTACTTGTCCATCAGTACTGGATCATTAAATGAATGACAGTACATCCACCTCGTGGAATACTATACAGCGACAAAAAAGAACAAAGACTCAATATGTTGATTTACAACAATCTCTAAAACAGATAGGGGGAATAAAGCAAGGTGCGGAAAAGTAAGTCATCTATGCTACCTTTCTGTAGGGAAAACACTGAAAAGAATATTTACAGATATACTTGCTTGTATGTTATAGAATAACTCTGGAAAGATACATACATAACATACACAGCTCAAGGCAGGGAGACGGGGCGTGGAATGGACAGGGAGGGAGACGTTTCATGGGATGCCCGTCTTTTGAATGCTGCATCCTATGGATGTTTTTCTTCCACCTCCGATGCCAAAGCCTAATTCCCCAAACTCCTCAGAGCTGTCTTGGTGAGCTCAGGTAGGCTGCAAACCGCCACTCGGGGAGGGCTTGGGTCCCCCTCCTTTGGTCACCCGGCCTGGCGCAGCCCTGCCCAGGTCCCTACTTCTCTTGGAGCTCGCCCTCGACGCAGTTACTGGACAGGTCGCCTACTCCCTCTGTCCCAGACTTGGCTGCTGGGCATCTCCGGCCGCCGTCTCTCAGAGGACTTCCCCTTCCCGACCCCCTTCCTCAGATTCCTTAGCCTGAACAAAGGGTTCCCCAGGGCTCTCTCGGCGGGTGGGTGTGGCTGTCCTCCCTGGGCCGCCGCTTTAGCCAAACGCTCCAGCCCTCCTCCTGAGCGGCGCCCGCCCCCATCTTAGCGATGGCAGAACTGGGACGCTCCCGCCCCTCCCCTCCGGAGCCACAAGGGCGCAGGTCACTTAGGGCCGAAACCCCTGGGAGGGCAGAGCCGTGCGCAGAAGGGCAGCGCTGACAGCCCCAGAGCCCCCCCTGTCTCCCTGCCTCCCGCTCCGTACCCCGCTCAGCCCTGGGCGGCAGACCAGGCGCAGGCGTCGGAAGTGCGGGCGCTGCCCAGAGGGCGTGGCCACCGGACCCGCCGCCCCCGCCCTCTGCAGCCGCTGGGCCCCCGCCCCGCGAAGGGGTCTCACCCGGTCCGGCCCTTCTGCGGACGCCGGGAGCCTTGAGCTCCGGAGAACGTCGGGGAAGGGTCAAGCCCTTTCCGGGACCCGAGGGCTGGAAGGGAGCCTCCGGGGGCCCCAGAGCTCTCCGTCCTCCACCTCTCCCCCGCCAGGTCCTCCCTCCCCGTGAGATGTCCGCCTACCCCCGACTCAGCCCTGGTGCGCCCCCTCCTCGGCCCCACGGCGGGGGACGGAGGGCTGCAGCTCGGCGTGGGTAGTAGGGGCGGGGTCCCGAGCCTGAGGACGCCGCGGAGCACCAGGTGCGTGCGCGCTGCCCCGCCGACGGCGCCCCCGCCCCCTCGCATAAAGGCGAAGCAGGGAGGATGCGGGCCCGCGCCTTCGGTCCTCCCGCCAGCTCCGTCCGCGCCCTGGCGGACCCGGCTCGGCTCTCACGTCACGCGGCAAAAGGTGGAGCACAGCCCCTTGGCCGGAGGGCTTCCGAGAGCCAGAGGCGCAGGAGAGAAGGGGTTCGCTGGCACAGTGGTTCTCAAACTTGGCTGCATATTTGGCTGGAGAATTTTTTTTTAAACTCCAGCGCCCAGATTCATGAAAGCAGAACCTAGGGTGGGACCCCAGGGTCTCCGCTGTGCAGCGCGGATGGAGGGCCAGCGGTGTCGATGAGACCAGAGGGGTCGAGGAAAGCCAGGTCACCTGGGGCCTCACGATTCAGCAAGGGAACAGGGGCTAAAATAAAGCCGGGCGTGCTCCAGCCCTGAGCTGCTCCCTTGGCCTGGATTACCATTATTTCCCCTCCCCTAGGCAGCCCGGAAGCCTTCCTGAACCCGCCCTGGGCTCCACAGCGCCCCCCACTGTCGGAGCCATCATCACCATCTGCTCCGGGAGCTTTCCAGGGCAGGCCAGGGCTTTTCCTGTGCTCCAGCTCTGGCTGCGAACGACCCAGGGAACCAGCGTGTGCACGGAAGACTGCAAGAGCAGGGTCAGGTTTTCAGAGGGGCCTGGGGACCACTGACTCGGCTAGAGAAGAGCCTCCCAGAAAGACGGGCCGGGGAGGAGCCCTCATGAAAAGCCCGGCAGTGTCACAGGCTTTGATGCGAGGTGAGGTTTCACGTGGGCGAGCACTAACGCTAAACTAGCAGTGGGAGGCAGGTGGAGAGGCAACCCTCGACACCTGGGCCCATTTCCAAGCGTTTCCCTGCCACGGAGGAACCTAGCCCAGCATTGCCAACCAAAAGACATCTTTTCAAACAGAAAATATTTTTCAAAGGTGTCTGGTGCATTGTTTATTTTAGAATGATGACACTTTTGATATTCCCATTCAAGACAAAATTCTCTCTTAAATTCTGCAGAATCCTGAAAGTAGAGCCAGGGAGTACATTTTAGCAGCACAGTTCTGTATAAATATGGATTGGTATCACTTCCCAAAGCTCATTTCTGGAGGTTTTACAAGGCAATCTGGACGTCTCAATACACACACAAATAGGAGTGGGAACAGGGCTCTGGCTGAGGGGACGTCTGTGGGCCCCAAACACCTCAAGGTGTCCACCTGAAGGTCCCCAGAGTTCATCAGGAGGGCCAGATACAGACAGGAACAGAAAAGGATTTAAGAAAGCCAGACAGATGCACCCTGACCTGGGAAGAGGCTGCTCATTTTCCATGACTTCCACTTGAAACCATTCAACCCTGGCTAGCTCGTGTTGAACAAATATTTAACAATTTAATAGAAGCCTTCAGATATGGGTGCCTAGAAGGGAAAACATCCAAGTTTTCCTTGGTGGTGCAAAGTGTGGCAACCATTGCCTCATCCTCAGAAGGCCGAGACTGAGCACCAGCCCCCGCTACAGCACCCGCTGTGCTCGCACACCTGGAACCAACTGCTTCTCTTTTGTAGGGAGGCCCCAAGTGTGGGGAAGGGCCAGTGCAGGATCCCACTCTATTTTGTGGTCAGCAGTAGCACAGCTGAATGGCAGGTCGAATCCTTGGAGGAGCACCAAGTGTTTCACCAGATGCTTAACTGCTGGGGGGGCAGAGGGGGCACTGGTGGGGGCTGAGCGCCTCCAGGCACCACTGAGGAGACACCGAAACACCAAAGCCGCCGTCGCCACCGGCTGATGCAAGTTTTATTGAGACAATGTACAAACAGGCCATGGAAACAAGGGTTCTGATGCTGGGACCAGTAACGTAAAATGGAATACAAAAATAAAAAGGCACTAATCTGTTAAGAAAAGACACTCAATGTATTCTAAGAATATAAGTCATTTAATACTGTTAATTTTATAGCACAAAATAAAACAAGCTATGATCCCCAAAAATAATTTTAAAAGCTTACACAGAAAATATTATTGCCTGAAGTTTATGATCTTTAAGTTACAGGTCAAGAGAGTTTTGTGGTGGTGGTGGTTTAAAACACACAGTGAAGACCGTCTAGAAGCAAGGCCACTGTTCCTCCTGTAGAGACAACGACCCTGTCTCAGAGAAATGTCCTTTTACTCTTTTAGAATATACAACCAGGTCAGTGTCCATGCTGACAGAAGTTACCAGGGACGTAGGTCTCTTGTCCCAGAGGGTGGATGGAGTTTGAGGCAGAGCTCAGTGGTGTCCACAGAAAGCATTAGTCTTAGGTACTGTGTTAAATCAATCAAGAATTCACTCATTTTAAGAGGTTAATGAACGTAGTATTAAAGGATTAAATTATAAACACCTGGCACAAAAACACATCATCCCTTTTCAAAAGTAAAATGTTCCTGTTCCTCTGAGCAAACATTGCAAGAGCAGTGGCCGTCTGTCCGGGCCCGCCTTGTCTGTAAACAGCTGTAGGAGAAGGTGAGCGCACTTCCAGGGATGCTGAGCTCCAAAGACGGAGCAGCTGCCCTTCCCTCCTTTGTTCTCCAACCAGGAGCATAGAAGGTGTCTCATCTGGGTGACCAAAGTCGTCCAATGGCAGCCAGTCAATGCGTCCTCCTCTTCGTTAACTAAGTCATCAGGTGGTACTACCCCGCACAGAAATGACAAGGACGCCTCCTGTGTTGGAGGGCCTTCTTGGGATAAGTAAGTTTTGAATCAAACTCTCAATGCCCTTCAGTACGGACTTTGTTCACTTCTTAAGTGTTAATTTAACATCCAAATATTTTTTTAAACGACACACAGTAGAGCAGAGCACATAGCAGTCATGAACAATCCTAAAAGCAAAACCCGTCCAGGAGTGAAGGCAGCTCCTCGGGAAGATCTGCATTGCTTTCTGAAGTTGTCTTCCCAGACCACTGGGCACAAAGCTGAAGTGGGGGTGTGGGGTTTTTTTGTATATTTAGTGTGAAAAAGAGAACTTCCCTGCCTGATTAAAAAACGAATGTGGTTCAAAGTCAGAAAGGTACTACCTTTGGCACCTATCTTGAGAGTTTAGAACTCAGACTCACCTTCTTTTGGGTTCCGAACCTGGAGCCCATAAACATGGAGACATGCACATGGGCTTAAGAGATGAGCAGGCTTAGGATGAAGCCAAACCTAGGTTTGTGGGGTGTTCTGACTCTGAAGGGCTCCACCTGAGGGAGGTCTTGCTATACTGATTAGTAGACACGGTGAAAGGAAACTGCTTTCTAAAATGGCCATATACCTCCCGTGCTCTATGCTAACTACTGTCATCAAAAGGTGACAAGCCTTTCAGCTAAATTTGGTTTAAAAAGACCTTAGGGTTTGTGCCCTCTTTGAAAGAGGCACATATTCCGCCTCTGCTAAACACCCCTCAGGGGTTGGGTCACTAGCTGCCAGGCAAGCGTTGCCAGGCAGGGTGTGGGGATCCTGCCACACGTGCCACTTCTTGTGGGCACCAGGCTGGGCCTAAACTCAGAACAAGAGGCAACTGTGATCAACAGGCACCTTTGGAGCAGGAGGTGGGCACAGTTCTCACTGAGTATGAAGGGCTGATCACTAAGCCTTTTTTAGGAAAACCACAGAAGGGCAGCCACAGTGATGTTTCCAACGGACCATTCACTTTGTCAAAGGAACACTCTCAAGATTCTTTAATATGGAACACTGGTTTAAAGAGAAATTGAAAAACAGTTGTTTGGTTCTGTCACCAGAATATATTGCTCTAACCCTCAAAACCTAAGCCCCTCGGGAGACAGGGCCACATAGAACAGATGCTCAGTAAATGACAGAGTTACTCATTAGGTTGCTGCTACATTTCTAGGTCTGTTATAGTCATTCTGAGCAGAGGCCTGTCTTCACTAGTGTCTGGGGGAAAGCAGACTGAACTGCATGAAGGTTCCAGAATTCTAGTCTGCTATCCAGCAGATGAGGGATTGGTCACAAATTGCACCAGGCAGCTTCTATGAACACACCTCTTTTAGCTAACAGGGAAATTTTAACATTCAATTGGTAAATGGTTAATGGTAAACTGGTTAATGGTTCTCCCAAGTCAGGAAAAACATTAGACATCAAATGTATCACCCAATTTCCAGAGCGTGCATTTGCTTTGCTTGGGAGCATCAGGGACACAGACTGTGGAAGCGGCATCAGCAGCACCTTCCTTCTCTGGCCGCCTGGTGAGGCTGGGGCAGGGAGGACTGGGCTGCAGCGAGTGGAGTTCAAAGATTCATTCCTCACGAATTCAATGATTCTATGAACAAGCTTTTTACACCTACACCCTAAAGGTATATTCACTGCAACATTGGACAGAAAAGCGGCCAAGTGCTCCCCCCGCTGCTCCTGTCCCTGGCAAACACGGCAAGCAAAGGTTTCCCAAGTCACCCACCACTCTCATGCTTCTGGGGACGATGTAATCCAAGAGGCTGTGCACACGGCTTGGCACACCACACCTGCTATACACAAGGTACTACTGGCGACATGGACGATAAAGGCCTCCACTTCAGGGCTGCTTTTTTTCATATTCCTTTAGTTACAGAAGCTTCAGTTTAGAAGCCCAGAGGCACGTGTCATTCCTTGTATTATCACAAAAATCCAACCTGCCACTTAAAAATCTGTTCAGAACACACAATTCTTATTAGTTAAATCTTCCAAAACCAAACCAAAACAAAAGCCAGATTTGGGGAGTTAAAACAGAATTCCCTGTCTTTAAGGTTCCTTTCCTCTGTTCCTCAAAGGAAAAACAAAATGGTGACAGAGCCACTGCTTTGTGGAACAGCAACGTGCAATGTCTCGCCATGGCCTCAAGTTTTCTCCGACGAACATGACAGAATCAGTCACAAGTACAAACAGGGCAGTGATGAGAAGGAAGACCCTTTCCTCGTCAACTTCTCTCCACTTGTGTGCTTCCACTAGTATTTCCAGTTTATGATCCAAAAGAACTCTAAAATCAGCTATTCTTTGACAATACGACTATGATACAAATGCCGAGGCAGCCACTGTGTGCATTCCAAATGTGTATGAGAGACCATCAGTCTGCAGAAAGCTGGACGCCAGCAACGCAGTGTAACTTGCCTATGAGAAAATGCTTTCCCACTTCAAAGGAGACTATGACAGGCAGAACAACGAAGCAGCAGGAAACAGGGCAACAGCAATCACTCATTTTCATCCGGGTTTTGAGGGTCAATGATTTTGACGTGTGTAAAGGGGAAAAGCCCTTTGCGCCCATTCACTTCGCCTTCCCACTGGCCATTTATATTCATCCTTGTGACTTTCACAATGTCACCAACCTGTAAGGATGGAGAAAGAAGACAGAGTCAGCATTTTCTCTGCAAACTAGAGAAAAAGAAAGTTTACATTAAATCACACACACTGTGCTATCCAAAGAACCTATACATTTTTTTTAGGACTCGCTCATTTTTTTTCAGTGCCTAGACCTAAAATCAAGCAGTGCCAAAGACACAACATGCTACGAATAAGCCCAGAGTGCTTCTCCTCAGCCGGTGAGAATGTGTGTCAAGTAAAGCAACTTCTGAGCACAAAAGCAACCTTTTTTCTCACCATACAGGCTACCAACTCCAAGAGAATAGAAATGAACACTTGACTTTCTGAGAACGGTTCAAGCCAACTCACACAAGAAAAGCGAATTAAAAAACCTGTCTCCACTCCAATTTACATGGGATGGAACTGCTGTCACCGAGACCTCACTGACCATGCCCCCTCCCCTGCGCAGCAATAACATCTCCCTGAGTTGCCCATTCCCCACCTCATCTGTGGGGCAGTTGGGGGAAAGAAGCCCAGCTACAAGCATCTTTTCGGGTCTAGCTTCAACTGCAAGGTGGTAGGAATTCTATCTACTGCCAGAGGACAGGCACTAGTCAAGGGCTGCTCTGTTCATCAAGGGGAAAGCAGGAATTTTATTTTGGAAGTCATTTTCAAATTGTTCTGGAGATCAATAGACGTCTAGGGAGGTGCTTTAAGGGTCCAACAAATGTCTAATTGGGACTTGAATTTTTTAAACTTGTATTTTGTAAAATAAGTTCTAACAGCACATTCGAATGTGCCACTGCCACATTAACCTGTGCTGCCCTGCTAGCTGCTTTTCATGCAGACCTTCCCTGGAATGAAGCTTCTTTTGCCACGTGTGTCTGACTGAAGACTTCTCAAAATGGCAAAGAAAAGGCTAAATGACACCTATCACCACTTGCAACAAAGTACATTAAAAAATGAGCTAGATGTTGGGGCTAACACAAGACCTCATCTGTCATTCATATTTTTTCTGCCCATTCTAACAGTTAACTGTCCCCCCCCATTGCCTTTTTAAGTATTTCTTATAAATCTCAACTTACAAAATACATTTATACCTATAAAAAACTTTTAATCTGATACATTTTAGGGTTTCATGCATTTGGAAAAACGGGGTCTTCTGCTAAAGCTACTGGTCTATCAAGCTGATTGCTGGCCTGGAGTGACCAAGAATCCCAGAAATGTGGGGCCAGCCCCGTGGCCGAGTGGTTAAGTTTGAGTGCTCCACTTCAGTGGCCCAGGGTTTCGCTGGTTTGGATCCTGGGTGTGGACATGGCACCGCCATCAAGCCCTGCAGAGGCGGCATGCCACAACTGGAAGAACCCACAACTGAAGATACACAACTATGTACTGGGGGGCTTTGGGGAGAAAAAGGAAAAATTAACTCTTTAGGGGCTGGCCTAGTGGCACAGCGGTTAAATTCACACATTCCACTTCTAGGCGGCCCGGGTTTCACCGGTTCAGATCCCGGGTGTGGACATGGCACCGCTTGGCAAAAGCCATGCTGTGGTAGGCATCCCACGTATAAAGCAGAGAAAGATGGGCATGGATGTTAGCTCAGGGCCAGTCTTCCTCAGCAAAAAGAGGAGGTTGGCAGTAGTTAGCTCAGGGCTAATCTTCCTCAAAAAAAAAAAAAAAAAGAAAATCCTAGAAATGACAAGTCCACTGGCACACAGCACTGGGCCACAGAGGCTGCCACGATCCGTGTGAAGGCAGACTTCTTCCTGCCCCTGCCACTGCCCCTCCAACTTGCTGGCGCTCACAGGCTTTGGGCATAGCCACATATGCCTTTCCTAAACGGGTGACTGCACTCTGAGGAAAAGGAGGCGTGTTTTCTGAGGTGGATCCAAAGGATGGATGCTGTCTCTGAGACAGATTCATTTGAATTTTGTTAAGATGTCTAGGGTTCAAGCAGAAACACCAAAATCCAGTAATAATGTTGTTTAAACATAAGGTATCTAAGATGAGGAAAACCACAATGAAGAGAGACCCAAACTCCAGACTCCAACATGGCCCATGGCCCAAACCCAAGAAGAGCAACTTTTAAGCAAGCACCAAGCAATAACTGCCTTTACAGGGGGGTTTGGAGACATGTTGCTTAGGTGACTCTGAGTACCTCTATAAGTGCCACCAGGAAGCAGAAACTTAACATTTTGCCAGTGTCTACCAAGTTTGTAAACTTGCTAATTTCATCTTGATGTGACCACATAACATTTCTGAAAAGGGCTCATGCTGCAAAGAGCTAGGGGAAAAGCCAAAACAAGAGGGAGAAGGAAACGAGCCCCTGTGGAGTATGCTGCGTGGGCCTGGGTTTCCAATTCAATGGAGCTGACCTTGAGCCCTGTTTTCACAGAGGTTTCTTACCTGCAGGGCTCTTTCAGACCCTTTATCACCCTTGATCCTCAACATACACCAACCTCCTGTAAGGGAAGCTGGGATAACAGAGCCAAAGGCTGGAGTCCTCCCCAAGGTCACAAGCTGGTCCACCATGGAGCAGGAGTACAAAGCCAGGCAGCACCAGTCCTGGTTGCCTGTGTCACTGCCACCTCACATAGTGCATAGGCAGCATGGCCCACCCACATGAAGGACCACTCAATCTCCCTCTCTTCTCACCAACCCACCCTCTGCCCTTAATGTCCTATCCTCTTCACTTCCCCCTGTGAATGTAGACAGGCCATGAGTTTTCTAACCTTCCCATACTCCATTTTTGATCATTTTACTAGCTTACTGGGATGTACAGGCTCAGCCATATCAAACTACTTGTAATTCCCCAAACCTACTGAGAAGTAAGAACACAGTCACTGATATGGACTAAGGCTGCCCCAGCTAGAGAAGCCCTAGGTGACCAGGTGGATTTTTTTTATGGTATGAATTAGGGCTGCCCCAGGGAGAGAAGCCCAGGGCATCCTCACCTACATGTCGATCGATATGGCCAGATTCTTATCTAAAAGTTATATGACCACACAATAACCAGACCGCATCTGCACTGAAATCATTTAATGACTTTTTACATCATCTTTTCTTTTTCCAGTAAAAATAAGTCACGTACCCATGCCTTATAAAATTAGCCCTAATCCTCAACTCAGGGCAGCAGCAGGAGCTCTGACTGCCCATGGGTCCTGTCCCCATGCTATTCCACACTATTCTCTAAATAAAAAGAGCACTACTGCCAGATCTTGAGAGTCCAAGAAATCTTTCTTTCGACTCCTCGGCTCACCGACCCCGCATGAGTCACTACTTACACGTGGAAATAGCACTATTACCAAATGGAACCTCTTACCTTGTGGAAACTGGCTTATTTCTGAGTACTTGCCAAAATGACAATGGAAAAAACTTTATCCCCTGAGACTCCCTGGTTAGAACACAGTATAAATTCAGTTAAAAAAAAAAAAAATTGCCCTAAATTCCCTGTCTGAATTCTGACTCAAACTCCTCTATTTAGAAAAATCACTAATTCAACTTAACTGTAGGATGGCTTGTGAAGAGTTTTAATCTGGTAATTAAGAATTAGATTATATACAACGAAAAGTTCTAAGACAAAAATAAAACAATTTAATATTTAGATTTTTATAGCCAAGTACTAGATATGTATAAGAAAAAAACAAGGTAGGGGCTGGGCCCGTGGCCAAGTGGTTAAGTTCATGCACTCCGCTGCAGGCGGCCCAGTGTTTCGTCAGTTCAAATCCTGGGCGCGGACATGGCACTGCTCATCAAACCACGCTGAGGCAGGGTCCCACATGCCACAACTAGAAGGACCCACAACTAAAAACATACAACTATGTACCGGGGGGCTTTGCGCAGAAAAAGGAAAAAAATTAAAAAAAAAAAAAAAGAAAAAGAAAAACAAGGTAAAAAGCCAACTGCATGTATTTATAAATTAAATTATTATAGTTAATTATTTTGAATAATTAACGCAGGCTCAACTGAAACACCTAAATTGGGTGAACTAAAATTTGAAGGTTAACAATGGAGAATTCTATTTTTGAGACTTATATTAAAAATTAAGCTGTAAAATACTTCAGTGGGGAAAAAAACCGACAATTGAAAAGACATGTTTTCTCTGGTTTTTTGCCTTAAAAGGATATAAAAATTTGGGAGAGAGAGTAAATTGACTTAATATAAGAACTAAGTTTTAAAGACGTCTGAAATAAGATTGTTTTAAGATTAATGCTTGGAGTTCTAGCATTACTCCCTCTCTCCAAGTAACAATGTTTTTATTTGTAGGTGGTAGAAAAATGTCTTTCTTATTCATAACTGAGATAATCACATAAATGTTTTTGATAATTATGAAAAATTCATATTCTTCAAAGTGGACCAAGGATTTAGTTTTATAATTTGTACACACGTTTTCTACCATACAGAAATCATAAAACAGGAAAACTCTAATTATGATCACACTTGTTTCCAGTAAAGACATTTTTCAGATCTGCATATAAGGAAAGCTCTCTTGCAAATGAGAACCTTGAGTTATAGCAGAGACTTTGCAGAAATCACATAGATGGAAGCTGAAGTCAACAGAAATCTAGAATCATGATTTGTGTCCAATCTGATCATCTTATTCCACTAAATATACATACATTTAAGCACAAACATAAGACATAATAAGGAAACATTTAACACAATTAAAATCAGGCCTAGGTGAGCAGAAAATCCTTCCGTAGGCAGGAGTTACTGGGATGCTTCAAATCTAGGCCCCTGCAGCTGGACCACACTCCCCCTGGTTTCCTCAAACTCTGCACTGTGTCTCCTCTAGACCCTTGGCCTCTTTGAGGCTTTCAGTGCAGGAACCTGCTGTCTCATGTCTGGAGTACAATGAGGCCATCGAGACGAGGAGCTTCACTGTCCAGCCTTTCTCTTCAGTATATGATCACAATCCTCAATTCCTTTTCACCTAAGAAAACAAACTGCCTCTGTCTTTATTTTTAAAATAATGAAATAGGAAAGAAATGAAAACTCATCAGTAGAAAACTATTGATATCATTCCAAATTTACTTCTATTTATTGTTAATAATTACAAACACAGAAAATACAATAATAAATATACAAAAAGGGAAGGACAAGTAAGAGCATGTGTGGGCGTACACCTGCAGAGAGGATTCTGGAGGAAAGGGGAGAGGGATCGCGCGAGCCAACACCCAGGGGAACTCTGTGCTGTATGGAAGGGACAACAGCCCGTGGGCACCTGGGCAGTCCAGCATTCAGAGCCAGATCCGACCCTGACAAGATGTTAAAAGAAAAAAGACTAAAGCAAGAATGACCTAAGACTAAAAAGAAACAAACTAATGTTGAGATCAAAGGCTTCTCAATGAGACTGAAGCTTTTGTTTGCCCCACTCATTTGATCTTCCACAAAAAACGTGTAGAGAATTCTGTGTATTTGGCTATGCCTTCTCTATCTTCAACTGGACTCCAGATGCCCAGAGAGCATACATCTTGCCTAAGGCTTGTAATCTTAGTCTGCCTTAGTTGACGTCTGATAAATGTGGAAGAAAACAGTCTCACCTTCCTGAAATCCTGGCCCCAGACAGCCCTCTCTCACATCTTGGGTGAGCTCATCCCTCCAGCCTTAGGGCTAGCAACGTGCTATGACCTCCTGCTAATGCCCCCACCTCTGGTTCTCCCCAGCCTGTCACTACCTGGCTCTACCAGCCCAGCTGTCCTGCGCCAAGCCACCTTCCATCATCTATGTCACCCCAGGCCAATCAGTCCAACGCCCAATCACCCTCCTCTCCTACAGCCAAACCCTACCTACCACACTGAACTCCCGATGGCCCAAGTCCAAGTCTCTACCTCTGATGCTCTATGGCACTTGAAGTGGGAGACTGCCCCCACCCCGCCTTTTTGTGGGATTTTGTAAAATAACCCTGCCGGGTGGGTACTTCCCATTTGATATTTGTGGAAAGCAAGGCTCTCCAGGATTCCAGCGACTCATCCACCGAGGCTCCATTCTCTGCTCTTCCTGTCACCTCCCCGCCCCCAACACACATACTACCACCATACAGCACTTTCCTTAGGAGGGAAGTTGCTTCGCTCATTTTGCACTCCTTGTCACAGGTCTCTTGTAAATTACTTTCAGAAACTACAGGAAGCCTGCAGAATCAAGGAAAAGAGAAAACTATAGGCTGATGGCCCCACATGCTAGGGATAGATGGCCAAGCAGAGGAGTGATAATCTGAGGACAGAAGTGACAGGCACAAGGGCATAATGAGAGTAGAAGACAGACCTTTTAAAAATATAAATAGAATTGGGTCACTGCTGTCTTTTAAATCCCCAACACTTTTTCTCTGCACAAGAGTAACACCCAAAACTCCTGTCTTCAAGGCTCTGTCTGATTTGGCTCCTTACTCTTCCCATCTCTGACCTCATTTCATGCTTCTCTGTCCTTCCCCTCCAATCATACTGACTTCCTTTCAATTTGTCAAACTTGCCGAGCCCTTTCCCAGATATGGACTATATGACGGATGGAAGAACACAATGTGCTGGAAATGCAATTATACAACCGCACAGCTTAAGATGTTAAAAATCACATTCCAGGCTATTAATTACCAAGTTGGTCCTAAGAAACCTTGGACCTCTGCTCTTCTTTCACAGTTGAAGAAACATAAGCAACCCGGATCAAAGTCAAGTAAACCCCAAGGACAACTCAAGCCCCCTTATAAAGCTACACATGCAGACAATGAGGGCAGGAAGGACCTCCAGGTGGTAGCCACTCTAGATGGGGTTTTTATTCTGCTCAGAGCACTGTGCGAGGCTCTATATTGTGTACTTAGGATACATAAAAACACAACTCAAATATCGGACTCACCTAAAACTAAGATCTAAGATCTACAACAGGACATAAGCAATCTCTTGTCTGCTTAAAACAGGTATAAGGTGGCACAGTGTGGTGGTTCACACTATGAACTCTGGAGCATGGGAGAACTGGATTGATGTCCTAGTTCTGCCACTTTTAGTGGCTACATGACCGTGGCAAACTGCTCAAATTGTCCAAGTCTCACTTCTGACTTTGAAAGGTTCTTGCAATAATTAAAGGAAGTACTACATGAGAATTGTTAACCAGAACACCCAGCTAAGTAAACAGTAGCTGTTATCAGAGTAGAGATTCCTGAACAGAACCCAGCCTCCAGCCCCACACTCATGCCCCTGGCTGGTCACTGCCCTCTGGAAGCACTCTGGGAAGAAGTGGAATCAGAATGCAGAGGCACTGTATTAAAGTGGGTTTTCAACCTTGTGAGTAACAAGGGTCCTCTCAAAACTGATGAGGGGATGGGAAGGATGCCATTTTAGAAGGAGAGGAGATGAGGGGCAGGCCTGAAAACTGGGAATCTAATAAATTACTGTGATGGATACTAAGCAGCTGAAGAAGACAATGGGAAGATGGAGAAGGGGAGCTAAGTACTGAAAACTGCCAAGAACATTCAAACCTCATGCTTTCCAATTAACCTGTGATTCTGACAGTCTTTACAGGGTACTTTCCACACGATTCTACCTAATCAATTTAGTAAGATTTACTGCATATCTATTGCATGGAAAATGAGAAGCTCAGTTCCTATCCTCAAGGAAATTCTACTTTCATTGTGAGATAGACAATAAATGATTCACTGCCCAGAAATGGTAGATGGTCAATGAATGTGTGTCAGATAACAAAAATAGTTAAAAAAAAAAAAAAAAAAAGCAGCAAGTGACAGAAAAACAGTACTGAGTCAATGCTGCAGAGCACAGGAGTAAAGAACCATTGCTTCAACTGAGGGAACCCTGACCAGCACAGAAAGGTCAAGGTACAGCCTAAGAAGAGAGAATGGCTGGGAGACTTCTGATGGCCACTTGACCATTAATGCCTCATTCTGGACTTGCAGGAGCTCTCACATGTCAAAACATAGCAGGAGCCGGCCCGGTGGGGTAGTAGTTGAGTTCAGTGCACGCCGCTTCAGTGGCCCGGGTTTGCAGGTTCGGAACTATACCACTCATCAAGCCATGTGTGAAGGCGTCCCACATAAAAAATAGAGGAAGATGGGTGTTACCTCAGGCCACTCTTCCTCAAGCAAAAAAAAAAAAAAAAAAAAAAAAGAGGAAGATTGGCAAGGTATGTTAGCTCAGGGCTAATTTTCCTCAGCAAAAACAAAACAAAACCAAACAAAAAAACCCACATAGCACATTATTCCTCATGCTGTTTTCTATCTCAGTCCAAAGCCCTTTATATGAGGAACAAGCCCCAGAACCCAAGACAGAAGGGATGCCCTGGCTATGTTATGCTGCCCGCTGCCCATAGTTACACGCCAGGTTGTGGACCAGCTTCTTCCATGGCCCTACCGAAGAGCGTGTGGGCTCACATCCTAAATTGTCAGTAGCTTCACAGCCATCTTGCTGCTCATCACTCCCAGTTCTGGTACAGTGCCCTTCATGGTAGAAGGACTGAGCACAAAGCAGCACTCACTTTGGAGGGCAGATCAGTCTTTAAGTGGTTGGGTATCAACTTGGTTCAAGGAGCACTCTAAGCCTAGAAGATGTGGCTGACTCTATCAACAGAGCAACAAGAGACACATATCTTACATACCATGTTTACCAACTGTCACCCTATGACAATCCTAATCATTATTAGAACTGCCACAGTACTATCTTTGTGCCTGGCTGCACTTAGTACATGCGGAGTGCACACATTAATTCTAAAATTAAGTGCACACTGGCAGGACACTAGTCAGCCCCATTCTTTGTGTCTAGGACCATGCACCGAGAAGGTAAGAGTTAAATGGCAAGATGGCACTTCCTGATGCTGACAATAATTTCTTATAGCTCTACTTGTCCACAGTGTGAACAGAAGGGCTCTGGAAATAACTCTACTGCCTGACTTCTGGCACTTGATTCGAAGAGCAGTCAAAGCCCTGGAGGGTCCATGCCCTGGTTGTCACAGCAGCCTTCTGCTTCCCCAATCAGTTTCCATTTCCCATACTGATATTTTGAGATTGCACACTCTCAGGTTACATAAAAATAAGATCAGGAGCACAACAGGTTACATGGGAATGAGAAGTTCTAATTTGGGTGACATAAATAGGTCTCAGACAGCAAAGAACATCCTGAAAGTAAAGGCAGAACTGTATGTAAATGCATTCATGTATGCTGTTTTTCTGGAGGAAGATTCCACAGCTTTCACCAGATTCTCAAAGCAGTCCATAACCCAAAAAAGACATAAAAAACAGAAACCAATGTACTATAATCACCAGGCACTTTTCATCCTACTATTTGTGGCTTTCATTCATTTCATTCAACAAATGCTGAATATCTATGTGCCAGGCCCCGGAAGGATACAACAGAGAACAAGACAGGCAGACAGCCCCATCTTCATGGAGCTGCCCTGGTCTTTCACCTTTTTTTTTGGTGAGGAAGATTGTCACTGAACTAACATCCGTGCCAATCTTCCTCTATTTTGTAAGTGGGATGCTGCCACAGCATGGCTCGATGAGCAGTGTGTAGGTCCATGCCCAGGATCCAAACCCTCGAACCCTGGGCTACCAAAGCAGTGCTTGTGAACTTAACCACGAGGCCACTGGGCTGGCCCCCCTTCATTTGTTTTAACAGCTGCCCTCTTGTTCTCTGTACAACTGTACCTGAGTCAAAGCTACTGGAGCTGGAAAGGCTTCAGAGGGCCAAGACCCTCCTTGTGCAAGTGTCTTTTTTTTTTTTTTTGGTAAAGATTGGCACCTGAGCTAACATCTGTTGCCAATCTTCTTTTTTTTCCCCCTCCTTCTTCTCCCCAAAGCCCCCCAGTACGTAGTTGTATATTCTAGTTGCAGGTCCTTTTGGTTGTGCTATGTGGGACACCCCCTCAGCGTGGCCTGATGAATGGTGCCACGTCCATGCCCAGGATCCAAACTGGCGAAAACCTGGGCTGCCAAAGCAGAGGGTGCGAACTTAACCACTTGGCCACGGGGCCAGCCCCCAAGTGTTTTGAGTAGCAGTCAAGTAGCTTCATGTACTCTCACCTACAATCAGATGTTATTGACTGGTTTTTAATACTGAAGACTTGGTCTCGTCTTTAAAATTCCCACTATCTTCAGGGCAGTAACTTGGCTCAAGAGGGCTGCTTACTGGTTAACACTTCTTATGAAAACACAAGGATTTTATTTTAGGATGGGCCAGGGGTTAGAGGTATCACAGGCCAGTATGCTGTGAGGCAAGAAAATGTGGGCCACGGAAAGAAAGAAGTAAAACTATCTCCATTCGCAGATGACATGATCTTATATATACAAAGTTCCAAAGATTCCACAAGAAAGCTATTAAAGCCAATAAAATTCGGCAAAGTTGCAGGGTACAAGGTCAACACACAACCATTAGTTGTTTCTATACACCAGTAATCAATTAAGAATGCAATTCCAGGGGCTGGCCTGGTGGCATATTGGTTAAGTTTGCATGCTCTACTTCAATGGCCCAGGGTTCACCAATTCAGATCCTAGGCATGGACCGATACACCATTCATCAAGCTGTGTGGCTGTGTCCCACATACAAAAAACAGAGGAAGACTGGCACAGATGTTAACTCAGTGACAATCTTCCTCAAGCAAAAAGAGGAAGATTAGCAAGAGATGTTAGCTCAGGGCCAATCTTCCTCACCAAAAATAGAATGGGGGGGGGGGGGGAAGAATGTAGTTCCATTTATAATAGCATCTAAAAGAATAAAATAACTGGGAATAAACTTAACAAAGGTGAAAGACTTGTACACCAAAAATTACAAAACATTGCTAAAAGAAATTAAAGAAGACTTAAATGAATGGAAAGACACGTTGTGTTCATGGATAAGAAGACTTAACAGGAATATTACCCAAAGTGATCTACGAATCCAAGGCAATCCCTATCAAAATTCTAACAGCCCCCTTTTTATTTTTGGAAGAAATGGAAAAGCTGATCCTCAAATTCTTATGGAATTGCAAGGCACCCTGAATAGCCAAAACAATCTTGAAAAAGAAGAACAAAGTTGGAAGACTCATACTTCCTGACTTCAAAACAACTACACAAAGCTAGAGTAATCAAAACAGTGTTGTCCTGGCATAGAGAGAGACATACAGACCAATAGAATAGAATGGAAAGTTCATAAATAAACCCATATATCTCTGGCCAACTGATTTTTGACAAGGGTGCCAAGTCCATTCAAGGGGAGAGAAAAATCTCTTCAATAAATGGTGCTGGTACAACTGGATTTCCCACCTGCAAAAGAAAAGATTTGGACCCCTACATCAAACCATATACAAAAATTAACTCAAAATGGATAAACAACCTAAACATAAGAGCTAAAACCATAAAAACTCTTAGAAGAAAACAGGGGTAAATTTCCATGACCTTGAATTTGGCACTGGATTCTTAGATATGACATTAAAACCACATGCAGCAAAAGAAAAAAATAGATAAGTTGGACTTCATCAAAATTAAGGATGTGCATCAAAGTACACTACCAAGAAAGTGAAATGACAACTTACAGAATGGGAAAAAATATTTAGAAATCATGTATTTGATAAGAGTTTAATATCCAGAGTACATAAAGAACTCCTAAAACTCAACAACAAACAACAAATAACCCAATTAGAAATTGAGCAAAGGACTTGAACATTTTCCCAAAGATACAAAAACAGTCAAGAAGCACATGAAAGGATGCTCAACATCATTAGTAAAATTATGGAAATGCAAATCAAAACCACAATGAGATGCCACTTCACAGCCAGTAGAATTTTCTGGTTATAGTAAAAAACAACAAAAACAAAACACAACAACAAAAAACAGGAACATAAGTGTTGGTGAGGATGTGGAGAAGCATAACCCTTGTGCATTGATGCTGATGGGATTGTAAAATTGTGCAATCACTGTGGAAAATAGTTTGGCTATCCTCCACAAGTTAAACATAGAGTTACCATATGATCCAGCAATTCCACTGTTAGGCATATACCCAAAAGAACCAAAAACAGGTATTTGAACAAAAACTTGTACACGAATGTCCATAACAACACTATTATCAATAACCAAAAGGTGGATATAAGTCTAATGCCCATCACCTAATGAATGGATAAACAAAATTTGGTATAGCCATACAATGGAACATGTGGCTATAAGAGGAATGAAGAGGGGCCAGCTCTGTGGCCTAGTGGTTAAGTTTGGCATGTTCTGCTTCAGTGACCCAGGTTCGAAGGTTTGGTTGTCTGGGTGCAGACCTACCCACTCATCAGCAGCCATGCTGTGGCAGCAAGTCACATACAAAATAGAGGAAGACTGGTAACAGATGTTAGCTCAGGGCAAATCTTCCTCAGGAAAAAAAAAGATGACGACAACGATATATGCTGCAATATGGAGGAAGCTTCAAACGTTATGCTGGGGCTGGCCAGGTAGCAGAGTGGTTAAGTGCACACATTCTGCTTGGTGGCCCGGGGGTTCGCCGATTCAGACATGGCACCGCTTGGCAAGCCATGCAGTGGTAGTTATCCCACATACAAAGAAGAGGAAGATGGGCACAGATGTTAGCTCAGGGCTAATCTTCCTCAAAACAAAACATTATGCTAAGTGGAATAGGCCATAGCCAAAGGACAAATATTGCAGGATTCCATTTATATGAGTATCTAGAATAGGCAAATTCATATAGAGAGAAGGTATATTAGAGGTTACCAGGGCCTAAGGAGAGGAGGAATGAGGAGTTATTGCTTCACGGTTACAGCGTTGCTGTCTGGAGTGATGAAAAAGTTCTGTAAACAGAAAGTGGTGATGGTTGCACAACAGTGTGAATGTAATTAACGCCACTGAATTGTACACTTAAAAAACTGGAAAATTTTGTTATACGTATTTCACAATTTTTAAAGAAAATGAATACTGTAATGTACCAAAGACCACTGAGTTGTAGACTTTAAATGGATAAACTGTATAATAAGTGAATTATATTTCAAGAAAGCTGTTAAAAAAAGAGTTCTAGCTCTGCCACATACCACCTGTGAGACTGTCAGCAGATTACATGAACCTCAGTTTTGTGCATAAAACGAGACTGGTGGCACCTACCCCATAGGGCAGCCATAACGATTAACTAGAATACTCTGTGAAGCCCCTAGCAGATGGTTCCTCTTACTCAACAGCTATTACTACATACAGAAAACTGAGGTTAGGGGCTGGCCCCGTGGCCGAGCGGTTAAGTTCGCACACTCCGCTGCAGGCAGCCCAGCATTTCGTTGGTTCGAATCCTGGGCGCGGACATGGCACTGCTCCTCAAACCACGCTGAGGCAGCGTCCCACGTGCCACAACTAGGAGGACCCACAACGAAGAATATACAACTATGTCCTGGGGGGCTTTGGGGAGAAAAAGGAAAAAAATTTTAAAAAAAGAGAAAAAGAAAAAAGAAAAAAAGAAAACTGAGGTTGGCATACTGATCAGGCCGGGACAGGCCTTGCATGAACCTCACTAGGGCCTCAATTTCATGGTACTCTCTCCCAATTTACATATTATGGAAGGAACGAAACCTTTTTTAAGAATGATCTTCTCTAATTCATAACCCAATGATAATATGATATGCTACAAGAAAAAAATGTTATTAAAAATATGAGAACTTTCTAAAATTCTATAGGACTTTCTAAAGATTTCTAAGGATTTGACACGGTCTGCGATTAAGAAAAAAAGCACTTTCAGTACAGAAGTAGAATAAATCAAATTCCGAAAACTAGATGCTGTTAAGGACATAATATCAATGACAAAAGGGCAGAGGAGGAGCCGGTCAGGCATGAAGCCATCTCTGACAAGCCTTGTGAGGGGGTGGGGTCATTGCTGGAATGTGACAGGAGGTGAGACAGAATGGTCCTGTTGGTTAGGAAGCTAGGACTCTGTACAGATCTCCAGAGCTGAGCTGGATGCTTGATAACAAACATGTACAGACCTGACATCACTGTGGTTTGTATAAACTACAGGTCACCCAGCCAGAAGAATTCACAGATGATCCCTGAGGTTAAAAAATACAACTAGTACTACTGAAACCTAGATGTACTTTTTTTTTTTTTTCTGCTTTACTTCCCCAAATCCCCCCAGTACATAGTTGTATATCTGAGTTGCAGGTCCTTCTAGTTGTGGTCTGTGGGATGCCGCCTCAATATGGACTGATGAGCGGTGCCATGTACACACCCAGGATCCAAACCAGCAAAACCCTGGGCCGCCCCAGCGGAGCGCACGAACTTAACCATTCGGCCACGAGGCTGGGCCCAAAACCCCGACTTAGTTTGCACACAACCTCATCTCAGTAAGTAGAAGGAGCGATAAAGAATCTCTTTATGTGAATTTAATTCTAATAAATGAAGCAAAACAAAGTAGTTGAGGTAGACTTCTGAGAACTCCAGGCCAGTCAGTAAAGGAAGTGGTACCATGGGTCCTAGGAAGGCCAATTCAAGAGTCCGAGACCACATGTAATCCAACAACTAGGAGTTTCAAAATGGGGAAAAGACAATCCAAGAAGAAATTTGAACAACACAATCAACAGACGAGCCCAATGAGAGCAAAGAGCAAGTATTTTGAGAATGCTGGTGAGCTCACACAAGGAACTCTGAGTTCCTTAAAAAGAACACGCATCAAAGATGAAAGCACGCCTTATACCAGTAAGGACAAATATCAATACCAGTAAGGACAAGTATTGACCAAACATAGGAGCAAGCAGGAATAAGAGTCCAACACTGGTCGCCTGCCATGGAGAACTACATCATGGGACACTGGTGGACCTTCAAGGGTCAAGTCTTTTGGTTTCCATTAAAACAGGGATGATGGCAAATTCTATAAAATGTAAAAGGTTAGTCTGGAATCAAACCTGGACAAAATTCTGGATGCAATTAGCAAAGAGACGGTTTACTATGATTTAGAATGGGAAATGGGGTATTTGAAAGGCAGCATGGACTCAATCAAGAACAAGTCATGCTAGACCAACCTCACTGTCTTTTTTTAGATATTAAACATAGATCAGGAGAGGCTACAGAGGAGGACTTTAGTATACAGATCTGGATCGTGTTTTTATGAAATTTGCAGCTAACATGAAACTGAGGGGAGTAATTAATATGCTACATGACACAATTAGGATTTTAAAAGATTCAGAGAAGTTACAGACGGTATAAGACCCCCCCACACGCACACACAAATCAAAAAGACAAACAAAAACCTTAAGAGAGACAACTATAGGGCCACACACTGAAGTCTAAACATTGGGCTACGCAAATACAGGAAGGGCAATTGTAGCGGTTTGTTTCTCTCTGATGAAGGGCTAGAACGCAAAGAACTTTTTTTTTTTAATATTTTATGTTTTTGCTGAGGAAGATTTGCCCTGAGCTGACATCTGTTGCCAATCTTCCTCTTTTTATTTGAGGAAGATTTGCTCTGTGCCAACATCTGTGCCAGTCTTCCTGTGTTTTGTATGTGGGTCATCACCATAGCATGGCCACCTACAGGTGGTGCAAGTCCACACCTGCAGCAGAACCCGGGCGCTGAAGGGAAGTGTGCCCAACCTAACCACTAGGCCACAGGGCTGGCCCCAAGGAACTTCTTAACTACCTGAGTCATCCAATAGGGAAGGAACCATTTCATGAGACTGTATGTTCCAGAAGTTCCACAAGGACAGAGACTTTTGTTTTGTTCAGTGTTGTATGTCAAACTCCTAAACAATGCTGGCCACATAATAAACATTCAATAAACCTTTCCTGAACGAGTGAATGTTTTTGGAGGTGTCCAGGTTGAGCTGGAAGCCCAATGGATTTAGATGCTATAGAAAGCTAAAAGCTTTAGAAAGCTGGTTAGACTAAATGATCTAAGTATCATTACAACTTGCCCTTCTCCTTGATTTACATCAATTCCATCCTGAATCACTTTAAGCCTCATTTGCAGCCTGAGAAACTGTTATTCTTCCTACACAGCCTCTGTTCCACCGACGTTGATTACCACAGACCCCTACCTCATATCACCAACTGTTTTCTTAACCCATACCACAGGGGAATGCTCCACTGAAGCTCCACATAGACACGAGGATACAAATTTTCACACAATAAATACTCATGGGTGTGTATATCCAGAGTTAAGTACAGTTCTGAAGGTGCTAAGAAGTTTCTTCCCTTTCTTTTCTAGTCAGTTAAGTATACTGGAATATGAGTGTGTGAGAACAACATTTCTACAGGAAGACTCACGCACTTGCTCTAAATTATTTAAAAATCAATCAGTGAAAAGGTGAATTGCCCACAAATTTCAGAACCTCCAGCAATTGTGAGAAATTGGCTATTTTATGCCTCAATGAAGGCAACACAAGAAAACTGGTAATCTCCTCAGCCTAGCCCTTTGGTGGTATGGTAACAACCCACTGCCTCGGCTTTGTCTCTTGCCACTTTTGCTCTTTGCCCAACACACCCTGTGCTCCTACTAACCTGCAGCTACTCAGTGGTGTTAGTCTTGTTCACGCAAGCTCTTCCCACGGCCAGGAATGTCTTCCTCCCAACTTCACCCAGCTAACTTCTATCCATCCCTCAAAACTCAGTTCAAGGGTCACCTCCTCCAGGAAGCCTTCCCAGACCAATACCCACCCACACTTCCATCTCCTACCCCCATCCCCACTCTCCCTCCTACTCTGTGTTATCAGAGCACTTATACACTGCTGGTTTCTGTCTCTATTTTCGCTAGTTGGTAAACTCTTTGGTAGCAGGACCCTACAAGGCACCCCTCACAGGTTAATTGCACGAATGGATGATTAATGAGCAAACTCATATCAACCTGCGGAGCTGACTGCCTTTTAGGCTTAGAGAATTTAAGCAACTTGCCCAAAATCACACTAGGAAAAGCCAGGACTTGAATGCAGGCCTATGATCTTTCCCTAACCATCTTGCTTCCCCGCTGTGTCAGAGAACAATGCAACTTTGGCCACAGGTATTGTGTAACAATAGGAGCCTAGCTCCAAACATTCTCTTCTGACCAATGATCTACTTTTGGAAAGGGCCAGATCACTTCCCTCAACCTGAGAATGTTCTGCTTCCCAGGAGCCCTTCCGGCCCTACTACACCAAGGGCATGGCAGAGCTCTGCTGTTTTAAAGGAGTGGGGAGACTCCCCACGATTCACCTTACACAGATACCAAGTGTTCATTTTCAAATCAAATCCCATGGATCAACTTGCTTCTTGAAAAGAGGTGAGCAAGAGAGGAAAGTGGGTAAACACAGACTTGTTTTTATAATACCTGCAGGAATGTTCTTTTGGAAACCCAGTTTTATGGAAAAAAACCCTTGTGAAATAATTCAAGAAATAAAGTTCACCTAAGCCATCACCGTTCTCTGTAATACCACCGCAAGGGGAATAACGAAGCTTCAATTACTGGCACATTTTGTCCTACTTGTCTCACCTTTCTCATTTTAATTTTTATACTTCTCCTGGTAACCTAATTGCAGCAGTCCCAAGAGAGTTGTTTTTAACAAGATCAGACAGGCACCACTATTCTAAGTTTTAGAAAGTAACATAATTCATAAAAATATGTACTTCTACAGCTGAAAGTCTCATTTAAACATACAGAAGGAGACATACCATTAAGTGGAATTTGGCAAAGGTCTATTTCTCGGGTCCCACTAACACTCTCTTGGTGAAGCACTAAAGCGAGCCTTTGACCAGGCTTACATGGCTGGATAAGTGTCATGAGGAGGCTCAGGTGTGGAGGCCTCTCTCTGGGGTATGAGAGACTAGGAGAGCTGCACAATGGCCAGATACCTGGGTCATCTTAAAATATGCATCATTAACCAGGCTTTCTCCTCATCCTGGTTTAAGGCATCTACCTACATATCCACTCACCAAGCTCTAAGTGATCCCCTCTACGGTACCTGGTGTTCCTCTCTATAACTCCCTGTGTACACTCCAAGGAACACCCAGAGATAGGGGTTTCTAAATAGCACGTCTTAGACAGAGGTTGACAGGTAAGCATCCTAAATGGAGTGAAGCTTTAAACCCTAGCTTGGATAAGAACCCAGTTCCTGACTTCCTTTTTTTTTTTACCAAAGATTTTACTTTTTCCTTTTTATCCCAAAGCCATTCAGTACATAGTTGTATATTTTAGTTGTGGGTCCTTCTAGTTGTGGCATGTGGGATGCCACCTCAGCATGGCTTGATGAGTGGTGCCATGTCCGCAGTGAGGATTCAAACCAGCAAAATCCTGGGCCGCCAAAGAGGAGGGCGCGAACTTAGCCACTCAGCCACGGAGCCAGCCCCACTGACTTCCTTTATGGAGCTTGGAATTCTGACTGGGAACCTCAACCCCCAAGGTTCTCACCCTGGTGTGTAGACAATCAGCTGCTTAACACACGCAAGTCACACAAACTCTGAATCCTAACACCCTCTTCCTATGATGAGACCACAGATGTGAAAATGCCTCAAAAGGCTGAAACCACTATGCAAACTGAAAGGTATTTGGAGCCCAGAACACTCCATGCTATTTTAGAACACTGAGGTGTGAACTAGGCCAGAGACATGTGCCTATGCAGGGGCAGGTGTGTGTGGAATGAAAAAGCCGGAAGGCCTCCTCAGCCAGGCTTGGTTCGTGGAAGCAGCTTCTTCTGGTTTCTTCCCTGATGTTCCCCTGGAAGTATGAAAGCACCCAGACTCTCCTCAGACCCTGGTCCCTACTACTAGCCTCAGATGCTCACTCTTTCCTTACAGCCAACACGAGAGGGGGAAGTAACCACGGACTCTGAAATAAATCTTCAGGTGCAGTTCACTCAGATATTACTGCTGGCCCAGAGAAAACTGAGGATAAACAATGGAAACACACACACAAAAATTATCACTAGCTTTCATCTGTGGGCAGGCTGTTTTGTAGGTTAAGTTTTGCTTTTTGGAAGCAACAGGCTTTATCCTTCTGCCATGTACCCGGGCTGTCACCCAAACCTGTCCTACTTTGACCTTGGGGTGAATACACAGAGAACAATCACTAACTTAATCTGTTTCTCTGACATACGTGCAATTTGAAAATACTAAGAAAGAGTATTCAACTGTAATCATATTATAATGATATTTACTTACATTGTAGTTTGTGGTTCACAAGGTATCAATAAATGCAAGAGCTGGGAATCTGGCACCAAATCCCATGTTCTGATACAAGATTTAGGCACTACCTCAGTAAAAAACACCACCACAAAAAATATATGGGACTGCTCTAAAAATATAAAATTTTTAAATCTACTTTATTTTTCAGATCCTTCTGTCCTTTCTCTCCCCAGGCCCACCACGGGGTGGTCACTCTGGACTTAACAGAGGTCTCACCAAACTTCTACCTTCTGTGATACACAGCTTTACCCCTCCCAAAAGGTGCATCAACATTGGTCTTCAGGACTCCTTTGTATTTTGGCAAGCCACCGTAATATGCTAAGCTTTCCAAGAGTCTTTTTTTGAAAAGGTAGTTAATGTTTAGTTAGAAGAACATGACTTGGCAATTAAAATGTTCAAGTTCTATTTCATGCTACTATAATTTACAAAATCTCTAGTAAGTAAAGTCTGAGATATTTTAATTAGTATTCCTCTGCCTAGCTGAAGAGGAATTCTAAGACATTTATTTCTATTTCTCCTCAACTGATCACAGTGTTAGAAACATGGAACTATACAAGTGGCTATGTGTCGCTATGTTGAGTCTATCTCTAGATCATGGGTGTCTTAACCTTTCTTTCCTTATTGGAAAGAAAACCAACTACTGTGAGACTAACTTTATGAGGCTCTGGGAACAGAAAAGAGCATGCAGGCTGAGAATTTGGGAGAAAAAAGGAATAGGAGGGGCAGCCTGGTGGCGCAGCGGTTAAGTTTGCACATTCTGCTTTGGCGGCCCAGGGTTTGCCAGTTCGGATCCCGGGTGCAGACCTATGCATTGTCGAGCCGGGCTGTGGCAGGCGTCCCACATATAAAGTAAAGGAAGATGGAAAAGTAAAGTAGAGTAAAGTAAAAAGTAAAGTAAAGTAGAGGAAGATGGGCATGAATGTTAGCTCAGCGCCAGTCTTCCTCAGCAAAAAGAGGAGGCTTGGCAGCAGATGTTAGCTCAGGGCTAATCTTCCTCAAGAAAAAAAAAAAAAAAAAGGAATAGGAAAAGACAAAAAAAAATCATGCGGAACACTCACGGTGGATCTTCCAAAATCACCCAGTTCTCTTATTCCCATGAATATAACCTTAAATGAGGAGTCATTACTTTGCAGAAACATTAAAACTAAAAACGAAAACCGAATGTCAAAGGACCCAAAACACTAGCCTTAGTGGATTTTACCTCTAATGCCAAGGCAGTCTTGTCATAAGCACAGGGTACTCGTTTCTGGATTGCTTTTGCAAAGACAGGTCCATTCTGTGTGGATGGCAAAGGGTTGATCGCTGCCCCAGGAGTAGTGGAAACTGCAGGTAGAGGAGTTGTGGTCTGAGGTTGAGCATATGCATGAGCAGGTTCTGGGATCCCGTAACTGTTGGAATTCCTATTTCCATGCTTTCCGTGTGGTGAGGATCTCACGAGCTTTTCAACATAAGGGACGGGAATCATCCCAACCCGGCCATCTTTGTTCCGGGCACTCCACCACTGTTCTTCAGGCTTCTCTATTATCACCAGGATCTCACCCTTCTTAAAGGGCAGGTCTTCGGCATCATTCCCAGGAAAATCATAGAGAGTCCGTACATATTCCAGATTTTCTTCTGCTGTAGGCAGGCTAGGTGCTGATACAGATCCCATTGGTGGGCTCGGATACCTTAAGAGAGAAAGAAAATTAAGAGAAAAATCTTACTCTATAACACGAGTGTTTCAAACTTTTTAATAAACCATTCTCCTCTATAACAAATTATTTCCCTCCATATTCTCAATTAAGAAGGTTCTGTCACACTGTTTTACTTTCTGTTGTTTGTGTTGCAAGAGAAGTTAATATCCTCAATTTGCCTTTTTAAATCACATGTCGAGTGTATACACATACATACACACACACACACACACACACACACACACACACACACACACCCATATCTCTCTTATAGGAACCTTTTGCTTACACACAGAGATACCTGGTCTGAATTTATTTTTAAAATCTGGAATAAGTTCAGTAGCTACGTTCCACCACACCCTCTTCCTCCTGGTCCTAATCTATGGCATGCACCCTGCACAGGAAAGCTCCTTGTGCACCCAGAGAGATGACAAAGGCCTCTGTCTGTGTCCCTCAAAATATACAAACCAGAAAAGGGTTCATACACTTGCCAAGTAAAAAAAAAAAAAATTAAGACCCATATTGCATCTTGTACAGGAATCACATCTGAGCACCAAAATGAAAACGTGAAAGTTTTCATTGCAAAACTCACAGGCAAGAGCATTCATCTAAGCATCAGTCCACAGACACCACCACACCCTTTGTTGCGCTCACAGATTCAACATGTTTTTGCCTTGTACGCTGTAGGATGCGCTCCCGGAGTCAGTTATAAAGCACAGCCCCTGCTCTCCAGCAACACCTCATCTGAATAACACTTCTGCAAAAGAAGTATAGAGGTCTCTCTTCACCTAAGAAATGTTCTGAAAAGTTGCAAATACACCAAGTTTTGGAAAAAACTATTTTACCATTAGCCTTCCCCCCCCCCTCCAACTTTTCTGAAGCATAGAATCTACAGCAGATTAACAAACCATGGGCTTCATCCAAAGAGCCTGCGACTCTTCAGGAGGTGACAGCCTGCAGGACCATCACCAGGGTCCGCTCAGTCCTAGAGCAGTCCCGAGGGAGTATGCCAGGATAGGATATGCCTTCCCACTGACTATGGTTTCCAATTTGTTTTATCTTTAATTAGCTCATGGCCATTCTCTTTCTTTCTTTCACCCAAAAAATGATCTAAAGAGTTATTTCATGTAAGGACAGGTTTTCCTACGTTGAAGTATTTTAAAGTTTCCTTTATAAAGTGTCACCAGATTACAACATTCAGCAAAAAAAAAAAAAAAAAGGAAAACGAGAGAAAAAAATCCCATAGTGCCTACCCTAACGTAACTACAATTCTTCTTCCCTCCTTCTCCCCTCCCAAGAGCCGAGTTTATAGCTTTCTTAAAAGAGAGTTTTGTGTATGCCTGCGGCAGTTTTTCTGCCTAACATCACACCACAGGCATCTCCTCACATCACTGGTCTTCACGATCACTTTTACAGCCAGCCAACATTTCATTCTGTGAGCCGGCTGCAATGAAGCATCCCTGTCTTTCTGGATATGTGGTTTTTCTTCCTCCTATTTAATCACCAATGTCACAAATTCTTTTGAGCATATTTTCCCTATGTTAGATTTTTTGTAGAGCCTGGATTCCCAGATTAAAGAATAGGAACATGTTCACAGCCCTTGATACATACTGCCACACTACTTTACAAAAGGTAGTCTTCATAATTTGGCAAAACTTACATCTTGTCAATGTAAATGACTAACTTCACAATAGTCAGAATACCATGGTGATCTAGAGCTTGATTTAAAACCTCAAAGACCTTATTAACAACCTGATAACTAAGGGGAAAACTGCTTAATATCAATATATCTAAAAAAGAGAGAGCAGGAGTAGTAGGAGCAACAGTAATAGCTGACACTTATGACATGTGCCAGGCACTGTGTGCAGACATTAAATTATTTAATCCTCACAGCAATCCTGTTATTATCCCCACTTTACAGATGAGGAAGCCAAAGCAGGAGTTAGATTTGCACTCAAGCAGTATGGTCCCAGAGTCCTTGCCATAACCTCTAAGCTAGTCAACCTCAAGGATAAACCCTGCACCTTTCAGGTGTATGAGTAGTCACGTCACAACGTGTGTGAAATGTTCACGACAGTTCCTGACTAGCACCGAGCATCCAATTAGCTCCCCACCCCCTTTAAAGTACACCTCTGTTCCTATTTCAAGGGCCATAGAGAGTCTGTGAAAAGTTTGGGTTGTAGTACATAAGTCTCAGATACTTTACTAAGAGTACAACTGGTTCATCTCAGACCCCATCCAAGGGTATTTTACTGTTTGTACAGTGAAAAGGAAAAAGCAGTTAGTTCTACAACACAGACTGTCAGGACACTACTATAGCTTCAGTGGGGATTAACACTAGTAATCCATTTACCCAGGTATCCACTGGCCTTACTATGCACCAAGAACGTGAGGGACAAACAATTAATTAAAACCAGTTCCTGCTCTCAACAGACTGCCAATTGAGTAGAAGCAGAGACTGGAAGGCAAAACGAGAGCACAAAGTGGAATTAATGTGTATCACGACAGAAGGTGAGGGGTCAAGGAGCACTCAAAGGAAGGAGCGCGTCTGCTAAGACTCAGGAGAACAGGCAAGGAGGTGATGCACAACAACCTGAAGACTACGCCTGTGAAGTTGAAAGATTTTGTGGAAGACATGCTTATATATTTTGGTTCTGCATCAGAAAACGACTAGAGGCCCAAAGGTCCAAACGCTCCGTTCCCCAACTTCCCCACAGCTCACAGGGCACAGAGCTGGTTTCCACAAGCAGAGACCAGGAGCTTTTGGTGGTGACGCCCTCCAGAGGTTGGCAAACTTGAAGGGCCAGTGCACGTTTGAGCCTCTGAGGGCTACATATGGCCTCTGTTGTATATTTTTCCTATTCTTACACAACCCTTTAAAAATGTAATAACCATTCTTAGCTCCAGTACACTCTACAAAAACTACCTGTGAGTCTAGCCTAAGGTTCCACAAACTACGGCCTGTAGGCCACAGGGCCTACCACATAGTTTTGTAAATAATGTTTGTTAGAAAACAGCTAAGCCCATTCACTTACGTATTATCTATGACTCCTTTTGCACTATAAGGACATAACTGAGTAGTTGTGACAGACTGTATGGACCACAAAGCTTAAAATACTTACTATCTGGCCCTACACTGAAAGTTTGCTGATTCCTGGTCTAGATAACTGGGTTAAAGGAGCCAGAGAGGACTTTTCCACTGTCAACTCTCCCCAGGTGAGGGGGGTGTGTACAAATCTCATAAAGATGGAGGGTAGCTTATACTTTCTCCACCACTATATTGCTATCGCGACCTTGGGGTTCACGTTCTGACTCAGTACATGCACATATTTCCCTGAATGTGACATAAAAATCAATCTCTCAGGCCACATTCCTGACATAAATTCAAAGCCTTCCACCCCATGTTCTCAACTCATGTATTTATCAAAATCCCCTGCAAATTACATATGAGTTCCACTGTAGAGATGAAACCATGATCACAGGTCAGATATGCTTGCCCTTTCGGTTAGGCCCCATTCCCCAAAGAAATATGAAACATAAGAGTAGGACAATTCATCATTTCTAAATCATTTCACAGTTTATTCCTTGATCAAGACTGTAAATAGCACCCATCAACTCCCCTTTTAAAGTTTACATACTAAGAGTTTTCCAAGCCCCTTCAAACACATTAGACCCATGCTTCTCCTTCTCACGTGTCTATGGTCCATGGTACACTGAGTAGCAGGGCCTGGATGACTAACTGGTAACTGGCTTTTCTTAGCTAACAACAATGAACCTCTCTCTTCTTTTGGTTAAAAGCATTCTCACTTTCATGTATAAACCATAGATAAAACATTTTCTTTAGGGGCTGCCCCGTGGCCAAGTAGTTAAGTTCGTGTGCTCCGCCTTTGGCAGCCCAGGGTTTCACTGGTTCGGATCCTGGGCGCGGACATGGCACCGCTCATTAGGCCATGGTGAGGCGGCGCCCCACATGCCACAACTAGGAGGACCCACAACTAAAAATACACAACTACGTACTGAGGGGACTAGGGGAGAATAAGCGCGGGGGGGGGGGGGGACAAAGAAGAGTGGCAACAGTTGTTAGCTCAGGTGCCAATCTTTAAAAAAAAACAAAAAACATTTTCTTTAAATCTGAGTGTTAATACCTTCTAAGCTTAAAATCTCCTTATTCATGCTAAAGTAGTAAAACAATCACCTTCTGGTGGGAGAGAGTCTCAAAGGTACTGGTGATGTTCTGCTTTTTTAAAGGGGGTACCTGGATATTGAAGATTTTTAAAAATTGTATACATGTCTATACATATTCTCTCGTATGTATGAAATACTTCACGATAAAAAGTTGGAAAGCAAAACAGCTGGTAAAAGAATCAATTCCAAGAAGACTAAGTACCTCTCTAGTGAAACTCCTTTTAGGTAAGGTAATCCTTTCTTCATGACTCAGTGGCACTGAATACTGAGGACCTCTCCCTTCCACCCCTGTGCTCTCCTTCTATGTCTGTCGCTGCCTGTCCACCTCCTTCCACAGCTCCTCTGCTTATTCCCATTATACTCATTCTGGGGATACCATCTAAGCTTAGACTCCCAAATCTGTATATTTAGGCCTCAACTCTTTTCTCAATAACAAACCCATCAGATTGCTAAACATCACCTGGCTTCCGTGTTGTAAACAATCACCTCCCTCACCCTGATCCTTTCTCTTCTCTTCATTAAAGGCACCATTCAAGCATCCCTGAAATTATACCTCTTCCCTCATCTTCTACATGCAATTGCCAAGTGAAGGCTGTCAGTTTCGACTTTACATTTCCAACACATTTGATATTAGTTCAGCTTCTCACAATCCCTTCTCCTGTAACAGCCCTTAATTAGTCCCACACTCCAGACTCTCTCTCTCCCTACCCAGTCCCATACCAGAGCAGTTTCTAAAAAGCAAAACTGACCATGACAATACTCTCTTAAAAACTCTAGATGGCTCCCACTGTTAAATTCATTTACAAAGCACAGGAGGCCCTTTACAATTCAGCATTAAATTACATTAGCTGCTGCCCATCAATCACAATAATTACAATTCTCTGCCTTTCCTGACAGGTACTGCCACCACCTTTTCTACCTCATCTACTTGTTCTCATCCTTCAAGAATCAGTTAAAAGAGCGCCTCCTCTTTCAATCCTTCCCTGACCTCTTAGTTGATCATCCTTTCTTTTAAGCTCCCATGGTATTCTATTTTAATTTGTTCAATATACTGAGCTTCTCAAAGTGTAGAACCATGGTTTACTCCCAGATTGGACTTTGGTATAGCGTAGGCATCAATATATTAAAATCCCTACCAATAAAACTAAAATGCCAAAGACACAGAGAAGCATTTCCCATTCCTATTTCTATCCTTTTTTCCTCTTGAAAACACAAAAGCTTCAGCACTCCAATTCCCTAAACCTGGTTTAATTCTGTTACACAGACAAATCCTGTGTGCCGCTTGGTGTGCCATCCAAGCCTCTTCACCTCACCACTGCTTCACAAGCACTCTTAGCCATCATTCCAGACTAGCTGCCACATGCCTGGTGGCCCCACCTTAACTTATGATCTTAGCTCAGACTCTAGGATAATCTGAACTCCCACTAATAAGCACTGCCCCCTTTTACTTATTATAAAGAACTAAAATATTTTAGTCTGAAGGAACCTTAGAAATAATCTAGTCTAACTGTTCAGATCAAAGGGAAAATTCTTTCTTGGGTAAAAAATTCTGAATTTTGAGTCTTAAACAAGAAAAGTCACAGATCAGACAGCTACGAGTACATTACATGCCATGGGAACACAACTCTTAACTGGGCAAGCTTCCACTGCCAGCATGATGACAATATTCTTGTATCTCATCTGAGCTGAATTCAGGTGATTTAAACTACTGATAAGAAGAAATGCAAAGGTTTATTTATGTGCTAAATTCTAAGATAATCAAAACTATCGGTAATCCTTCTCCCCTACTCCTAATTATAAAAGTCCAGATTTGAGTTCCCTTAAATATTTACAACAGGGGATGTGGGAGGAGGTGTGACCGTGTGGCCTGTGACATCCTCTGGTCCACGCAAGGCTTGGTTTCTGCTTCACAGGTGTGAAGGTCCTCCTCCGGGCACTTAGCTTAGGCTGAGCATCCTTTCTCCCTTCTCCCACAGCCTACTTTACCATATTAATTATCTAATATTACCATATTAGATAGCATGGAAATGGCCTTTTAAAAAATCCCAGTAACCAGTAAGCTCCGCAAGAGCATGACAGGGAATGTTGATTCAATGTTAGATCCATGTTTCCAGGTACGTGTGATGTGCTACAAATGTTGAGCAAAAAACAAAATTTTCTCTAAGGCTCAATTTGCTTCAGTTTTTATTTCATTTTATTTATTTATTTATTTATTTTTAAAGATTGGCACCTGAGCCAACAACTGCTGCCAATCTTTTTTTTTTTTTTTTCTGTTTTATCTCCCCAAATTCCCCCCGAACATAGTTATATATCCTAGTTGCAGGTCCTTCCAGTTGTGGCATGTGGGACGCCACCTCAACGTGGCTGGATGAGCGGTGCCATGTCTGCGCCCAGGATCCGAACCAGGGAAACCCTGGGCCGCCGCAGTGGAGCGCGAAAACTTAATCACGTGGCCACGGGGCCGGCCCCTGCTTGTTTTTAAATTTTTACTTCTCCTAATTTTCCTCCTAGCCTTCACATAGCTACATAAGCCAAAACTGGAAAATTTTATAAGCCAAGCAAACTATGCAAAACACTTTCAAGTTTCTAAACCATGGGAAAATGTATTTCATATCTAAATAATCCACTCGGAAACCTGAAACCTTCTCTTGTTAAACAGGAAATAGCCTCTATTAAATAAAAAAACACTAGCGCTTACCTACTAAAGGTAACTTAATAAACAGAATCTTAAGAAGGTTTATACTCAAATAAAATGGAGGTGAAAACCACCACAGGATTTACCAAATGATTTGTAATATAAAAATTACATCCATGTGCAGAAAGAGAATCCTTTAGGGTCATGCAAAATCAACAAAAGCCACCTGATATGATGCCTTTCGGGGGTTAAACTTAAAATCCACTAAGGAATACCACAAACGCAAAAAGCAATTAATAAGATAAACCTAGAGTACTCAAAGTTACAAATAAATATACCAAGTCACCTGTTTCTTCCTTTCTCTTCTCCCATCATCCCCCCCCATCAGAAACATCAAAATAGGCACCTCCAAGCCACAGCTCTGTCAGTCTACATATCTATATGACCTATGATGTACACGTAATCAGTCATCATTTTACACCTGGATTACAGTAACAGTCCCAGGTCAATCCCCTGCTTCAAATTCCGTCCACAGCACCCACTGCGCTTTAAATAAAATCCAATTTCTTTGCCTTGACCATCATATCTTCAAACTCTTCTTATATGACCCCCTTCTTTAAGAACCACACTCCCAACACACTGACTGTCTTTCTCACCTCAGGACTTTGAGTAAGCTCTTACCTGTGCGTGGAAGGCTCTCACTTTCCTTTTAGCCCAAGCCTTCCAGAGGCCTGCTTCTTCTCTATCCTTCATGCTTTCTCTGACCACACTACCTCAGGTAGGTCCCTTCTAGTATATTCCCTCAGCCTAGGTCTATTTCATTCATAGCATTTATTAATCTTATAACTATTTTATTTACTTTTCTACTTTTTAGTCTGCCTCCTCCACTAAAATATAAGTTCCATCATGGAGAAAGTATATCTGTCACCCATCTTTCCCAGTACCTATCACTGGGATATAATTCTCTTGTAAATACTTTAATAAAAAATTAAAAGTTAAGGAACATTGTGATAAAAAAGATGAGACTAGAACAAGCACCAGTACTTAAACTCTAAGGAAGTCATACATCTATGACCACTCACTAAGCAAAATGAACTATTAGCCAAGAGGCGTGAAACTTTTTAAAGCTAAACAACTTAATTTATCCTGTTTGGGGTGTGAAGAAGTATTATGTTGACTTTTGCATCTGGCCAAGGCTTTTTTAGCCTCTAGTTTTCTACAAAGGCTAATAATATTTCAAACCAAATCCATGAATTTCAGGCTTTCCTGAAATTTAAATTCATAAGTTCCAAATCCATGAATTTAGAGGCAATCCAAAGATTCAGTATAACAAAGTAAACACAGTCAGGATCTAATTCAGCCAGCATTGCGATTGCCCTCCAAGATACCAGGGAAAATTAAAAACTAAATTACAGCAACATGGGGGGCAGGAAGACAATTAAAGCTGAATGTGAGGGAGAGGGTCAGGGAAAGGCCCCATTATTTGTGAGGGGCCTGGAACAACAGGTAGGATTTCATTGGTGAGGAGTGGAGTTAGGCAGTCAATGAAGAGCCAACAGCCTGAGCAAAGGTACAAAGCTGTGAGTAGCTGCATAGGAATGGCTACCAGGGAATGAGTGAGTGGCTTAGTGAGGCTGCACTAAAAGAAGGACGAGAGGGGGCGAGGACAGGCATCAAAGACAGAAAGCTACATCTGCTGCCTGGGAAGATGCATGTATGGAAAATTTGGAGTCGTTTTTGTGGGTACTGGGAAGCCACTGCAGCATATCCCTTTTTCTCCCTTTAGAAGGGAATCAAGCCACTTACTCACACTTTTTCAAACAGCTGTATTACAGTACCTGTCACGTCAAAGCAAGCACAATGCCCTGCACATAATATGGCTTAATAAATGCCTGAAATTAATGCTATAACTCACCTCCGCAAGTCAGGAAAGTAAACATATTAAAAATCTCATTACAGTGGGTTCTAAAATTCTCTCCAATATAATTCTCCTTATATTGGAATTACATTGTGCTCAAAGTTGACTCCAATTACCAGTATCTTTGGGGACCTAGAGGTTTCACCAATCAGATTCTTGATGTCTACGCCTTTGTTACACAGTATTTGATTTATAATCACTTTCTCCCAGTTTTTAAAGTCCATTTAGTTCAGCAGTTAATCTTCTAGTCATAATAACTGTCATGGCTTTGTTTCCTCTCTATCTCCATTCCACAGAAGCAACACTTAGGCACCCAGTGGGTGCTCCTTAATTAATTATAATAGCTTTCAATGTTTAAAGCTCAGAGTAGTATCTTGTTAGCAAATGTATAAAGTCAGAAACATCTCATTCTGAAAAATCTTTATTAGCATCCTGTCCTTTTAAATAGATGCTTAAGAAACAAATTAGGCAAAGAAATATCTTTCTTCTTCTTTTTTTTATTTTCTGCTTTATCTTCCTAAACCCCCCCGTACATAGTTGTATATCTTAGTTGCAGGTCCTTCTAGTTGTGGGAGCAAAGAAATATCTTTTATTTGTAAATTTCGAGGCAATTTTTTCGGCTCAAATTTGGTATAGTTTAAATAAAAGAAACCTCTGATAGAATACTGATTAAGGCAAATTAAAGCAAATAATCAAACAAAACAATGCATTTTACTTAGAAAAGAGGATGCTTGATGCTCAGTATCACTTTGGGTTCTTAACTTTAAAACAGATATTAAATCATTAGAGCTAATACAAAAAGGACATCTGAAATTGAAATAGGATAGAATTAAAATAAGTGTCATTCAAAAATTTCCCTTAGTAACACTATAGCCTTATTCCTCCTTGGAATTTAACCAAATTAATTTCTAGCTTATTAATGGTCCATCTTGGGGGGAAACTAAAAAATAATAATTTCAAAAAAATGTTCCCGCTGAAGCCAATGAACCTTCTTTTAACATTTTGTAATTAATTTATTATAAAAAAGGACGTGTCTGGCTTATTTCAAACGTGGCACCAAAATATCAATATATAGTTGAAATTTCAGTTAAAGGTTTCTGTTTCTAAACGCTACAGCATTTTCATTTGTCGATTGTTCCAAAGGCTGCAGTCCAGTTCTTGATCTGCAGTAACCTGGAGTTCAGAGATCTGCAGAGTCCCAAGAACCCCGAATGGTGTGCACATCTATGTGTACGTGCATTTTTGGGGGGGAGGAGGCTATCTTCATGGCTATCTTCAGATTCTCAAAGAAGTCTATAGCCCAAAATCAACACCACCACGCTGCTTATTATAGCCAAATAGAGAACGTAACGAAAGTAAAAAGTGTACATTTTAACTATGCAATCGCCGTTAAGCATGTTAAAAATGCATCCCCTCACCCAGTGACCCAGATCCCGACACGAGCTTTCCGTTCGGAGCTTTCCTTCTGGAAATAACTTGGTTCAGAATGGGGGAAACAGGTTCAATCACCCCTCCCCCCTCTTTGACTGACCCCGAGCGAACCAACCCGGCCCTTCTCGACCCTCCTCCGCGGCCGGGGTGGGCTGCGCGCCGGGGAGGGCGGGCGCTCGCGTACCTGGGCGCGGGCTCGATGAGGGTGGTGGTGTCCAGGTAATGGATCTTGTAGAACTCCAGCAGGGCCGGCAAGTGATCAAACTCCTGGTCCCCGATCTTAAAACGGCGGTTGGGCAGCGAGTTGATGATGTAGTGGGAGACGCGCGAGTTCTCGGACACGGACAGCACATAGTCCCCGGGGCAGGTGGAGGAGTCGCGGACCAGGAACATGCCGTGGCGCTGGCCTTGGAGCCGGGTCTGCGCCTCCTGGCGCGACACCGGCCCCATGTACCAGGCGGAGCGGTCTGAGGAGTCGAACCTGGCGGAGGACATGGTGTCGGACCGGAGCCCTGCGGCTGCTCTCGCCTGCTCTAGACGCCTCTGCCCGACAGACGGCCTTGGGGCCGAAGAGGGGCCTCGGCACACCTCGAGGCGCGCTTAGAGGGCCGAGCCAGCACCTTCCTCTCGGCTCCGGGCCCGCAGCATCCTCCGCCGCCGCCGCCCGCCTGTTCCGGGGCTGCCTCACGGAGGAAGCCGGCTCGGGGAATGCAAGGCAGAGCCCGGGGTCGGGGCGGGCGAAGCTTGAGCCGCCGCGGAGGCCGCCCCGGGGTTCTCGGACTGCCCGGCGTACCAGTGGTGCCTGCAGTCACTCTTGACCTGGAACGCGCCGGCCTCGCGCCCCTACGGCTCTGCACCGACCTCCGCCGCCACGCGAAGCACCGGACTCCAAGGAGCGTCTCGCCTCCCGAGCGGTTTTGCCCAGCCCGTTCCCAAGAGCCACAGCAACAAAATGGCGGACGCGGGAGAAGCAGCCGGCCACCTCCCCCTCCGCTCAGCGCGCTCCGTCTGCGCACGCGCAGGCTCTGCCTCCCAGCGGCCGCCGGGGCCCTCCCCGTGACGTCAAGCAGCGCAGCCAATCAGGAACTCAGTGGTGACCGCCGGGCGTGCGCCGCTCTCGCCAGCTCCCGCGTTCCGGGAGGCGGCGGAGGAGGAGGCGGAGGAGGCGGAGGAGGCGGAGGAGGCGGAGGAGGCGGAGGAGGCGGAGGCGGCGGCGGCGGCGGCGGCGGCGGCGGCCGGCACTCCCTTTCTGGGCGGCAGTGTGCCGCCGGGGGCGCTGCCGCTGCTGGGTCTCCTCGAGCTGGCAGGAAAACAGCTGGAGCAGAGGGAGTGGCATTTCGAAAACCTGCTCTGGGAACAAAGCGTAACGTGCAGGCCGAATCTCCGGCTTGGGAGGCGTGGCACTGAGGTGACCTGGCTGGCCGAGGGGCCCTTAGGAGACCGACTGGCGGACAGGCCCTCATTGGTCGAGGTGGCTCAGGAGGGAAATGACTGCGGAGGCAAAGGTGACCACCAGATGGGCACGAGGTGGCCCAGGCCCGATACAGCCTGGTAGGCTAAGGGACCTAGAGTGGCCAGGTGACCCGACAGACGCAGATATAGGGTGTGAAGGTTGTATTGGCAGGATTAAGTGGTTTAGGAAGTCTGCAGCCTGGGTATTCTGGCCATCCATCGCTGGCGCCGAGTTATTGTAAGTAAAATGCAAACGCCTCTCGGGCGTGGCCTGAAGGCCTCGCCTGCTCGGGATTCTGCCCGCGGCTCTGAGTTAACCACCCTCGGCTCCCGGTTGCTTACCCGGCTCCTGCAGCGCCCTCCTAGCCGCCTCCCCGTCCCGCCCCGCTCCCGCCCCTGCCCCTGAATGTAAATTTTAAGAGAGCGGGAATCTTGTCTGTCTCGTTCAGCTCTGGGCCTAGCACAATGTCTGGCCCTGAGTTGATGCTCAAATATTTGTTGAATGAATGACTTGAAAAAACCTCCAGGCTACTGGTGTCCGATTATTAGTAGCACCACCCCCCGAAACTGGACAGACAAGAAAGTATGTCCAAAAAGGGAAATGCAGGCGGTACAAACCCATGCTTAGATCCCTGTGTCAATGGAATTCCCTTCTGGCCGTTTGCACCCTCCTAGAGTGTAGTGTGATAGGTGATGTCCATCCTAGGGTAGACTATCCGGGAAATGTCAAGGTCTAGTGCCTTTTGTGACTCAGTATAACAGGTATTCATTCCCCCCCCCCCAAATACTTTCATGTTGTATTAGTCTCAGGTACAGTTTGAATGGCACAGATTTTGAAACTGACTGCTTAGATTCCAATCCTGGCTTAGTCAGTTGACTAGCTGATTGGGCCAGTTACTTAATCATTGCATCCGTGCCTCATATATTATTAAACAAGCTAACACATGTAAAGTGCTTAGAATAGCGCCTGAGACATATTAAGCATCATTTAAGAGTTTTTCATTATTATTATTCAGCCTCTCCCTGGGCTTATACCTCCATTGCCTACAAGCATGGGGATCTTAAGATGGGTGGGTGAGGGTAGGGAGAAAAATCTCCATTTGATTTTCTAGCTACTTTTCACTGCCAGGTTTTACCACTTCATCATCACCCACTGCTTGCCCAGACTTCTTCATTTGGCTTCTACCCTTACTTTGCCTGAAACTTGCCTTTGGGGACCATCTCTGATCTCCATTGATCCCATCATTTTCTTTGAGCTACCTGTACCCTATGTGTTTATATTGAAAATCTCTTTCTGGAAAGTACTCCTTTTTTTCTTCTTCTTTTTTTAAGCTCCTGGGACACTAACATAATTTATTCTACCTTTCCAAATATACTTTCTCAGTCTCTTTCTGGCACTTTTGTCTCCAGCCTCAAAGTGTAGAAACTCAGTCCTTAACCTCTCTCCTGTGGTAGCTTCTCCTTTGCTAGGCCAGTCTTCATGAAGATTGGCCTCTTGTCTGTGATTCCAAAGACATATATTCTAAAAGTAGAACGAAAACTGACCGCACCCTATGATTACTATGCAAACGCTGTGGTCACAGCCTAAATTAATTCTTATCATATTCTATTGTAATTGTTTATAAGTGTCTCCCTTCCTAATCTGAGCATGTTGAAGACAGACTGTAGTATTATTTTTTGTATTCCCAGTGCTTAGCGCATAATATATACCTAGTAAATGGTTTTTGAATGTAGGTGGATAACGATGGGAAGAAGCTAGAGAAAACTAAAAATTTATTTTAGTGAAGGTAAGGAGATTATGTGATTGTTTCCTGTTATTAACATAATGTATTCAAAGTAGATATTTGGACCCAAGGTTTAGCCCCGTATCACTCTCTGTTTAATCTTCCATTTGGATTAAATTTTGCCTCTTAAGCTTCCCCTTTTCTGTCAATAGCATCACTGTTTTCCTAATTTGCAGACCCAAATCTGTCATCTTTTACTTAACTGAAGAACTCCATAATACCTAATTTATATACTGCTTTTCAATTCACAGAACTTCACATAATAGATTGTTTTACTTAATCCAACCGAAGTCCCATGAAGTACCCTTTAATAGATGGTCCAGAAGCTCGGAGAGGTTAAGTGACTTGCTTACATAAGTTATTCTAAGTTATGTAATTTGCAAGAGGCAGAGCTGGCACTCAAGCAAAGTCTTCTGACTAGAAGTCAAGGTCTCATCTCACTGTTACACAAACTGCCTATAATTTAGTCCCTTTCTTTGTTTTGCTGATAGGGAAACTGAGGCCTTCCCATGTAAATTCTAGCACAAGAGAGGAATATCAATCTTGGAATAGGGAGGAGTGGTTGGATTTGTCCCCCAGCTTGGATTTCAGATACCACCACCATTCTGCTGCCAAAGGGCCATGCTCCCCTCTTTAAAAATTCCTCTTAAAAATGAGTCAAAATACCTCTCCTTTTGTTTCAAAATAGTCCAGTGGGGAAAATGGTTTGGATTAGATAAAGGTAGAACAAGAATGGCCTTGTGTTGATAATTGCCACAGCTGGGTGACATGATGTGTATGTGTGTGGGGTTTAATTATATTATTCTACTTTTGTGTATGTTTGGAATTTTTCACAATAAAATTTTTTTTAAGTACTTTCCTTTACTCTTCCTTAGCACATCTGAGACAGCCTTAAAAAAAATTCCAAAAAATGTTCTTAGATGTTGAGATACCAAAATGAAAATGAATGGAGAAGCAACAAGGAAGCATTTAAAAAAGGGCTGTTAACAGAAAGATTTGTGATTCTGTCTTAGCTTGCTCATTCCCAGGGTTTCCAGATGGCATTATACTTACTCATTTTATAAGATATTTACAAGCTAGACTCAAAGGATTGACAAGGCTTTTTAAGCAACTTGCCCAGATTCCTTACTTCCTAGCCCTGAGGCTGCCTCTGTACAGAGAGCACAACTGGGGCCCACTACTGACTGTTTGTTCTCCTGTAAGTAGGTCCAACCGTTTGGGTGGTGGTTAAAGCCAGGCAGTCTTCCTAGATTGCTGCCTTACTGAGGACACCAGGAGAACAAGTGTCTGTCCTTTCTTCCTGCCCTTGATGATTTTCTTTTTTTCCCTCCTATTATTTTGTGGCTTTAATACTAATAGAATAGTGTTCATATCCCCATTATAATTTTCTGTACCAAACTATTTAAAATATCAACTTAATAATCGCTTCTTTCATAGGATGGTATCTCTGAACTAGGCTTAACTACAGTATCCAGCAGCTCTGTTGACTACTATAGAAAGCATTGGCCTACTTTATTCCAGTGTTTTAAAGTGTGCTCATGTTCCCCCTGTCATTTTCTAATGTAGTTTTAATTGCTCTGTCACCTCTTTTATAAAATGTCCGCTTTCTTGTCACTTAGCTACTTGTGGGCTAAAAGGCAAATTTTCCTGTTCTCCTGGATTTCGGAGCACTCTGGATGTCATTAGTAAAATTCTGAGCAGGATGATCCTTCCACTAGGGGATACTGACTCCCTCTCACACTTATCTCAAAGACAGCGTTCTATGCAACCCTTTAAACCAGGAGTCACCCAGGTTTTTCTGTAAAGGGCCAGAGAGTAAGTATTTGAGGCTTTGCAGGCCAAGAGGAAAATCAAGAATACTATGTAGGTATGAATATAACAAGAAAAAATTTTTCTACAAATCTTTAAAAAATGAGATTCAAAATACAATAGCAATTGAGTATAACTTTTTTGTAATGCAGGTATTCTAATGAGAAGAATGGAATTCTTTTGTTTGGGGTAATATTTTGCTTAATTGGTGCTCAATGTTAGTGTTCCCTATCATCATTACTGCTGATGGGCCTTTACACATTTCATCTTTGAAAATGTCTTCACCAGATGGTACTGTTAATACTTCTATCAGTCCATGAGCATGATTTTTAATTGAGCATATTTGTTGTTGGAAGGAATGTAAAGAATTTTTTTTAATTCTTCTGATATTTGCCTTTTAGCTTGTCGTTACATTGCAGATTTAATCATCTTCAATTGAAGGTTAGGTGGAAGCTCCTCAATTGCACAACTAAATAGATTTTGAAATATGGAAATTTCCCTTGCACTTGGCATCAAGGTCTGAAAAATGCTGCTGGAACTGTAGCTTGAGCTCAGAAAATATATCTGCTGCAGATTTGTCTGGGAACAGAGATTTTGCTTGTTTTAACTTTTGGCAGCACAGGAAGCATATAAAGCAACTTTATATGTGATTCAAAACAATAGTTATTGTCAAAATGCAGTAGACATTTCACATATATGCACTGTTTTGCCCTGTAATTTTAGGTTGAGTTAATTAAGAAACATTATCAAGTCTGTAGCAAAAGCTAATTTCCAAGGCCATTCAGTCATAATGGTTTAGAATGGTTCTCTGTTCTGAAAAATTTCAGTCTTGGCTCTGAGCTGAAAAACATTGCAATGAAACTTTACCACTGCTAAGCCATCAAAATGCAGTGTGGCAGGGCAAGTCAGGATATTCAGCTTCTATTTCTGACAGAAATTCATAGATCTGTTGATGGTTAAATACAAGAGCAAATGAAGTTCACTAAGGATAATTCTAATTCAATATTACATGATAGCCTTTTTCTGCTTCGCACATTTTTATTTAACACATCTTAGCAGATTCCCCTTCAGGTTGTATCTAACTAGTGTTTTCTCAACTATTTTGAAAATATTCTTGCCTGTGGTCGTTCCATGCAGATTCTTCAAAAAGACTTATTCTTCAGTGACTTCGAACTCGGCATTGACACCTCAAATAAACAACAGCATCTGAGCAACTCATTGATAGTCAAGGAAAATCACTCAAAATCATTCGTCTTGTTTTGTAATTGGCTATTGATGGTGCTCACAATGTTCTCAAGTCTTTGGTTAACTGTTCTCACTGAATGACTAAGAGTCTAAAACAAATTTATTTTCTCTGGACAGATTTCTTTGGCTGCTAAAATCAAACAATTTAATTAACTCAGCATCAATAAGCAGCTTTCTTTGTTTGGCTATCAAATGAGCCACTTGGAAACCTACTTTAGTTGCAACTTCATTTTCATTTTTTATTTTTGTGAAGAAATTCTGGTGAGATAGTCCGTCTGAAATTTTCTATTTTTTCCTGACTGTTGCTGTCCTGTGCGTTGGGAATGCTATTAGGTGCTATGATGACTGCTTAGTCTAAGCTGATATATATTGCATTCTTTTAGCACAGATAGAGTGTCATTGCATAATAAACCCAATGTTTTGCCATCTAATTCAATAAGAGAATGCTTTTGTGATATTCAAAGTCCACTTTTCTTCTTTTGACAATAGATGTGCACTGGCAATAAAAAAAATAAAATGTTGTGGTGTGATGACAACACGTGGCATTCGAAACACTGTTGAGTTATAACTCCGTAACTGCAATGTGTAGTATGCTGAGTCAAGCAGCAGTGAGAAGGGATGAGAGTGCCACATGTGGTCTCTGTCACAGCTACTCAACTCTGCCATTATAGTGGGAAGACAGCCATAGACAGCATGTGACTTTATTCCAATGGGTGTGAGTGTAGCTTTATCCAATAAAACTTTATTTATGGACCCTGAGATCGGAATTCCATGTAATTTTCATGTGTCATGAAATATCCTTTTGATTTTTTCTCCAACCATTTAAAGATGTTTAACTATTCTTTGCTCACAGGCCACACAAAACCAGTCAGTGGGCTGGATTTGGCCCATAGGCCATTGTTGGCCATCTTTAAACCAAAAATCTTCCATATGGAATGTGTGCCTTTTGTCCTGTTCCCAGTGTGACCTAGGACTTTTTAGGGTCACTACCACAACTTCTAATAGAACTTCTCGTCCCTGAAAAAGGCCCCTGATGACAAGCACACACCCCTAATAAATGAATTCAGTATTGCTTTGCATCTTGCTCCATCTCGACGTCTGGCCAGTTCCCTCTTTCATGGTATTCAGCCACAGTCAGCCTGGCACATGATACATTGTTAATCCCACAGGACTGTCGACATTGATCCCAGATGGAGCTCCCTCATCTAGATATAGTATTCCATCCATATGGGGTGACTTGAGCCACTAGAGTTAGGTTCTAGAACACAGAACAAAGGCCAAATACTACTCACAGCCACAACACAAAACTTCTCTAATCCCTGGTTTCATCCGACACTGAGACATAAAGCAGTGGTGATTAACCCTTTCTGGTGTCTGGCCCGGGAGCACAGTGGTTAAGTGCACACATTCCGCCTCGGCGGCCTGGGGTTCACTGGTTGGGATCCCGGGTACGAACATGGCACCACTTGGCACGCCATGCTGTGGTAGGCGTCCCACATATAAAGTAGAGAAAGATGGGCACAGATGTTAGCTCAGGGCCAGGCTTCCTCAGCAAAAAGAGGAGGATTGGCAGCAGTTAGCTCAGGGCTAAGCTTCTTCAAAAAATAAAAATTAAAAAATAAAAATTAAAAAAAAAACTTGCTGAACATTTGATCACCTGGGCAGCATAAAAAAAATGTCCAGGCCCCATCTGAGGAGTCTCTAATAGACCTGAGAAGACCTGAGTACTATATTTTAAAAAAATAGGTAATACATTCATATGGTTCAATATTAAAATGATACGAATGGTATTCATTGAGAAGTCTAACTCCCACTCCATGTATCCTGGAGGCCCCTATAGTTTACCACTTTTATTTGCCTCTTTTGTGTAGTACAGATTTCTTTATGCAAGTGAAAATAAATAAGAATATTTTTATTTTCCTCCTTTCTTACACTAGAGGAAACATTATATCCACTCTTCTGCATGTGGCTTTTTAAAAAAATCTAGTAAGAAATCCTGGAAATATTTCCATATCAGTATGTAGAGAGCTTCCTCGTTGTTTGTTTTTACCTTTTCATACTATTCCATTGTGAAGATATACCATAGTTTAATCAGTCTCCTTGGATGGATATGCAAGTTATTTCCGAACTCTTGTTGTTACAAACAATGCCACAATGTATAACTTTGTACATATATAATTTCATATGTATGCAGGTATGTTAGTCTGTTTGGGCTGCTATAGGAAACTACTGTATACTGGGGGACTTGTAAACAGAAACTTATTTCTCACAGTTCTGGTGGCTGGGAAGTCCAAGATCAAGGGGCTGGCAGATTCAGTGTCAGGTGAGGGCCCACTTCCTGGTTCCTGTGTCCTTACATGGCAGAGGGGTGAGGGAGCTCTCTGGGGTCTCTTTCATAAGGGCATTAATTCCATTCATGGGGGCTCCACTCTCATGACCTAATCGCCTCCCAGAGGCCCCACTTCCAAATACCATCAGATTGGGGATTAAGTTTCAACATATGCATTTTAGGGGGACACAAACATTCAATCTATAACGTCAGGTTTTTCTGTAGAATGAATTTCCAGAAATGGGACTGCATATTAAAAGATGAATGCACATCTATAGATATGGTCAAATTGCCTTCCCTAACGGTTGACCCTTTTGTAATTCGGCAGTAAGGTAAGAGAATGCCTATCTCCCCACAGCCTCATCAACAGTGTGTGTCAGACTAGGCTGGGCTCAGGCAGCAGTGACTTAACACAGCAAAGGTTTATTTCTGACTCATGCAGGGCAATGTTCCTCTGTGCAGCAACTCAGCAGTCCGGGCTGGTGGAAATGCCAGTGTGCTGAGGCTGCTTGACTTTCTCCCTCAGTAGCTGAGTTGGGGAACAGAACTGGAGAGTCTCTTTAATTTAATAGCATTAGCTATTAAATGCTTCAACCCAGAGGAAGTATGTTAATTGTGCTTGCATTTTATGGACGAGAATGAGTCACATGCCAAGCCCAAGAGAGAGCAGGGAATTGCATTCTCCATATCCCCAGAAGGAGAGGAGAACCAGACACTGGTGAAATTATATATCCAGCTTTCAGATTCTTGCCAACCTGATAGGTGAAAAAAATGTTCAGAATAGTTTTATTTTGCATTTTTCTTATTAGGAGTGAGGTTGAGCATCTTTTCATGTGTTTGAGGACCATGATCAATATTTTTTAAAACTCCTAGCTAATTCTCATATGCCATCAGACTTGCACCTCCTGGAGACTTCCTACTCAGTTTAGATTTGCCGTTGGAAAGAAACGTCTTTTCCCCTCCATGATTAGTAGGACGGTGGTGATTGACCCTGTGAGAACTTGTCCTACAGCGGAGACCCTGCCTTTTAAGTATAGTACAGTAGTCCCCCCTTATCTGCAGTTTCTCTTTCCATGGTTTCAGTTACTCACAGTCAATCATGGTGCAAAAATATGAAATGGAAAATTCCAGAAATAAACAATTCATAAGTTTTAAATTGCACTCCCGTTCTGAGTACCATGATGAAATCTCAAGCCGTCTTGCTTGGTCTGGCTGGGGTCGTGAATAATCTCTTTGTCCGGCAGATCCATGCTGTGTGTATACGCTCCCTGTCCGGTAGTCACTTAGTAGCCCTGCCGGTATCAGATCGACTGTGGCAGTATCGAAGAACTTATGTTCAAGTAACACTTATTTTACTTAATAATGGCCCCAAAGTGCAAGAGTAGTGATGCTGGCAATTCGGATTTGTCAAAGAGAAGTTGTCAAGTGCTTTATTTAAGTGAAAAGGTAAAAGTTCTTAAGGAAAGAAAAAAAATCATATGGTGACGTTGCTAAGATCTACAATAAGAACAAATCTTCTATCTATGAAATTGTGAAGAAGAAAAAAGAAATTCATGCTAGTTTTGCTGTCACACCTCAAACTACAAAAGTTATGGCCACAGTGCATAATAAGTGCTTACTACTTAAAACAGTGTTCAGTACTATCCATGGTTTAAGGCATCCACTGGGGGTCTTTATATCCTCCCACAGATAAGGAGGGACTACTGTAATAGTTTGATTCTCATTATAAAATAACTTTCAATCAATAACCATAGCATTTATGCCATATAACTTAGGTACCATAAGGAGGCAGACGGTCATTCTGTAATAATCAAGAGCCAGAACTAGAAATCTTTGCCTAAAAATGACCAAGACTCAATGCTTACACGTTATGAGGGTTTTGCATCAACCCCTGTGATCACCATCTCTATTTGAGGGAGAAAGTATCCCATAATTGCTCTTCATTGTACTCTCATCTCTATAAGGGTAAAATCTCCTTCTAATGTTGCAGACAATGGCTAGAAGTCTTCAGTCCCAAGTCCCTCTTCCCTAATACAAAACTAAAACCTCAAAAGCTGGTGTAAAAGCATGAACACTTTTTTTCCCACTTAGGTCCCTGCTTCCACATTTTTATTTCCTACCCATCGTGATAGCAGTTCCTGTGAACATCTGTCCTTCTGAAAATGGAGACTTTGTTTTTGTTTAAACCCCGAGATCACCTGGGATCCTCTTACTCAATTCCTAGTGCAAAGTCTATTCAAAAACTCATCTGACTTAGGTCAGAGTCTAACCCTCCTGAGATTAGGCAATCAGATCGGTCCAGACCTGCAACACGAGAGTGACTCAGTGATTTTCACAAGTTTACTCACCACAGATTCATGGTGTAACTGTCTTAACTAGGCAAGATTTCTGCTGCAATAATTAGAAACCTGATTCAAAATAGTCTAAGTAGTAAAGGCATTTGTCATTTCCCATAACACGAAGTCTGTAGTAGGGCAGCTCAAGATGCAGGATATCCAGACCCTGGGTCTGCTTCTCTGTGATTTTTCTCAGTTCTGATCACCTTCAGATTTTGGCTTCATCCTCAGGCTGGTGGCTAGATGGCTGCAGTCACCCCAGGTCTCGCCCAATCCAGCCATGGCAATGCCCAGTGGAAGAAGGATTGTTATTTGTGTCCCTTTTTAAGAACAAAGAGCACTTCCTCCAAAACACTTCCAAGAGATTCCCCTTCCCATCTCCACCACGTCAGGTCACGTACCCATTCCTAAAGCAAACGCCGGCAGGATAGGGGCCACCCAGGCCCGACTCAGACTGAACAGGACACTAGTTTTGGCATTGGGAAGAAGGAACAATGACTTCTGGGTAGACATTCAAGCTAACGTGGACCAAAGCTCCCTGTACTGAGCATCTTCTGGGAACTGGGATCGGGGATGCAGAGGTGACTACTCTGGGGCCCTGACTGGTGGTGCTCAGTCTAGAGGAGGAATAAGCATTAAGTGAGCTTCTCAGTTTAACCTGGCTCCTCAAACAGCTTCCTACAGAAAGAGGATGGGCTTTTCAGCTGTGATGAGAATTTCCCTTTTTTTTTTTTTCCAGTTTTACTGAGTTATAATTGACATATAACATTGTAATATTAGTTTTAGGTGTACAACATAATTTGATATGTGTATATATTGAAAATAATTACCACAGTAAGCTTAGTTAACATCCATCACCTCACATATGGTTTCAATTTTTTTTTCTTGTGACGAGAACTTTTAAGATTTACTCCTAGTAACTTTCAAATATATGATACAGTATTGTTAACTTTAGTCACCATGCTGTACATTGTATCCCCAGAACTTATTTCTCTTATAACTGCAAATTGATACATTTTGATCACCTTCATCCATTTAGCCCAACCCCCACCCCCTGCCTCTGGCGACCACCAATCTGTTCTCTGTATCTGAGCTCAGCTTTTTTTTAGATTCCACATATAAGTGAGATCATACAGGATTTGTCTTTCTCTGACTGACTTAGTATAAAGCCCTCAAGGTCCATCCATTTTGTTGCAAATGGCAGAATTTTCTTCTTGTTTATGGCTAAATAGTATTCCATTGTATATATACACCACATCTTCTTTATCCACTCATCTATTGGTGGACACTCAGGTTGCTTCCATGTCTCGGCTGCTGTACGTAATGCTGCAATGAACACGGGACTGCAGATGTCTTTTTGTCATAGTGATTTTCTTTCCTTTGGATATATGCCCAGAAGTGGAATTGCTGGATCATATGGTAATTCTGTTTTCAGTTTTTTGAGGAACCTCTATACTGTTTTCCAATTTACATTCCCACCAACAGTGCACAAGGGTTCCAGTTTCTCCACATCCTCGCCAACACTTGTTATTTCTTGTCTTTTTGATAATAGGCATTCTGACAGGTGTGAGGTGATATCTCATGGTGATTTTGATTTGCATTTCCCTGATGACTAGCGATGTTGAGCATCTTTTCATGTGTCTATTGGCTGAGAATTTCACTTTCCATTGTCTGGCTCTCTCTTTCCTCCCTTCCTTCCCCCCACCCATTCCACAAAAACCTACTGAGTGCCTACTCTGTGCCAAGCACAGTGCTTTAGAGTCCCGTCTTCAGAGAACATACATTCTAGCTTAACCTGTTTATTTGACAATTATATTTCTTACTGTAAATGATTATGGCCTTCCTTTTCATTTTAAAGTTCATCGTAATTTTGGTTAGTATCTGTAAGAAACCAGCCATGTCTGGACCTGGGGACCGCTGCATTGGGGCCACGGAGGTTGTGTCATGTGCTGCCTCAGCTGGCCAACTGTCTTCCCTAAATGACACTTCTGTCATAAACACAACAGGAGCCAAGAGAAGCTTTTAAGTGGTGGAATGATATGATCAGCATTAGCCTGTCTCAGAGAACTTAAACACAAAACACATTAAAAAAAAAAAAAGTCAAATCAACCCACAGCAGAACTTGATTTTTACTTAATTTCTTTTTCTTTTTTGCTGAGGAAGATTAGCCCTGAGCTAACATCTGTGCCAATGTTCCTCTACTTTGTATGTGGGTTGCCACCACAGCATGGCTGATGAGTGGTGTAGGTCCCCTGCTAGGATCCAACCCACTAATCTGGGCTGCCAAAGTGGAGCACACCGAGCTTAACCACTATGCCATGGAGCCAGCCTGATTTTGACTTAATTTCTAGCCAGCCTGGAGGTGCTCTTGGTCTCAGAGGTTTGTCTCTGGCCTCAGTGGGTGCTATATTCTTTTAAATGCTGCCTCTGTGGGGTAAGCATTTTCTTGTACATCTATAACGACTTGCTTCACTCCCTGCTCTTAGCCTACATTTAAGTTGAGTCCTGGCTAGACTTTGGGACATCTTTCTGGGAGAATTTAAGGAAGTGGGGTGTACAGATCAATGTCAAGTAATCTTTGTTCCCAGTCCTTCTCTGATCTGAGCTCTGGTATTAGCACCCTTGTGGCCCTGATCAAGGAACCAGACCCTTGCTCTAGGTCTCAGGCCAGAGTTCTGATTGCTTTTTTTTCGGATTGGCACCTGTGATAACATCTGTTGCCAATCTTCTTTTTTCTTCTTCTCTCCAAAGCCCCCCAGTACATAGCTGTATATTGTAGTTGTGAGAACCTCTGGTTGTGCTATGTGGGACACCACCTCAAAGTGGCCTGATGAGCAGTGCCACGTCTGTGCACAGGATCCAAACCAGCGAAACCCTGGGCTGCTGAAGCAGAGTGTGCGAACTTAACCACTCGGCCACGGGGCTGGCCCCAGAGAGTTCTGATTTCTACCTTTCCTTCCTTGGCTTTGCTAGCTGGCCATGGGGCAGGAGGCCTGCTCTTGAACTCCACCCGCACTGCAGGGGCCTCTCCTACTGGCTGCCAAGCAGCCTTGAAACCGACCAGTGACTCCAGGGCTAGGCATTTTGCTACTCTATTTTTTAAAATCTGTGAAATGTGTTAAATGCCAGGATCCTCCTGAGTACCCCATCTCAGTGGGTCTTCAACAGTCCTTCCCCTTGATAATCTCTCTCTCCCATCTTCTTTCTCAGCTCCCCCCAGTTTCAGCCTCACAAAGAAAGTAAAGGCGCTCAGATGTCAGCTCCTTCCCAGTTACACACTTACTTGTGTCTCTTACGGGTTGAATTGTGGATCCTCCCCCAATTAATATGCTGGAGTTCTAAGCCCTCGTACCTCAGAATGTGACATTATTTGGAGATAGGGCCTTTACATAGGTAATTAACTTAAAGTGAGGTGGTTCGGGTAGGCCCCAATCCACTATGACTGACGTTCTCCTAAAAAGGGGAAATTTGGACACAGAGAGTTTGACAGAGGGAAGATGACATGGAGAAATGGGGAGTTTGGGCTGACCCCATGGCCGAGTGGTTAAGTTCGCGTGCTCTGCTTCCACGGCCCAGGGTTTCGCCAGTTCAGATCCTGGGCATGGACCTAGCACTGCTCATCAAGCCATGCTGAGGTAGCGTCAAACATAGCAGAACCAGAAGGACCTACGACTAGAATATACAACTGTGTACTGGGGGGCTTCGGGGAGAAGAAGAAGAAGAAGAAGAAAAAAGATTGGCAACAGGTGTGGGCTCTGGGGCCAATCTTTATTTATTTAATTTTATTTTTTTAACACTTTATTGATTTATTTATTTATTTTTGAGGAAGATTAGCAGTGAACTAACATCTGCTGCCAATCCTCTTCCTTTTGCTAGAAAGACTGGTCCAGAGCTAACATCCGTGCTCATCTTCCTCTGGTTTATATGCAGGACGCCTGCCACAGCATGGCTTGCCAAGTGGTGCATAGGTCCACACCTGGGATCTAAACTGGTGAACTCTGGGCTGCCAAAGCGGAACACAAGAACTTAACTGCTGTGCCATCAGGATGGCTCAGGTGCCAATCTTTAAAAAAAGAAGAAAAAAGAAAACGGGGAGAATGCCATGTGAACATGAAGATGGTCACCTCCAAGCCAAGGAGAGAGGCCTGGAGCAGATCTTTCCTCATCACCCTCAGAAGGAACTAACTCTGCCAACACCTTGATTTCAGACTTCTGGCCTCCAGAATTGAGAGAATAAATTTCTGTTGCTTATGCCACCTGGTGGCTTAGCAAACCAATAGCCCTAGCAAACTAAGAGTGTCTACGCACACCTTCTTTCTTTACTTCTTTCTCTGGAAAGAGGCCTCTCTTCCTGGGTCTGTGGCGACCTTTCTCCTTCTGTGGCAGATTTCTCCTCTCTCTCACCTGCTCGCTCTCCTTAGCCCTTACACAAGGTCTAGGCCCTCCCTTGATCCCCTCCTCCACCCCCTTCCTAGTTTCTCACCCCGTTTTTCTCCTTCACAGCCAAGTTTAAGAGAATACTCTCCCCCTTTGGTGCATATTCACTCCACAGTCCTTATAATCTGGATTCCCCCTACACCACTCCATTGAAAGCACTCTTCTGTTTTAGTACACTTCTCCACAATATTTGAGGACACTGACTACCCCCTCTTTGTAACTCTGCCTTTGCTTTCTGATCACTTTTCTCTTCCCTTCTTGAGCTAGGTTCTTGGGTGCTGCTTCTGGCCTTCAATGTCTGTATTTCTAGGACTCGCTTGTGGCTCTCCTCTCATCTTCCTGGACACTGTCCTTCACCTACACGGCTGTAACTACCATCTGTATTCTGACAACTCCAAAATCCTCTCCACGTCTCTCCCAAGCCCCAGTCCTGCGTGGTCAATTTTAGCATCCTATTAATTTTCTTATTCGTCCTGTATATTGTCTTCTGTCCCATGAGAATGTAAGCTCCATGAGGGCAGGGTCTGTGGTCTGCTTTGTGCACAACCATTGACCTGGCACCTGGAATCCGTCTGGATGTCCCAAAGCTCTTCAAACTCAACATGTCCAATACTTCGTCATTTTCCTCTGCCCCTAACCCTAGACTTGCTTGTTTTTGTATTCCTTTGGTGAAATAAAACTGTCTGCTACTAGCTCCTTTGGCCAGAAACCTGAGTGTTATCTCCAATACCTCCCTCACTGGCAAATCCATCCTAGAGCCTGCCCCGCCTAATGCTCTCTGTCCTCTGAAAGGACTATAAAGATGCATCACAACGTTATTTATAAGAGCAAAAAAAGCTAGAAACGACCTAAGTGATTAAAGAAATGATAGAAAACCCATAGCTGCAATAGACACTTGCAGCTGTGAAAAGTTTTCAAAGAGCATATAGGATAATGCTTGCAAGATGAACATTATGGGGGAAAGAATGGACTAAAAACATAACTACACAGTAGGGTCCCAACTTTGTGGCAAAGCAAACCAGTACGTGTAAGAGTGATTTTTTTTTTTAAATACTTTTTTTTAAGGAAGATTAGCCCTGAGCTAACATCTGCTGCCAATCCTCCTCTTTTTGCTGAGGAATACTGGCCCTGAGCTAATATCCATGCCTGTCTTCCTCTGTTTTATGTGGGACACCTGCCACAGCATGGCTTGACAAGCAGTGCACAGGTCCACACCTGGGATCTGAACCAGCGAACCCCAGGCCACTGAAGTGGAACGTGCGAACTTAACCACTGCGCCACTGGGCTGGACCCCTGGGTGATTCCCCCCCCCCCCCCCCCGCCGAAATACACAATTACGATGAACCTTTCAGAATGCAAACCTGATCATGTCACTCTCTTGCTTAGAATCCTTAAATGCCCCCCCCAACATTGAAGATCAGTGCTCTAACTTCTCAATATGGCCCATAGAGCCTTTCATATTGGGACCTGCCTACCTTTCTCATGTCATCTCCCATCCACAACCCAAAATTTGGCTTTCCTGCACTAGCAGCTCCCAAATGTGAGCCACCCTGATCTTTTCATTTGTGCTTCTTTCTATGTAAAGTTCTCTCCCTTGTCTTCCCAGAAAAGTCCACTGCCCATGTTCAGACCTTCATCATTCTTTATTTATAATGATGCCCCAAAATGATACCCACTAAAACAAGAGTGGCCTTTGGAACATGGGCAGCTAGTCCAATGACAGGTAAGATTTCCAAGATGGCCTACCCCACCTATATGGGTTTCTCAGAGCTTTTGGATCTAGAAGCAATTCCTAGTCCTGTGGTCAGATGTGAAGATGGAAGCAGGAGAGTGGAGCCAAAGCCAGGCCAGCCTGTTCTCTCTTCTTGGTGGGCTGCAGTGTTGCCCAGGAGAGTGGCCTAGAGCCTTGATGGGGAACTCACTTGCAGAGTAAAGTGGCCAGCCATCCTTCATGCCCCTACTCACAGGCATATCTATTCATCAGCAATCTACAAAGGGAGTGGCCAAGTATGGTCCATGGGCTAAATTCAGCCCACCATGCTTTGTGCCTCTCATGAACTGGGTGGTTTTTACATTTTTAAGTGGTTGGAAGAAATCAAAAGAATAGTGTTTTGTGACATGTGGAAATTATGTGAAATTCAAATTTCAGTGTCTGTAAATAAAGTTTTATTGGAACATGGCCACTCTCAGTTACTCATATACTGTCTTTGGCTGCTTTTGTGCTGCGATGGTGAGAGTTGAGTAGCTGCAACAGACTGTTCGGCCTGTGAGCCTAAAACATTTACTCTCTGGCCCTTTACAGTTTCCCAAGCCTTGATCTAGACAGTGCTGCAGAGCGGGCAGGGAGGCAGGAGACGGACTGGAAGAGCACTCTGACAGATGAGATGAAGATTTCAGGAAGGAAGCTTGTTCATAGGGCTAAATGGGGCAGTGAGAACCCAACACATGAAGACTCAACAAGGAGCATCCCCTCCACCAACTCTTTGAAAATGACTACGTAGAAGACAGAATCTGATTTAAAAACTTCACATTTTATTTTATGGATTATGGTCATTTGTTGAGTTGAAGGCATGGAGCACAAACGCTGTTCTGATACAGACTGAACAAAAAGCCCCCTCCCATGAGCACTTCCAATGACTAGCTCATCATTCCATACGCAAGACATTTCATTGATCAGAGCTGAAGATGCTTAAAGACATTGGTAACTTTAAAAATTCTGCAGAAAAGGCCTATATAGGCAAAATATAAGAGTTTTACTAAGTTGGTGTAGTGTACACTTAAAATTACATATTCACAAAAAGAAGTCAGAGAAATTAAAAAGCACTTAGTATTTTTTTTCTTGCCACCTGAGTTAAATTCAGGTCTCCTTTCCTACAGAATACAAAAAAAGACAGCCACAGGCAACTCACTGCTGAGTTACACATCACCAGATGTTAGAAATAGTTTCCTCTGAGGAGAATGCACTTATTTTTAAGTTAGTAGCATACTTAACATAAAACTAAAGTTAGAAAAGCCACTTTTTTGAAGGCACAGCTTGTTTCCAGCTTGATTGCGGAAATAAAAATCTGTTTTAGGGACCCCATCTGGCAAGGACAAGTTCACTGGTCTTGTCTGTCATACCAAAGCCCATCCTACAGCCAACCCCAGCCCAGGCACCTCTGAGTGACAAGTCTAGAGGGTAGAGTGTTTTCTTTTTGGTCATAATTATCATGTGCAAAGATTCTGGACGCTCCTCAGGTCTTCATTTTCTGCAAATGCAAGCAACCTTGCTTTATAAAGTAGCATTAGCAGCTGGTCCTTGGTGGGCATGGCAGCAGGGGTGAAGACCCAGCGGAAAGAAGCTGCTGGCCAGCACACTGCTTAGTGACAGTACCTCGGCCAAGGCCTTAGAATAAGAGGGTCTGAACAGGAACAGAACAACATGCATGGGGCCCACTAATGCGTCAGAGGAAGACAAATTTCTCCTTCCATACGCTTGAGGGGAAAGAGGGGTGACTGGCTTCACAAATCCAACAAAAGACCGGGCAGGTACATAAAATAAGGTGCTACTTTGCTTCAAGTCGGTTAAATTACTAATCCTGTTATGCAGATGGCAGGCCGCCAAGCGACTGTCTGGCAGTGGCCTTCACATGTATTTATGCGAAAAAATAAGTTTAGGTCTGAGGTATAATGACTCATCTCCATGACTCTATACCTGATGATGATAAACAGAAGCATGAAAGAAGGTGTTAGGAGAAAAAAATGGAAACAACTAGAATGAGCGGAAATGCACACACAGCTGCTCCGCACTCTGGCTTCGTGCTTTTGAGCTGCCTTTCTGCTGAAAGCCCTGTGAATTCGTTTAGTTTGGGCTGGGTATACACTTAAAATTTTTCCTTTTACCAGTTACCAAGAGAATAATCATGATGAGCTCATCTGGTAAACATCTAATTTGATTACCTTTAACGTGTCCTCACGTCCTGGGATATTCATGGTGACATGGCTCAGACTCTCTGAGGTGGCTGGAACAGGATGGAAAGTTGTGTCTGCCAATGGTGGCTGTCAGTGTTTTCAGGACAGTCATGCATTACGGGATGGAATTGCTACATAAATATTGATGCATTGCTGTAGCACTTTAAAAAGAGAGGTTTCCTTTGCTTTGCTGATAGGCTATAGAATATAGGTGGTGAAGGTCACATAGCCAGTGCCATGCCTCAAGGTGAAAGGCACTGTTATTTTAGTGTCTGATCTAACCTCTCTTTTTAAAGACACCATCTTCAAAATATTTTAATTTGCTTTTAAAAAAGACAAGAGCCTTGGGGCTTCAATTATTTTGTTGGCGATACCAACACAAATTTAATTATAGAAATAAATTTTAATTAATGCTTTTAAATGATTCTTTTTATAAAATGAAAGAAAAGAACCAGCTGGGCTAGTTATAGTGATAATGTCTGGGCTTTTTTTCAGCTAAATCCTTCCATACAAAGTCAGCATCATTTGTGGAGTGCCAGTCCTAAAACTAGGTGGCAGAGAACCAAGTGATGCGTCATCATTTTGCAAGAAGTGTAAGAAGAGTAGGTGGGAATCCAGGACAGGTCTGGAGACCCCAGGCACTGAAGAAACACTGTCATACCCAAGGCCTGGTGACTGTGATCCCCACAGGGGTGCAGAGCTCAGTGGAGGAAGACCACCCCTTGGCCACAGTCTGTGTGATGCTCCATCCCACAAACTCAACAGGGCCCCTGGGCAGCCAGCCAGGCAGCCTCGAGCCAGTGGAGAAGCTGTTCCTAACCATGGACAGAGTTAGAGAGGAGAGGGCACGAGGAAGAAGGGCTCACCCAGTTCCCTACACATTTCCAAGCAGCACAGTGAGCAGTGCTGGTCTAAACTCCTCCTACTAAAATACGTGCCAGAGCCAGAGGGCAGGAGGGGAAGAGGTGACATCTGTCAACAAAATAGCAAAGAATGTCGACACACTCCATCCCTAAATCTCACGCTGATCCTTTTCCAGGAGGTTCTGAGAATCACAATGAGCTCAGGTTGTGTGTGCGGTGAGGGGGAGGCGGGGCGCACAGCAGATGATGACTGCTAAACAAAGATGTGGGAAGGACCCTCCTCCCACAAACAACCGGCTCACACAGTCCCTTAGTACTGACTCACGGTAAGGCCTAGGAATGAGAAATATAGCAGACAGGGGAACAGAGGTTGGTGGTTCCAAGACTTAAATTCGGCTCATATCTTTCCATATGCTCATTAAAGTGGGAAATGCAACTCTTCCTTCTCATTCCAGCATGGTAATCAAAGGCCCAGGATATTCAGGGCCAGGCTACTGTGCTCAGATTAAAACTCTGCGAACTCAGTTCAGAACTGACAGAGGTGTTGGCTCTAAGAAAAAGTAAGACACAACTTCCTCATCACAACAAAATCTCTTAAGACTCACTCTATTATAACATTTGCAAACACATGTTAAATTACATACTAAAATAATACATGAAATTTCTTGGGAGTTTAAAAGAGGATCGTTCAAATCTTTTCATCACAATGGAGTGAAAATCATTCTGTGTCTTTAAAGTTGTCGAACTTTTCTTTCTGTGCTTTTTATATTGACATCTAACTTGTCCACTTTGGTTGTGAGGCGGTCAAGAATGTCATCTTGCTCCTCAATTTCCGTCTGCATCCCCAGGGCTATGTCCTTCAGCCGGCCCAGTCCTAAGGACAGCTCATCTGTGGGAGAGGGAAGCACACACAGGCCTGAGCATACAGAAACAGCATTAGAAACGGCTTCTTGTTCCCTCCTGGATGCTCAGCAACATCTGGACTACTGAGTCCTCTTTCTCATAAGACAGGCTAAATCCAGGGCTTTGGTTACATTTTCCAAAATATATACCAGTAAAAGAAATCTGCTTACTCAAAAAGTAATAGTGTTTAATGTGAAAGCCACTCCTCCCACTGCCACACACCCAAGATAACCACTGTTCATATAATGGTGTCTGTCCTTCCACTGCTTTAAAAAATACATAAAGGTCTACATAAGTTTTCAGCTGCCTCTGAACCTCTAGTAGGTTGCTGCATATCGTAAGATCAGTTAGTACCTAAGGAAAAGAGAAGCACAGAAGGGCCTGGAAAACACATTGCCTTCCTAGACCCCACAGTGAGTACCTTGAAGAGTTAGGCTGGTTACTAACAGCCAGACCCGCTGGCCTGCTCTTCAGGAGCAAAAACCCCACGTCAGTAGGGAGAACTTAACAGTGCTTTCCTTCCTTCCATCTCCAGCTTCCCAAAGCTAAATCAAGCACAGATCCAGAGCGGCAAATATGAGGATTGCCATTTGGAAACATATCTGAGAGGCAGACCTAGGAAGCCCTGTCCAAAGGGAGCCCCTGCATCCAGGTTGTTCCAGCACTAGGCTCTCCCCTGGAGAAGGCAGGACCCCCCAGTCCACTCTGCAGATGGCAGGAGCAATGAGGGCCCTGAACCCGCCCTGCCACTTCGGGTGCTCTCCCAGAAAACACACGAACTACAAATGTTCCCACTGGACCCAAAGGCCGCGAGGTCCCTTCACCTATGTTCCAAAGATTCACATTTCCCCACATTCACGCATGTGTTGCCACCACTTCCCAGATCCAGGAATACATCGATGCTGTCACGTTCTGGGGTATGACAATCAGCTTGCATTCCTAGAACCGGACTGGCACCACTTCCTTCGCTTACTTTGTGGTCACGAAGAAGACAGTGGCCTCTGCATAAGCTGGGTGCAGAGATCCCTGCAGCCCAGGGTCCCCGTGTCAGAAGGAACAGAGTGCTGAAGGTGCTGAGTTCCTTCAGAGGTGCCATCTGGGCTGCGCCCCAGGTAACTGTGGAATATACTACTTTTGGCAAAGGTTCAGCTCTTGTGAGAGGTTGCATGACTATTGCTGAAATTCAAGTTCAAACGCGATGTGTGAGAACCTAACTCCCACCCAGGGGAAGTGTGGTATTGGGGGGAATCCAGGGCAACTCCAACAGGTCTAAGTTCAAATTCTGCCCCTGTCCCTTACGTGTGCTCTGGCCTGCCCAGGACCCAGACCACAGCCAAGGTGAGCCCCTGCAAGAGGAAGGCCCCGGCCACAACTAGCCTCTCTGGTGCCGGTTTCCTTCTGAGCTCATTCTATTTCCTTCCTTAGGCTTTTCCGCTATTTGTAATAAATATTTTAATTCTGTTTTTAAAAATTTGCAAAAATCAATCTCACATTCCTTTTTAAGAGGGATCAAGGACATGGGCAGCCCTTGGAGTCCATAAAAGGCTGACTGGGCAGAGACTACATAAAGAGAACTGAGGGTGTGGGGGGAGGAGACACGTTGAAGGGATCCTAGGGTCCCCTAAGAGGGCTGTGCTCACTGCAGAGATGAGTCCCGATTTAACCGATTCTGCCGTGGGAACGGTACGGCCTCTTTCCGGGGTTTCATGGCAGTGTGCGTGCACGCACTTGTGGACGGGGAGTGGGAACAGGGTCATGCCCAGAGCTGCTCTCTGTCCTTTACCAGGAACAGCCGGCCAGGAAAGAGCCAGAGGGAAGAGAGAAGAGGTGCTGCATCCTAGGCCTTCTTACTGCTAAATTAAAGATAAAACACTAGGAGAAAAAAAGGTCAGAATACACAAATATTTGGCACTGGCACCACAACCCTAAGCAGACTCAGGTTTGTTTTTTAAAAACAGCCTTCAGTTCTATGCTTCTTGAGTTTACTGAAATTTGTGACTTTGTATTCCATGGAGAGTAAAACCTTCAGGTCAACTCAGGCCTCAGGAAGCTTGTCGGCAGTTTGGACAGCAACGGACATGCTGAGATAAAATAGTGTGATAAAGTAAACCACCAGGCAAGGGAGCTGCCCTCAGAGGGGGGCCTGCACTAGTCCCTGAAACAGAGGGAGGGCTTGGAAGAAGGGAGGAGCTAACTCGCCAAGGGCAGGCGGGTGTGGCCTGTGTCAGCAGGGCCTGATGGCCGACGGCCATGCTCTTTCCTCTTCCCTCTTCCATCGGGGCCCTGCTCCACACCCCATATTGCGTCACGCTCAGACCTGCCAGGGCTGCAGGACCTCATGCCAACTGCACACCCTCAGCCTCCAGGGGTGCGTTGTTCTTACTCTTCTTCCCACCCCACTCCCTGAATTCAGTACCCTCGCCCTAGCAGGCACCAGTGACGCCCTTTCTCAGTGGGGAAACCGTTGGTGGGGAGGACCGAGGGCTTCCAAGCCCCTGTGTGTGTTTCTGGAGGGGTCAGATCCCAGCAGATGAATCTTCTGCCTGAGGTCTTTGGCTCTGGAGGGCAGAGTCCAGAGGACAGATGCACAAGGTGGCCTTCTGGGGCTTCCCTGGGGTCTGAGGGCAAAGCACAGCTGGGGCTGGGGCAGAAGCCTGCCCAGGTGTGGAGGGTGCTGAGATGGGTCCTCTCCCCTGTCGCCAGCAGGCACTGGCCATGCGGGTCTAGTCTGACATTCACACTGAGGGGAGGAGTGGTGAGCTGCGGATGGTGAAGTGACGGCTCTTTCATTTCTTTATTCTCCCTTATGTCTATTCTAAAATCAATGTCTTATTCCTGTGAAGATTTCCTTTAATGCTTAAAAGGAAGATTCTAGGGCTGGCCTGGTGGTACAGCAGTTAAGTGCACACATTCTGCTTCGGTGGCCCAGGGTTCGCTGGTTTGGATCCTGGGTGTGGACATGGCACTGCTTGGCACACCATGCTGTGGCAGGCGTCCCTCATATAAAGTGGAGGAAGATGAGAATAGATGTTAGCTCAGGGCCAGCCTTCCTCAGCAAAAAGAGGAGGATTGACAGCAGATGTTAGCTCAGGGCTAATCTTCCTCAAAAAAAAAAATAAATAAATAAAATCATTGAGCTCTTGCCTAGTAGGCCCTGGGTGTAAAGCAGTAACAAATCTGAACTATTCCTGAGTCCCCTGGAATTTAGAGTCTGGTCAGGAAGACAAGAGATAAGCCAGTAGATAACGATTACAAACGGCTGAGGCACTGCCCTGGAGACAACAGGGTGCTCTGAGAGCCAACACGAGGATGCCACATTAAAGCAAGGCCCACGGCACAAGAAGGAGCAGCCTGCAAAGAGCAGGGAAGGACACTCCAGGAAGAGGGGGGCGGTGAGGCCAGAAAGCGATGAGGGCAGGAGGGGTGGAGAGGTAGGTGGGGGCACAGGCGGGGCGAGGGATCTGGACTGTAGGAAGCTGGCTGTGTGGCAGATGTGCAATAACGGCCACATGTGTGCCAGCTCTTAGCAGGCCAGGCTGTTTCCTACATGCTCTAAAGGGTTGCTCGTGTAACCCCCCCCCAATCCTGAGGCAGGGTCTGTTCCTGGGCCTGGTTCACAGGGGAGGAAACAGGGACTCCGTGTGGCCAGGTGGTAAAGAGGGAAGCAGACTCAGGCTGCACTGTGTGGGCCCTCAGGGACTCCCGGTCCCTGCTGATGTCACGATCCAGATGAGAGGTGGGGAAGGAGAGAAGTGGACAGACTCCAGAGAGAGTGAGAGGGTGATGGACATGACTTGTGTCAGATTTGACATGTGGCGAGGGAGAGGCAAACACCAGGTTTTGGTCGAGAGACTGCATGGCTACTGGTGCACTGGCTGGGCGCAGCACGAGCTGCCTGGAAGACAAGTGTTCCGAATAAGTGACCTGTGGAGGCTGGTGCAGCTTCCAGTCTTACCTAGATTGTTGTCGATCTTCTGGTGATAGGCTCGAAGGTGTGCATTCTTTGGGTAAGCCTCAGTACTCACAGCAGAACTGGCCCCTCCAGGGACGGAGTCTGAGTTTAGAAAGAAACACCAGGAGAATGGTTAAGAGACATCTCTCGAAATGATGCTTCACAAAATTAACCTTAATCGGGAAAATGGGTGGAAGGAATAAGGTAGTCGGTTCTGAGGCCATTCAAAGAGATGACTGTGGGAATGGATAAGGCGCAGGAGGGAAGAGCACGGGGCAGGCTTGTTGGGGAGGGAGAGACGCTTCCTCGGGGGCAGCCCTTTGGAGATCAGAGACCTTCAACCTATGGGTCACCTGGTCAGACCCTGGCACACAAGCTTGGGAAGGGACAGAGATCATACAAATAACAATACAGCAGTGGAATTGCAACGATGAAAAACCACACAGGCTCGTGCACAAAGTCTAAAAGTCAAGGTTTAAAAATAAAAATTGTTATATTACAGAAATGGGATGGGTAATTTTTTTCCTTTTGGACATTTATTTCTATGCTGTCTTTTCACTCCAAACAAAACAAACAAGGAAAAAAGAAATGTTAAATAATGCACATTTGCCCCAAGAAATCTTCCTGAACTTCAGTTTCTAAATGCACACAGAAAAGCCCTGTCATCCCAATTTTTATCTTTTGGGGAAACGTCCCTTTCAGACTTAGTGTATTTCCTCTAGCACAACCCACTGAAGCCATCTACACACACACTGTCGATTTTGGTTTTTCTTTTTGAGTCTCTTAAGTTAATACATACCACCCAAGCTAAAACACCTTTTAATTCCTCAAAATCGTGTCTTTCAAGTGCACTTCTTCAGGGTGTGATGAACTCCGGTTTTTCCCAGGCCTTAGGTATTTCAGTTTTCTCTCCCTCCCTCCTCTTGTTTTCACCTTTCTTGACCCCAGCTCTTCCTTCCTCAGCTTCTCCTTAGCTGTGTCAGCCACAGTAGTGGCGGTTTCTGGTGCTTCCAGGGTGTGTCCTACTTTCCTCGAAGGTAGCACAGTAAGTATTTGGTTTCTGGCACCCTTCTGATGTGCCTGGCATTCTAGGAGACTACAGAAGCCCCTAGGAGGCCTGAATTCCTTTCCAGATAAGGGAGGTTTCTGGGTCTGCTATTTGATATTAATGGGATCATTTGACACAAAACACATTCTCTCTTGCGCACCTATCCACGCTGCTGTTTCGCCACCCACTTGGGCTTGAGGGCTACATTAGCTTCCTACTGCTGCTGTGAAAAACTACTACTAATTCATCTTTCAGTTTCGGAGGTCCAAGTCCTACATGGATCTCACTGGGCTCAGATCAAGACGTCAACAGGGTTGTGTTCCCTCTGTAGGCTCTCGGGGATAATCTGACTCTTAGCTTTTTCCAGTTTCTAGAGGCCACCTACATTCCTTAGCAGGTGGCCCCTTCCTCCATCTTCAAAGCCAGCAGCGTAGCATCTTCAAATCTCTCCCCAACTCTGACACTCTGTCTTCTGCCTCTCTTTTTCACTTACAAAGGACCTTTGGGATTACACTGGGCCCAACTGGATGAGCCAGGATAATCTCCTCTCAAGGTCAGCTGATTAGCAGCTGTAATTCCATCTGCAACCAGAATTCCCCTTTTGCCACATAACGTAATATGAGTTACGACCTAATAGGTTAGAATGTGGAGATCTTGGGGGGCCATTAAGCTACTTGCCACTGGGGTTTTCCTGCAGTTTACTTTTCACTGCCAGAAGAGCTCAGGGCTACACAGGGCACAGAGTAATGGTGAGTGGGCAGGTTCATTTCCAACTGGACACAAGCCCCCACTTTCTTATTCTACCCTCCACGGGGAGGGAGGGATGAGCCTGGGTGTACCACACACCTCCAGCTCCCTGAAAGCTGCATTGGGTCCCTAATACCCTTCACCTAGCACCAAGGATGACAGCAGCTGGAGTCCCTGCCCCCTGCCCCACACTCAGGGCCAACACCAAATCCAGAGGTCTCCCCACAGAATCCAAATGTGGTGGGAGCGCAGGTGCCCACTGACCTGAGTCATTCAGCTTCCTGAGGTTTGGGTGGTTGGCCTGGTACTGTGCCTCCTGTTCTTTACTTGTACTTATGGCTTCTTTCAATCTTTGGATAAAAGTTAAGAAAAAAAACGTTTTAGAAAGGAAAAACACCTATGACAGTGCAGTCAGTCTTTTGGAGTAAAGCCTGTGTGAGAAAATCAAATGCCCCCTCTGACCCATGCAAGGACTTTCTCCGCTCCTCCTGGGAGCCCTGCTGCCACACAGCAAGCTCCCAAGACACTTGCTTTAGAAGCAGGGCATCTGGTTAGCTGGCTCTTCCTCAGGAAAATCAGGATCCTAGGACCAGGCAGAGGAGAGGCATATAAAACCACTAACCAGGTACTTCAGACTGGGGGTCAGCGAACTTTGACTCAAGGGCTACATACTGCCCACCACCAGCCAAAAGAAGACAACGACCTTTACAGATGTCCACTGGCAATCAGTAGGATGATAAGGAACACTAACTTTGAATCTCAATTAAGAATTTCATTCTTCTCATCAGTAGACTTGTATCGCAAAAAAATTATACTCCATTATTATTATTTTCATGTTTTGAATTGTCACTAAAAATTTGTTTATTTCCCTTGTTATTTAAGTCCCTACAAAATACCTTTGATTTTGCCTCCTGGCCCACAAAGCCTAGTGTGGCAGCTCCAGCTTTAAACAGGGACTTCTCTTGGCAACTCAGAGATGCTCAGACAGTGCCCGACACCCCTGCGAACCCCCACAGGCATGGCAGGTGCCCCCTGTTTGGATCTGCTCCTGCACAGTCTGCTGTTCTCCACCTCTGCTGACCGGCAGCCTAGCCTCCTTATCAGCCAAGCTGGGATCCACAGTTTCTGTCCAGTTTTGCCCTCCCTCTGCACAGCTCCCTCTACACAGCTCTACTCCCAGCAATCCAGGCAGGCAAATGTCCTCTTGATCCCCCAAGTACCTCAGAGATCCCGCCCTTCCTTTTGCCCTGCCACTCTTTACCCTTACCCTTTCCAACCTTACCCCCTATGGCTGCCAGGTATCTTTCTACATAATCCTGATATGCACCTCTCTCTCTAGTCTTTTTTTTTTTTTTTGGAGGAAAATTAGCCCTGAGGTAACATCTGCTGCCAATCCTCTTTTTGCTGAGGAAGACTCACCCTGAGCTAGCAACCATGTCTATCTTCCTCTCCTTTGTATGTGGGATGCCTACCACAGCATGGCTTGACAAGCAGTGCCATGTCCACAAAAGGGATCCAAACCGGGCTGCAGAAGTGGAACATGTGAACTTAACCGCTGCGCCCCCGGGGCCGGCCCCTCTCCAGTTAGTCTTTAACAGCTCCCTGCTCACTAGGAGCAAGCCCGGACTCCATCAGGCTAGCAGTCTTGCAGGCCCCAGTGCTCTGGCTACGTGTAGAATGTAGCAGAGCCTCCTGAAATCTGAGGATTTCATTACTCAGAAGCAGGGACTGAAAGTCTAGAACACACAGCTGGTGTCTCCAAGCATGGCTGTGAGCCCCATGTGTTGGCAGGCTGGGTGGGGGCGGGAGATGCATGGCTTCTGAGCCCCCTCGCCACCACCCAGCCTGCACACCTCAAAGGTTTTCTCTATGTGCTATCACGTACATAGTAGTAACATTTAAATGCTAAAAGCTTAGTTTCTTTGTGAACAATGGCTCCCCCAAAGAAAGACAATTCTACAGATAGTGTGAGGAGTGATAAGAGAGTGTAGAAGTCTAAGAGAGTGGTGATTCTCGGTCAGAAACCAAGTCTTAAATAAATTTGAGAATGTGAAATTTAGCGGTGGCCAGGACTACAATGAATCCCCCACCAGCCCTAAATGGAAATGAGAGTAAGCAGTTTATGAAGCTTTGTCAGCAAGAAGCAAAATGGCTTACCAAGTAACAAAACTTCAGAGACAGCTGAAGAGTTTGTGTGATAAGGACGTACATGGGAAATGCATGACTCAACAGAAGTTTGATTAGGAGAAACTTGTTTTAAAACTTTTAAATGACAATATTCCCATATTTATGGATTAAGGGTTTTGAAAGGATCACAAAAATTTTACTCACAATTTAGTGCATTTTATAGAAGCAATTACACCTTGTAGTCATTTTTGCAAATTTAGGGATTTAGGAGCTCACAGGCCCTATCTTCGCAGGCCATGCCTCAGTGTCAAGAGCCTGCTGGGCTTCCGCTCTTGAAACAGCCAATGCCCTCCTTCATCTGGACTTCACCTGTGCTTTGACTGCCATGTGTCTATCCCTTTCCCCCTCGTTCAGCTAGCAGGCTCCCACGCAACCTTGACTCCATGCAAAAGGTCAGCTCCTCTGTGATGCCTTCCTCAGTCCCCAGGGCCAAGCCCCCATCCTCTGGGCTTCCACTGAATCACTGTTGACTCTCTGTCTCCCCCATACCTTCCAACAGGCAGATCTCGCTCCTGCAGCTTCACCTCTCAGCCACAGGCACAGGCGTGCAGAGTGTGGGCACTCAAGACCGGTGAATGACAGAACCCATGCAACGCCACTGGAGCAGCCTCTCCTACAAAGCTGCACAGATCCACTTCAACGCATATTTGGGCAATAGCTGAATTAGAGTGAGTTGCTTCATTTAAAAATTTTGCTTTCCTGCATATACTAAGTGATGGTAAGACCTCTACAGCTAACTGAGGCCAATCTATGGGCAGAAAGCCAGGTGGGGTACATGACATTGGGCCCACCCCGAGAAGCCCCCCCCAGCAGCCTCACTACTGGGCAGCCTTTCTCGGGAAGGCCTCGAGTTTTCAAGGTAATCCAAAAAAAGAAAGTTGCCTTTGGAGCCCCAAGACGTTAAAGGCTTTTATAGCGTGATCACGGCTGTGGGGGGCCCCCATGAGCTCCAAGAAGAAGCCTTTGGGAAGAGGCATGCAGGACACAGGAAAGCACCAATCACAAACCCGCCAGCTTCCCACTTCTCCAATGGCTCGCTCTGCTGCTGAGTTCAGGCGAGGCGGATGTCTTAGTCAAAAGGAACAGATAAGCAAACTTCCTATGGTAATCAAATGTAGCCAAAAATTAGGACACAAAACATCTTCCTGCTTTGTATATTGAAAACGAAACAAAAAACAACTCCAATTGGGGCGAAAGGATGCGGATATTTGAAATTAGGGTGAAGCTGGAAAATTGGGGATGAATGGTGATTATGGCTGAGCCAAAAACCAAAACTAAACAAACTCTCATACCCTTGGCTAGTGTATCCACAGGAAACAGCCCTGGGGCCCCCACCAACTGCCTGCTCCCCTTCCTGCAGTTTCCTCTCCATAAATCCCCACAACTTCACCTGCCTGCTCTTCCTGCCACCACCACAGGCTCCTTTATCTACATTCATTCCTTCCCAGCTCCACCGTGAGCTGGAAATAATTTCTTCCTTACAGCATTCAACATCCCGACCTGGGTGGTGGCCACACAGGTTATACACGGGTAAACAGTCATCGGCTCTCCACTTTAAGTTGTGTGCACTTTACCGTACACCAGTTATGTATGTAAAAAAATACCTCTTAAAAATAGCTCAGCATTTCAGTAGTCTGGGGTTGGGCCCAGGAATGAGCATTCTGGTAGGTTCCCGGGTGATGCTGATGTTGCTAGTGGTCAGACCTTGAGAACCACTGGCAGATCCTAAAGGGAGGCAGGACCCTTCTGGGAAGCAGGACCCTTCTGGGAAGCAGGACTCACAAGAGTGTCAGCACCTTGCACCCAAGCCCTGAAACTGAGAGTTCCTTTCATCCTGGCCCCACCCCACACTCAATAACCTGGTTCCAGAGAAGGTGAATGAGATGGAGAAGGAACTGTGGCTCTCAAACCTGCAATGAACCAGGACTGGAAGTGTTTGCTAAAAACCAAAAACAATGGATTTTTAGATGGTGGAAGTTTGAATTTTTTTTCTGTTTTTTGTAAGGGGTTCTGTTTGCTATGCCATTTGGGTAATTACTTTTAATCTGAAAGGAAAAACAAGATATACCTAAGCTTTAAAATGTTGGAGTTATATTAATCTCAAAATTGCTAATTAAGTTCACCTACAAATATAAAAAATAAAAAATTCCATTAAAAAAAAAAAAATAGGTCAGCATTCCAGAATCAAAAGAGAAACAGAGAGAGAGATAGTTATTAAACTTGTGTAATAACATTACACCAAACATTTTTCTGGGTTAAATGGAAGAAGTAGGCTACAAAACCAAATAAATACTCTGACTCCAACTATGCAAAGATTGAATAAGGGGAAAAACTAAATTTTAAGTCTTTGTGTTATGGTAGGTAAGGTGCAGATTTTCTATAATGTGGCTATATTGTTTTTTATAACAAAAAATACACACAATACACACTGAGAATAGTAGTAACCTATTTTAGCAGAAACTCAATTCTTTCATCGTTTTTTTTTTTGAGGAAGACTAGCCCAGAGCTCACATCCGTGCCCATCTTCCTCCACTTTATATGTGGGACACCTACCACAGCATGGCTTGCCAAGTGGTGCCATGTCCACACCCGGGATCTGAACAGGAGAATCCCGGGCCACCGAAGTGGAACATGTGCACTTAACCACCACGCCAGCCCCAATTCTTTTATCTTTAAACATGTGATTTTAAATGTCCACCAAAATCAAATGTATGACTTTATTATATCTCTAACCAAAACTTTTGAGGACAATAATCTCTAATTTCAAAATGACAATCAGGGGCCAGCCCAGTGGTACAGCGGTTAAGTGCACACATTCTGCTTCGGCGGCCAGAGGGTCGCCAGTTCGGATCCCAGGGACGGACATGGCACCGCTTGGCAAGCTATGCTGTGGTAGGCATCCCACATATAAAGTAGAGGAAGATGGGCACGGATGTGAGCTCAGGGCTAATCTTCCTCAAAAAAATAAAATAAATAAATAAAATAAAATGACAATCAATGGGTAAACTGTATTAGACACAGAAAAGTTGGACATAAAGACTTTTTCAAGCAAAAATTCTGTGAACTGAGTCACATTTGCACTGATTAAGCTTTCTGAGGTGAACATTCTCTTTCAAACTACCGGGGTCACAATTAATGGAGCAGCAATTTACTGGAGACCTAATTCATGCAGAACTTTGCAGCCTGGACATCAATGGAATGAAGATAATCAGGAGGTCTCGAGAAATGTTTGTTTCAAAACGTTTGAAGACCAATCCCTCCCAATGAGTACCTTACAGGGTTCCTGGATTTCTGTTAAGGCCCTCGATGCAGACTGAGACTCTTGGCCATCAGCACTAAATCCCATTTTCTGCGATTTCACTTCCAGACGGCTGAAGGTCACTCACCTGCTGTTGGGCTGGGGGGCGAGGGTACCATTCTGCTCAGGTGGGGTCTCTGCTGGTTTGGATTTGAAGTAATTGACGAGCCCCCCAAACACACTCTTAATGCTGTTAATATGCCTCTGGCTGGTCTTCAAATCTTGATCCATCTTGTCCACCATCTTCTCTGTGCGTTCTAAGACTCCACGCTGACGGACGAGCTCCTGGGGAAAATGAGAGGCAATAGCATTGTATGTTTTTGTCATTTTCCCTCCACCCATAGAGGAGGACCACACACAGGAGCCTCATTACAAACTCTCAGTGAGCACATACGGGGACAAATGCCGTCCTTTGTGATGGGCACGCTATCCTTTCTGGGAACACATTCCTTTGTCTCGCCCTCCCTGCCCTACCTCTACTAGCTTTCTTCATTTGCTTGAGTCCCTTTTTCCTCGCTTGTATGAAGCTGGCTTCACAAGACCATATTAACACGGATGAAGTGTGCCTGTAGGGTCAGAGTAAGGGCCTGGACTGGCAGCAGACCCTCTCTAGCCCTCCCCACACCCCAGTAACCCTCACAGGCTTTCTCCCATCACTGCCCCTGGACTATAGTTTTGTTGTTGTTTTTTTTAAGATTTTATTTTTTCCTTTTTCTCCCCAAAGCCCGCCGGTACATAGTTGTATATTCTTTGTTGTGGGTCCTTCTAGTTGTGGCATGAGGGACGCTGCCTCAGCGTGGTTTGATGAGCAGTGCCATGTCTGCGCCCAGGATTCGAACCAATGAAACACTGGGCCGCCTACAACGGAGCGCGCGAACTTAACCACTTGGCCACGGGGCCAGCCCCCCACACTATAGTTCTTTTAGTCTCCCTTTTCAGACACGGGAGTTCCACTGGGCCACCTGGCCCTGGTCATGTCTTCAAACTCTTATTTTACACAGTAGGTTCTTGGTCCTTCCTGGGCCCTGTTGGTGTCTGATTCCAGCCCATATATAGTTTCAGTTTTAAAATCTGTAATGAGGGTGACCCTGTCACAGGGCCTTTGTATGTGCTACTTTCACTGCCTGTAATGCTTCTCACCCAGACACTTGTATGGCTCCGTTCCTCTGCCCAGAGGCCACTTCCTCAGAGAGGACTTCCCTGAATACCTTCTCTAAGCAGAGCTCCTCCTTCCACACTCAACTCGCCCTCTCCACCCTCGACCTGCTTTACAGCATGCACACTCCACGAGGCAGGAACCTTCTTGGCTCACTGCTGTGTCTTCAGTGCCTCAGAGCAGCTGCTCACTGCAAATCTGCCAGATGGACACAAGAATGACGCTCTGCGGCCATGGGGGCAGCCTGGACCTTGTTCCTTGAGAGCTGATGCTTCCGGCTGTGGATGTGAACGCCCCACCACAGCAACACTCACTTTCCTTTATTTGGGCCAGACTTGCCTCAGCCCCAGTTTCAGGCCACTGCAGCCGTGCCCCTCCCTGTGACCTGCCTTTCCAGCCAGATGATTGCTAAGACTCTCATACTCTTTTCCTTCTACTTCATGAGGCAATCCCTACCCTCAGCTGCCGTCCTCTCAGTCTTCTAACCCTGCATCTCCCTGTGGCTCAGCAATTATATTAATTACGCAAATAATCTTTAGAGATGCTCTCTCGATACCTAAAAACAAAGTCATAAGCAAACACCTTGGAAGTTTGGAGAGTAAGAATGAAACTTTATACAAAGAGTTTGTTAAAGGCCATTTTAGATATAAAGGGCTTAATAGAAGGCTTTTAGGGCACTTAGAGACCCAATGTATATCTTGAGTTCTTACTATTTAGTGGGCAAAATTTTTTTCTTTTGAGGAAGATTAGCCCTGAGCTAACATCTGCTGCCAATCCTCCTCTTTTTGCTAAGGAAGACTGGCCCTGAGCTAACATCCGTGCCCATCTTCTTCTACTTTATATGTGGGACGCCTACCACAGCATGGCTTGCCAAGTGGTGCCATGTCCGACCCGGGATCTGAACTGGTGAACCCTGGGCCGCCAAAGTGGAACGTGTGAACTTAACCGCTGCACCACCAGGCCGGCCCCTAGTGGGTAAAATTTAAAAATACAATGTACAGACAAAAAGCTAAAACAGTGGTTGAGTTTATTACTAGATTCAGTTTAACTGTTGTTGGAAATAAATTGAGAACTGCTGAGCTTTACAGCTTTGAACCTTTCAGTGTTGTCTGCCAACTCATGAGACATGTCAGAAGGAATCATGAGGCTTTTTTTTAAGTAAAAACAAAAACATTTTCTGGATACGTCAAACAAATCTCGCAAGGGCTAATTTTCAGAAGGAAAAACAAAAGTGCTGCTAATTTATCCGGAGTTTCTAGTTCTTCCAACATCTCAAGTTGTCATTTTCATGTCCATTGTGAGGTAAGTCTTTTCTGGAACAAGGCAGAGCTAAAAATGAGGATTAAAATGATTTTCTCCACCATTCATGTGTTTTTTGCCAATATATTTCTAACAGTTCAGTCCCACCCAGCGTATTCCACATGCTGCAAAAGACAGAAAAATTTGAAGCTGGAGAGGGCTCAGGGCCACTAGGGGTGGGACTGGTGGCCAGGGTTCTGCTTGTCGCACCAGGAGGCAGGTCCTTGGCTTTCCTGACAGTGCACTCTCCCACAGTGCCTCTCAGGAACCACATACCCTTCTACCTCGGCCTCCCCACCTTGACCTGGAGAGTAGCAGCAGTAATGAGTAGCTGGCAAAACCTCCCTCAATGCACAGTGAGATCTTATTTTCTTCTGTTTACAAGTGATAAAGTCTCTCAAACACTCAGTGTCTACGTCATTGGGCTGACTTGGTAAAGAAACCAAACGCCTGATCTAGATGGTACCATAGAAGCACAGAGAAATATGTGAGAGTGGTTTGTCCTGTGTGTGAGGCTGGAAGGCCAGGGAAGTGAGTGCTGCTCTGGCTCTGGAAGTTTCCGTGAGCTGGAAGCTGGTGTTCACCTGTGGTAATCTGCTGGTCAGGAGGCCAGCAGAGGAGGACGTTCTGCTGAAAGCCTCCCCCAGCGGGCAGAGGAAAGGGCCAGACTCCATATGCTTGTGACCTAGTTCCAACCAACGAGGAAGAAGCACTCGGCAGAGCAAACACCAAGAATGCCAGGACAGAAACCACGGGCTGGGCAGGCCCTGCACCCTGGACATTACAAAGGCAGGCCTCAAACGCTCTGGGTCCCAAGGAACGATCCTGTTTCCCAAAAGGAGGGCCATGTCACGTTTTCTCCATTGGTCCCCATGAGAATGGGAAGTTGCTGATGAGACCAGGGTAGCTGTGAGGGGAGCAAGCTCTGCAAAGTGCCCTCAGCGTAGAGGACATGCACACAAAGTCCTTAGCTCAGGTGTTAGCATTACAGGGGATGCTCCTCTCCCTTGAGCCCCAGTAGGAGTTTTCCAAAGCTAAACTGGAAAAAGAAGGGGTCAGAGGAAAGATCTGGTTGGGCTGGTGATACAAGGCTGAGGGGTAACATTGACAGAGGGAGTATCTCAATTCTTCTTGGACTTGTGGCTTTTTATCAAGCAGAGGGATTCCCAAGAGAGCAAGAGAAAGCAAAAAAGACAGCTGCAGACCCTGTGAGGGCACACTTGCCCTACACGAGGTGACACCTGGCCAGGTGGATTATGTCCAAGGGCCCTGTGAGGACACAAAGACATCAGAGAATCACAGTGGCTCGGACCCCCATTCCAGGGGCTAGGGATTCAGGGGTGAACTAAACAACCCAAGTCTCTGCCCTGATAGAGCTCACAGTCTGGCAGAGGGCGAGGTGAGTGAAGTTCAGTCTGATTTGTCATGCATTGACGACACTGTGGTGCTGGGAATCCAAGGAGGGCACACGGGTCCTCACTTCACTGAGCTTACAGTCGTGGGGGAGACCAAAAAGAAAGCCGTTTCACATGCACGCGACAGACGCTCTGTCAGGGTAAGCTCCTCGCAAGGACTCCTCGCCTGGCTTAAGGTGGCTCAGAGGGGCTCCCTGATGGTGTAAGGTTGAAGGAGACACTGAAAGCTAAGAAGTTAGGGAGTCACAGGGTCTGGGTGGGGCAAGAGCATTCCGGGCAGAGAGTGGCCTGAGGCCTGCGGTGGAGTGGCGGGGCCAGTTAGGGGAACTGAGAGAGGAAGAGGAACTGTGTGTGAGCATGAAGGGCAGGTGGGGCGGGGCGGGGGGGGGGGGGGGGGGGGGGGGGGGGCGGGGAGATGCTGGCAGGATCAGCAGGGGTCACCGAGGGGGTGGTGCTAAGGCCTTCAAAAGGCACTAGTGACCACCAGACTCCAATCCCAATTCACAGCTAACACATCTCATAACGACAGATGGGCCTTGTCATCTTCCCTGACCAAGTCACACCTCGAGTTCCTGGGCGAAAGGTGTCAGTGCTAACTTTCTCATACTGAGCTTTTAATTGAACTCGGGTATTGACGAATACGTACACAGACGTCAATCTGGAGTCAATAAACTGAATATAGAAACTTGAAATTTATCTCTGTTACGTTGCTCCCCTTCCAACGGAGCATGCAACAAGTGCCAGCGCTGGCAGGGACGCACGACCAAGTGCGGAGCATGCTCGAACCCACGGCTCTGTCTCACTGCAGGAGCAGGAGCCATCACATGGAGTGGATTCAAAAACACCACACAAGTGTTAGGTTGCATGAAAAACCACCAAGGGTAAAGGGGGTGACGTTGGTGCCCCTCGCTGCATGTGTGCAGGCTGTCCCGGGCCCGGGAAAGAACTAACTCACTAGGCCTGGGTGTTCTACACCCTGCACGGTCCAAAGAAAGGCCTTGCCTGGCTCCTTGTCTTGGTTTACCTGAGTGCTTAGGCCAGGCCAATGTGATCTATGATGGGGGCCTTGACCTTTAGAGGGGCTGGAGACTAAGGTCTGCCAGGTGGACAGGTGGTCAGCCATGCAGCACCCCCAGGTTTGGGTGAGCTTCTTTGGTTGTCAGTACTCTGTGTGTGTTGTCATTCATCGTTGCTGGGAGAAGTTTATGTCGTCCACACAACCCCACTGAGAGAGAACAAGTGAAAGCCTGTGCCTGGTCTTGCCTGGACTCTGCCCTATGAGCCTTTTCCCTTTGAGGATTTTAATCTGCATCCTCTCACAACAATAAACCGTGACCATGAACCTAACAACTTTGCTGAGTTCTATGAGTCCTTCTAAGGAATCACTGAACCTGAGGGTGGTCTTGGTTTTCCCCAACAATACCGCCAAATAGCACTTCCCACTCTCAGAACAACCATCTCCGAGGCAGAAGGCCGGAGAGCACACAGCTGCTCAGCTGCCTGCGGCATGTTACCTGGTCAGGCAGGCAAGGTCCCTCAGGACAACATGGTGGGCATCAGCAGACATTTCCGGAAGGAGGAGCAGATATAGCCAGATGCCACAGCTCTGGCATGGGACGTGTGACCTGCCTGGACAGTAACAACTCACCTTCATAGGGTGCTTGTTACAGCTAAGGAGCCAGCAAGTTTGCCTGGGATCCCAGAACCTTCCAAGAGTTGAATTCAATCACTGACAGTTAATGAAAAATTACTAAAACAATAAATCCAGAACAGACCCACTGATGAGATGTGGTTAATGACATTTCCCTAGCAGAGTACCCTATACCTGGTAGAAACAGCCTGAGAGGCATAAGGATGCATTTTCTGGCCATCAGGAGGGGGATTCAGCCAGAGCTACACAGCTCAGTTCATTCTTCCCACCTCAATCTCTCCTCCACTTCCACTCAAGCCTCTGCTCCCTCCCTTCTTTTTCCTTCCCTTCCCCAGGTCATTTATTCATCTGGCAACTATTCGGGGAGCCCCTATTACATAAAAGACATTGTGTTGAGAAGTGTGGGGTTAGAAGACTGAGAAAGAGCCTGCTTCTCCTCCATAGCTGACATTCAGAAATCGACTGGGGAATTACTTAACCTAGCAGCTCTCTTTGCCCTCCATCAACTTTTGCTTCAGGATAGGGTTGTGCTAAGAACTCTGGCTGCATCAGAATCACCACAGGCTGCCTTGGAGGGGAAGCCCTGGTCAGTACAGCCCCTCATTTGGAGCGGGGGAGGTTCTGCTGCAAGACCAGCTTCCCAGCGGATGAGGGCACCACCCTAAGTTATGGGAACACCCTGAATAGATGGCTGAGATAGCTTCTGTTCCTGAGCTGGGGGGGTGCTCTCCTCTGGCCCACCTCTCTGGATTGAATGTCCAGTGTGGCTTTGGCAACTATCGAGTGCTGGAAAGACACTAAGAAGGTGAGTGCAGCCCTGCATGAGATGGTGTGCAGGATGTGCTGGCCAGGCCACTCAGGGCATCATGTTCAAATCCTACGGAACACCACTCCCTTTCCACTGCTCTTACTGTGCCAGCCATTCAGGCCCTGGTCTAACGTTGTTGCTGGACTCCCCTGAACTGAGATCCTGGGCCCCACGAAACTTTACTGGAGTACGCTCAGCTGCCAGAGGGGCTGAGGGGTGCCCTGGGCAGGCGGGTCTCCTTAGCCAGGGCGGTGAAAGGGTGTACAGAAACTTCATCTAAGTAGGATGCAAACAGGCTTGCCCAGCGGTGCAAACGACCCACATGTCCATCATCAGGGGACTGGCTCCATAAACAAAAGTCATCCATCCAATGGAATATGACATAGCCATAACAAAAAAGAGCTGCACGTTATATGTTGTCATGGAATAACCTCAATCCTATTAAGCAATGTGGAGACTAGAATGGATAGAATGCTTCTGCTTAAGTTAAAACAAAAAAAAAGGAAAAAGACCATTAGTATGCCTTTATACACAGAATGTCTCCACAAGGACACCACAAGGGAACCAATGGTAACTGGCTGCTGTGGGGGCAGAGGGGTGAAAGGAGACTTTCGAGCCCTCTATATGTTTTAAATTTTGAACCATGTGACTGGATTATCTCTTCATAAAAACTTTAGAAAAGAAAAGAAGGAAGAAATCACGCTTGCAAAATGGAAGAAGAGCTGAGTACCTAAAGTCTCTCTGGTTCTGGACTGTGCTTACCAGGCCAGCTGAGTGCAAGCTGCTCTGCCCCATCTACTTCTCCCCTGTCCTATGGCAGTCATGACCTGTGGCTAGAGTCTTTGTGAGAAACAAACCATGCCAGGTTTCACAGGAGAAGGGCAGCTCTCCTTTGCTAGAGGTGACCTTACTAAGTAATTTCCCTACTTCTGCCGAGCTGGGATTGAATTATGACCTTCCCAACCTAATATGATTTGTAAACTCCTAATCCTCTACAAAAATCTGTCGTGTTTTGGCATGTCTCATAGTGCTGGGTATCCAGGAGGCACCCGTCTAAGTGGGGAGGTTAGCTAGGTGACTCGGTCTGCTGGGAGTCACACTGCAAACTTAGTGGAAGGAAGAGCTCACCTGCCCTCACCCCCTACCTCGACTCGGAGGAGAATGAAAGGGTGATGAGAATGATTTAAGACAGTCTGGAGAGTATGGGGTGGGGCGGGGTGCTAATCATTCCTGCCTTCCAGGGCCTCCAATGATTGAGAACTGGTTCAATCCAGGAAAAATTCAAGGTGTAATCCTGCTGATGAGAGAGCCTGTCACCTGCCCAGTCATGATCCTACTGTACCTCTCAGAGCAACGCCAGCTTGGCTGAGGCCAAACCTCACAGGCCTGAGTTAGCACTCTGCTCTGCTTCCACAGACCCCACTGCATAGGGAGAAGGACCCCCATGTCATGGGAGCATGGGGCACGTCACCACAATCAGTATGAAACAACTCACATCTACTATGTTTTTGGCTCTTCTGAACTATAAGAACAGACCTTCCCTCTGACCACAAAAGGCTCCTAAGCTACCTCCTCCAGGCCCTTTCCTCAAATGCATCTTGCATATCACTTCCCTATTCAGGAGCCCAGGAGCTCTGGTGGTGGGCCAGTGCCTTTGCATTGCTCCTCTCTTCCCTGGAAACATTTCTCCTCATCCTCATTCCTCTTGTCTAAACCTTAGTCTTAAAAGCCAGATTCAAGTTTACCCTCTGCCACGATACCCTACTTTGTATCATTTTGATTTCCCACTTCATTTGTTCTTACAGTTTCCAAAGACATCTCTTTGAACAGTTCTTGTTGGCTTCCTTGGGCCTAGGACGCTCAATCAATTGACCCCTCCAAGAGGGCCCAGAGACCTCAGGAAATCCTCCCAAATCTAAGTCAACACTTTCTATTTAGACTCAAACATAAGAATCCAGTAGATATGAGATGCAAGAAACTACAACCTAAACTTCCTCAACTGGGCTAAAGGCGGAAGGTGGGCCAATGAGGGATATGGTAACAGGGAGATGTAGGGAAGGAAAATAATGCAAGAAAGCAACAATGGGAAAATGATGGAGATGTCTATTTCAGAAGTTAATCAATACAACTCAAAACCGTCCAAGATCATAAGTGATCAGGTCAGAATGAACTTTGCCAGAGAAAAGAATTACAAGGAGACGCGTGGAGGAAGAAAGCACTTTTGCTTCCAGCATTACATTTCAAAGGTACAAATGCTTAAGATGAATTATTCTTAGCTCATATATCAATAATCTACTATTATATTTTTTAAAACAAACAAAAAAACGCCCAAACAAAAACACTTCATTTGTAGACCGAGGAGAAAAAGTGGTACCTAAGAAAGAACAATCCTCACTTAAGGTCCTACTCTGAGAAACCTTCCATAGATGGAAAAAAGAACTAACAAAGGTGAATTGAGCAATGGACTGTCGCAAACCACAGTCTATCAAGGACATCATTTTGATTTGGGAAGTAAAGGTAAGGCCTACACTCGACCAAACTCCAGCTATCCAGGCAGACAAGACTTCAGCACCCCTGCTGGCCAGGTGGAGAAGTGGTCAGTCATGGGAAAGAACTCAAGGGCCATTTCCTCTGATGCTTTCAGACACCAGGAGGCACACAGACCTCTGGGTCACTCCGACAGGACGGGCTGAAGCCCTGGGTCCAGGTTTCTGCCCAGGAAATTATGTAAAAGAAACAGACACTCCATTTCCCCACCCGGGCTCCGGTGTTTAGAATTTTTACTTACTTGGACAGTACACATTGTGGAGTTTACCTCTGAACTAGAAGTAGTTAAAAAAGAACCACCTAAGCAGACTAATAGCTAAGAAAGATTCTCGGGGGCAAATCGTCTCTTTCAAGTACCCAAGATGCACACTTTTTACATAGTCAACAGATTATTACAAATCACTAAGTCACTGAAGTACAAGAACCTATTCTAGGCAATCCGAGAACTTCCCAAAGATAGTGAACAAAACATTTCTTGACCCAGTGTGACCAGGCAGACTGGCCAGTCCGGTCCAGCCCTGCTCCGGACTCACCTCGGAAGAGGCGACCCCGATCCTCTCGGACTCGTACATGAGAGACAGGGACCTGCTAGTGCTGGCGGCCGTGGCCTCGGCCCTGCGCATCACCTCCTGCCGCAGGTACTGCTGCCGGTCCGCGGGCGCGCCAGGCCCGTCGGGGAGGTCGCGGGAGTCCTTCCACGGGACCGGCGGGGCGCCTTCATCCTCCGCGTCGTCGTCGAACGGGTTGTAGCTTTTGGGGTAGGCCGACATGGTGCCGGCGCTCGGCTCGGACTGAGCAGGAGGAATGGCCGAGAGGAGGAACGGCCCTTCCCGGCCCGCAGGGGTCCCGGCCGCCCTCCAGAGGCGCTCGAGCAGCGCCCACCGCTCAGTAGCCCCACAGCTCCACCGTCCACCGTCCAGAGCCGCGCTCCGCCCGTCGCCCCAGCTGCGCCCGCGCGAGCTGCTTCCGGCCGTCGCGCGCGAGCGGCCCCGCCTCCGGAGCCGACCACGGCGGCACAGGGGGAGCCACGCCCCGCGCGTGCAACCGCGACCTACCGCCCGGCGTCTCTCTCCCCTCAAGCGGTGGGACCGCCCCGCGGCCACGCCCACCCCGTGTCGGCAACAGAGAGGTCACGTGGCAGGGAAGCCGGATGCGGCCGCGCCTGCGCCTTGAGCTTTGGCGTTCGCGGGCCAGCTGCGGGAGGCCGGCTGGCTGCGCCGCTGCGCGCGCGATGATGGCGGCGGCCGCGGCCCGGGGAGGCGGCGGCGGCGGCGCAGGCGGCTCCAGCTCCGGCTCCGGCTCCGGCTCCAGCGCCTCGCGGGGTTTCTATTTCAACACGGTCCTGTCACTGGCCCGCTCCCTGGCTGTGCAGAGACCCGCATCCTTGGACAAGGTAGACTCCGCCGGCCTGGCCGCGGGCTGACAGGAGGAGGGGTCTGGTGCGGCGAAGCGGGGAGGCGGGGCGAGGGTCTGTCGGGGGCCGAGGAGGGGTTGCGAGCTGCCTCCGACGGGAGGGGCCTGGCGGGGAGGGAGCTGGCGGGGCTAGGGGGCCCGTGGGCGGAGGGGACAGAAGAAGGGAGAGGGTCGTGGGGGAGGGAGCCGTGTGGACGGAGTGGGCTGGGCGGGCTGGACGCCGCGGGCGGGCAGGCGCGGGGCGGGCGCGGGAGGGCCGCGAGCTGCAGGCGGGCGTTCGAGCTGAGGAGGCGCCTTGTGCCATCGCTGGGGCGGGGGCGGCAGTACGGAGCAGTGGGAAGAGCCGAGGACCAGGGTCAAAACCTAGGGCTCTGCTCTCGATTTTCCCGTCTTTTTGTCCCGTGACCTTGAGGAGATGCCTTTCTCGTAAAATGGGGGTGCTTTTATCTGCTTTGCCCGTTCCACGGGGTTGGCTTGAAGGACAGATAGAAGAGCGTATCTGAAATGGAGATCTGCTACGCCTTGTTTTTCTGTGAGAATAGAGGGAGCGTTAGACAGGGTAAAAGATTTGAAGGAGGGACAGTGGCAGCGAAGCGGGAGTGAACTGTCAGTGGGCAGAGAATTGAACTTGGGATTCTTCAGAGGAGAAAGAAGAATTCATGCCGGAGGAATCCTTATTTGAGGAGAAAGGTGAAAGTAGAGAATCCTCAAAAATCTGTGGGAAGGACGCAGATTTTAGAGTCAGACCTACATTTGGTCCCTGCACTGTCACTTGCTGTGTGTTCTCTTGGACAGGTTACTTTAAATCTCAGAGCCTCTGTTTCCTTACCTGTGAAATGAAGTGGTTCTGGAGGATTAAATGAGTTCAAGCACATAATCCTTCCTACGGAGCTAGGCACAGAGTGGGCGAACAGTAAAGGTCAGCTCTCCATCGCGGCCAGTGTATGAGGAGATCTGTTGCAGTGTGTTAGCACTGCAGGGATGGGATTGTTTTTCCACGTAGCTTTCTAGCAGATGAAAAAGAAACATGTCTGACAGTAAGGGAAGAGGAGAAGTGAGTGAGACCTGCCTGCTGCAGTTGGGAGTGGTTTTGTGGCTTGGGTGAGAGGTGAAGCTGAAAGGCTGTTTGGGGCACTTTGGCAGAGTGACCTAGTCCTTCCTTGGCTTTGTGGGTTCTCAAACTTGATTTTGTCATCCACCTGCAGGGTGAGCAGGTCCTGGGAGACTCATGCCAACCCGAGTCCTAAGTAAAGGAGGAGTACAGGAGAAGGGAAAGAATATGAGTTGTAGGCATACGACTGCCTGAATTTAAAGTGTGTATCGTTTGCTTACATTAGCATGACTCTGGGCAGGTCAGTTCCCCCATCTGATCTTCTGCTTTCTTCTGCAAAATACAAGGGCAATACTTGTCAGGAGTATTGTGAAGATCAACAAAATGACAGGAATAAAAGCAGGCACACGGGGCACCTGATGAATAATCACTGTTATTGTTTGAGGAGCATGATTAATGGACCACGGTGCGGATTTATTAAATCAAACTCATCTCAGCTAGTCCCCACATTCTCTTCTTGAAAGGGGGACCAAAAAGCAGATGAGAAGTTTGCTTCTTGGCCTCAGGGAGAAGAGAGAAGAGAGTCCAGGGAATTGGAGGATCTTTAAAAAGATAGTCCTGCAGCTGCAGCAATGGTGCCACCCTTTTTCACTCAGTAACTCTGAAAAGTACACCTTAAACTCAACTTGCCTTCTTTGGCCTTCTTAGCTAATCAGGAGAACACTGCAATATTGTTAACTGTTTCAGTTGTCAGGATTATAATATATTTTCAAACAAATTAATACAGCCTTTAGGTTGGCAGCTCCCTAGTACCGTCTCTTATTTTGGGAGATACTTCATTTTCATTGGCAACACTTACAAATCACTGAGGCTGCTTGCAAGATTGGCCCTTGGCTGGCATCTGGGAACTTGGCACTTGAATTCTTCCCTCCATTCCCTAACCGATAAGGGTGGTTCACTATGTCTGGACTCTGTGCAAACCTGATTTATGTTGAACACCTGCTTTCCTTCTGGGAATCTGGAATTTTGATGGTTGCTAGGCAGACAGTGTCTGTGTGACCAGCCCCCAGTAAAAACCTTGGGTGCTGTGTCTAATGCACTTACCTACGCACAAACATTGCACATTTGTTACTGAATTATTTGCTGCTGTAAAAGGGAGCATGCTCGGGGTATACCCACCCAGGAGGGCGAGAAGGTGAGGAAGCCCGTGCACAGGTTTCTCTAGATTTCACTTGTGTCGTTTTCTCTTGCTGATATCCTTTCACTGTAATGAAGTTTAGCCACAAATACAGCTATATATACATGTAGGTGGTCTTGGGGACTCCAGAACACCTTCTTTCTTAGAGGAAGCTTCTGTAGGTGGCTGATCCCATCTAATATATGTGAATTATTCTTATCCTCATCTAGGACCTTGAGATTGGATTGTGCTTGGGATCATTGTTACTAGTTAGTCCTATAATATATGTCTGCTTACTGCATTCCCCTACTTTAAAACCATTGACAAGAAGCCCTTAGCATTCCTAAGGAAGAGATTCTTGAGGTTCTTAAGAGTTAAGGAATTTCTGAGTACCTACATGCCATAATAAAGACGGAGACTTAAGGGGGGAGATAAAGGTTGAAAAACCTCTCGGGGCTGGCCCCGTGGCCGAGTGGTTAAGTTCGTGCGCTCCGCTGCAGGTGGCCCAGTGTTTCGTTGGTTCGAATCCTGGACGCAGACATGGCACTGCTCATCAAGCCACGCTGAGGCAGCATCCCACATGCCACAACTAGAAGGACCCACAACGAAGAATATACAACTATGTACTGGGGGGCTTTGGGGAGAAAAAGGAAAAAAATAAAATCTTAAAAAAAAAAAGTTTGAAAGAAAAAAACCTCTCTCTCTCTCTCTCTCTCTCATTTCTTTGTTTCTATTCTTCTCTCTTGTTTTTTTGTCCAGAGGAGGCAGAGGACTGAGTGGGGCTTGGTCCAGTTAGGGTTGACCTGAGGAAGGCTAAATTTTCTCAACTAGACCTAACATCTCAATTTAAACATTGGTAGCTCAGGGAACCTTGACATGCTTTTAGTAGCACTTGAGGCACATTAATGACGTAACTTTCTCTATCTTTGTCCCTGTACCTGCCACAGTTGTGTTTACTTACTCCACTCGCCCACTCTAATCCCAAGTTGTGAAACCAAGCGCTACTTTGGTGGGTTTTACTTTTTTCTTTAACTTTCTTAATTCACTCTTTCATTCAGAAAACATTTATTGACACCTACTCTTAATTGGTATGTGCTAGGCAAGGTGAATAAGTCCTAATTTGGTTGCTTAGGTGACCAACAATAAGTCAGATTTGTTGCAAGTCCCCTATCTACTCTTTTTTTTTTAAAAGATTTTATTTTTTTCCTTTTTCTCCCCAAAGCCCCCCAGTACATAGTTGTATATTCTTCGTTGTGGGTCCTTCTAGTTGTGGCATATGGGATGCTGCCTCAGCGTGGTTTGATGAGCAGTGCCATGTCCACGCCCAGGATTCGAACCAACGAAACACTGGGCCGCCTGCAGCGGAGCCCGCGAACTTAACCACTCGGCCACAGGGCTAGCCCCATCCCCTATCTACTCTTGTATCCCAGGTCTGGAGATCAGACACCTGCCGTGTTCAGATAGCCAAACTAAGACCCCTCGGCATGTGTTCTCTGACGCATGTCTGAGTTTGACCTTTTCCTGGTGGGCTACCCCTTAGACTGCAGTCCCACCCCTGGGGCCCACCTCTGGGATTGCAGCCCACCTCTGAGGACGCCCTCTGTGAAACCCTCTGGACCATATTTCACTCAGTCTTTAGCCCTCTCCCTCGGGGAGAAGGGAAGAGAAAAATAGACAAGAAAGAGTCATGTCTACACTAGAATCCCCATGTACAGTGGGTTTCCATACTCCCTGTTTCTGGTTTCTATCTGCCTGCCTGTCTTGTTCTACTTTCCTGGTTCTCACTTGTCTTCAGAATGTTGCTGAGCTGCCGCTGCCAAGCCTCTTCCACGCTCTGCCTAGTTATACTCGTCTGTATCTAGGAAATCAGGTGACCTGTTCCTGCTTTCCTAGTCTGGTGCCATAGTAATGGAGACCCCAACCTGGGATATGGAGAGTTTTGGGCAGACCTGCAAAGTCAGCAGCATTCCTTGGGCTTTTATTCCTCTTCCCACCCTCAGGAGGCTTTGATCAGAGTCCTTTCTCTTTTCTTCAGTTAGAATGGCAGAATCTCGAGGAGTCTTAGTTAACTATTGATCTGATGTTTAAATGGCACTGCAGCATTAGGGACAACTGGACTCTCCCTGGTGGACAGATGTGCTCCAGAAGATGAGTTGGTTAATTGTCTGATTGGAGGAATGTGTGGCCAGGTGCTTAGGGCAGTGGGCTCTCTTGAGTTGATGGTTATCCAGTCTGTCCTTTAGAGTGGTCTGCCATGGAGTAAAAGTCATGGTGTTGGCATTTTTCCAGCATCATGAAGCTGAAAATTTCACATCTTTACTTGCTTTCCTCTATGAGGCAATGTTAAAAAGAACCATTGTACAGTGAGAGGAGAGAGAATGAGCATTGGCAGAGGAGATTCATGTTGCTAGAACCATTGTTATTAACACAACTCTAAAATATTTTAAGGAGAAATTGAAAGAAGAAAAAGTCTTTACCTGTAATTATGCCACATTACCTGTATTAGTTTGCTAGGTTTGCCATAACAAAGTACCACAGTGGCTGAAACAAGAGAAATTTATTTTCTCACAATTCTGAAGGCTAGACGTCCAACATAAAGGTGTCAGCAGCGTTGGTTTCGTTTGAAACCTCTCTATTTGGCTTTTAGATGGTCATCTTCTCCGTGTATGGTCGTCTTCTCCGTGTCTTCACATAGTCTTCCCTTTGTGCCTGTTTACATCCTAATCTCCTCTTCTTATAAGAACATCAGTCAGATTGATAGGACTGGTCCACCCCTAATCACCTTGTTTTAACTTAATTACCTCTTTAAAGACTGTACAAATGCAGTCACATTCTGAGGTACCTGGGGGTTAGGACTTCAGTATGTGAATTTCAGGGGGAGCACAATTCAGCCCATCACATTAACCCATCAGCACTTTCATTTCTTAGAGTTCCTTTTTTGTGTTTAAACATATATAGCTATATTCACTTTATTTCCTTTTTCAAAAATAGCCCATATTTATTATTTTAATGACTGCATATCACTTTTTATATTGACAGACGATAATTTACATAAGCATTTCTCTGTTTAGACTTAATAGTTTTTCCCTTGTAAAACAGCATTTTTGTACACCCAGCATTTTGTCTTCTGAGTTACAACCTTGTGTCACATTTTAGGTGGGGGCACCGGCAAAGTGGTTAAGTTTGGTTAAGTTTGCGTGCCTGCTTCTGCAGCCTGGGGGTTCCCGGGTTGGGATCCTGGGCGTGGACCTAGCACCGCTCGTCAAGCCATGCTGAGGCGACATCCCACTTAACAGAACGAGGAGGACCTACAACTAGAATATACCACTATGTAATGGGGGGCTTTGGGGAGGGGAAGAAAAAAAAATTGTAGATGGGTCTTGATATTTACTCCCAACTGTTTTGAAAGGACTGTGCTTAATTATGATGGCATCAGCAAGACACCTTATGTGTATTTATCTATAGCTTCACCATTGTTGGATTTTATTTTCTTTTATTTTTTTCTAGCCAACTCAGTAAGCATCAAAATGTACCTTATTCTTTTGATCCCAAGATAATGATATTTGACCATGGTTGGCTATGTTCTATCATAAATTAAATAAGCAAAAGCCCTCACAAGACAGAAGTGCTAGGATCTTGTAATATTGCCATGTTCTTGTTTTCTGCTGTGTGGAAACTCGAATTCAGTGTTCTCTTCAGACTTGGAGTCCTGTTGCTTGAATATTGTCTCCTAGCTGTGCCCACTCTGGGTAGTTTATTTTTGACAGTTGATTCTACGAGGTGTGCACACAATCTCAAGGCTTAACTAATTTACAGATTAGTAGCAGCAGTGATACGTGCAGGACTGGCTAGTGTCTGTCCAGAAGGGAGCCAGTGGTGGACTATGTGACTTTTCAGAAAAAATTTCCTGGAAAGAGGTTATTTGTTTGGCATTTTGCTGGAGTGGGGGTGGAAGGTACAGATAACTTTTTCTTTGGGCCCCAAACCTTTTCTCTGTGGCTCTTGACAGGTATGTGAAAAATGTAATAGAAGGTAAAAAATTGAAACGTGCACTAAGAAAGTGCAAGCGTTTGGGACACTTGCAGGGAGGTTACTTTCGGCTGAGATTTTAAATGGGGGGGCGTGGAAGTGATGGAGAGGGGCATTTATAAATGCCAGGAATGGTTGGTGAGGGAAGATCATCACAGATGGAGAGAACAGAGAGCAAAGCACAGAGGAGAATGACGAACAGCAGATAATAGGGTTTGGCAGGAACAGTATATTTAAAGGGAAGGGTGAAGAAGAGACTGGAGAAGAAAGCAGGTGACCTCATATGTGGTCCCAGACTCAGAGGTTGGATTTAATTGATGAGACAGGGAAGAGTCCTTGAATGTTGCAGGGCCTGAGAGTTATGTGTGTCAGGAAGATTATTATGGCTGCATTGTTTGTATTGACGGCTTTAGAGAGTCTCAGAATTGATGTCATTAGCTGTTTGTTCCCCCAGAGGGCAGAAGTGTTCTATTTCTGACTCCTTACTGCGGATTCCCTTTTCTGCTTTGTTTGCGGTATCCCCCAGTGGAGATGTAGTTGCCTCTAAATCACCAGCAGCTATTCCCATCATTGATTTTTTAAAAAATGTTTTTTTAAAGATTTTATCTTCCTTTTTCTCCCCAAAGCACCCTGGTGCATAGTTGTATATTCTTAGTTGTGGGTCCTTCTAGTTGTGCTATGTGGGACGCTGCCTCAGCGTGGCTTGATGAGTGCTGCCATGTCTGCGCCCAGGATTCAAACCAGTGAAACACTGGGCCACTGCAGCGGAGCACGCGAACTTAACAACTCGGCCACGGGCCGGCCCCCCATTATTGATTTTTTAAAATTTTATTTTAGGGGCTAGCCCGGTGGCTCAGGGGTTAAATACGCACATTCCACTTCAGTGGCCCAGGGTTCGCCGGTTCGGATCCCTGGTGCGGACATGGCACCGCTTGGCAAAAGCCATGCTGTGGTAGGCATCCCACGTATAAAGCAGAGAAAGATGGGCATGGGTGTTAGCTCAGGGCCAGCCTTCCTCAGCAAAAAGAGGAAGATTGGCAGCAGATGTTAGCTCAGGGCTAATCTTCCTCAAATAAATAAATTAAATAAATACAATTTTATTTTATTTCATTGAGGTAATAATAATTTATAACATTGTGAAATTTCAGTTGTACATTATTATTTGTCAGTCACTGTGCATATGTGCCCCGCCCCCCAAGCCCCTTCCTCTCTGGTAATGCTCATCTGTTCTTTTTGTCCGTGTGTTTGTTTATCTTCCACAGATGAGTGAAATCGTAAGGTGTTTGTCTTTCTCTGTCTGGCTTATTTCGCTTAACGTAATACTTTCAAGTTCCATCTATGTTGTTGCAAGTGGGACAATTTTGTCTTTTTTTATGGCTGATTAGTATTCCATTGTGTATATTTACCACATCTTCTTTATCCAGTCATTAGTTGATGGGCACTTGGGTGGCTTCCACTCTTGGCTATTGTGAATAGTGCTACAATGAACAGGGTGGGTGCATGTGTCTCTTTGTATTGTTGATTTCAAGTTCTTTGGATAAATACCCAGTAGTGGGATAGCTGGGTCTACGGTATTTCTATTTTTAGTTTTTTGAGAAATCTCCATACTCTTTTCCATAGTGACTGCACCAGTTTGCATTCCCACCAGCAGTGTATGAGGGTGTCCTTTTCTCCACATCCTCTCCAACATTTGTTCTTTTTTGTTTTGGTAATTATAGCCATTCTAAGAGGTATAAGGTGGTATCTCATTGTAGTTTTGATTTGCATTTCCCTGGTGATTAGTGATGTTGAGCATCTTTTCATGTGCCTATTGGCCATCTGTATATCTTCTTTGGAAAAATGTCTGTTCATATCCTCTGCCTATTTTTTGATTGGGTTGTTTGGTTTTTTTGTTGCTGAATTGTATGAGTTCTTTAGATATTTTGGAGATTAACCCCTTGTCATATATATGATTTGCAGATATTGTCTCCCAAATGATGAGTTGTATTTTTGTTTTGTTCCTGGTTCCCTTTGCCTTGCAGAAGCTCTTTAGTCTGATGACGTCCCATTTATTTTTTCTTTTGTTTCCTTGCCAGAGGAGAGATGGTATTCAAAAATGATGTTAAAGAGTGTACTGCCTGTATTTTCTTCTAGGAGTTTTATGGTTTTCACGCCTTACCTTCAAGTCTTTAATCCATTTTGAGTTAATTTTTGTGTATGGTGAAAGATAGGGGTCCACTTTTGTTCTTTTGCATGTGGCTGTCCAGTTTTCCCAACATGACTTTCATTTCTTCATTGTAGGTTCTTAGCTCCTTTGTCGAAGATTAGCTGATTGTAGATGTGTGGTTCTGTTTCTGGAATTTCAATTTTGTTCCATTGATCTGTGTGCCTGTTTTTGTACCAGTCATGCTGTTTTGATTACTATAGCTTTGTAGAATATTTTGAAGTCAGGGATTGTGATGCCTCCAGTTTTGTTCTTTTTTTCTCAGGATTGTTTTAGCTATTTGGGGTCTTATATTACCCCATGTGAATTTTAGGATTTTTTGTTCTACTTCTGTGAAGAATATCATTGGAATTCTCACTGGGATTGCATTGAATGTGTGGATTGCTTTAGATAGTATGAACAGTTTAAGTATGTTTATTCTTCTCATCCATCTGCATGGAATATCTTCCATTTCTTTATGTGATCATCGATTTCTTTCAGTAATGTCTTATAGTTTTCATTGTATAGATCTTTCACCTCCCTGGTTAGATTTTTCCCCAGATGTTTTATTCTTTTTGTTGTGTTTGTAAGTGAGATTGTATTTTTGAGTTTTCTTTCTGTAAGTTCATTATTAGAGTATAGAAATGCAACTGATTTTTTAAGTTGATTTTGTACCTTGCAACTTTGCTGTAGTTGTTGATTATTTCTAATGGTTTTCTGATTGATTCTTTTAGGATTTTCTATATATAAAATCATGTCATCTGCAAACAGTGAGAGTTTCACTTTTTCATTACCTGTTTGGATTCCTTTTCTTTTTCTTGCTGAACTGGTCTGGCGAAAACCTCCAGTACTATGTTGAATAAGAGTGGTGATGGTGGGCGTCATTGTTTTGTTCATGTTCTCAGAGGGCTTGTATTCAGTTTGTCCCCATTGAGTATGATGTTGGTTGTGGGTTTGTCATATATGGCCTTTCTTATGTTGAAGTACTTTCCTTCTATACCCATTTTATTGAGAGGTTTTATCATAAATGGATATTGGATCTTGTCAGATGTTTTCTCAGTATCTATTGAGATGATCATGTGGTTTTTATTCCTCATTTTGTTAATGTGGTGTATCACATTGATTTGCAGATGTTTAACCATCCGTGCATCCCTGGTATAAATCCCACTTGATCATGGTGTATCATCGTTTTGATATATTGCTGTATTCAGTTTGTCAATATTTTGTTGAAGATTTTTGTATCTATGTTCATCAGTGATATTGGCCTGTAATTTTCCTTGTATGTGTTGTCCTTGTCTGACTTTGGGATCAGGGTGATGTTGGCCTCCTAAAATGTGTTAGGAAGTGTTCCGTCTTCTTCAATTTTTTGGAATAGTGTGAGAAGGATAGGTACTAAATCTTCTTGGAATGTTTGGTAGAATTTTCTAGAGAAGCCATCTGGTCCTGGACTTTTATGTTTTGAGAGGTTTTTGATTACTCTTTCACTCTCTTTACTTGTGATTGGTCTATTCAGATTCTCTGGGATGGCGTTCTTCTTGGTTTAGTTTTGAGAGGTTGTATGAGTAAGAATTTATTCATTTCTTCTAGATTGTCCAATTTGTTGGCATATAGTTTTTCATAGTATTCTCCCATAATCCTTTGTATTTCTATGGTTTCAATTTCATTTATTTATGCTCTTATTTCTATTATTTCCCTCCTTCTGCTGACTTTGGGCTTTGTTTGCTCTTTTTCTAGTTCTCTTAGGTGTAGTTTAAGATTAGTTATTTGAGATTTTTCTAGTTTGTTAAAGTGGGCCTGAATTGCTATGAATTTCCCTCTTAGGACCTCTTTTGTTCCATATGAGTTGGTATGGTGTATTTTCATTTTCATTTGTTTCCAGATATTTTTTGATTTCTTCTTTAATTTCTTCAATGATCCATTGGTTGTTCAGTGGCATGTTGTTTAGTCTCGACATGTTTGTTACTTTCCCAACTTTTTTCTTGTAGTTGATTTCTAGTTTCATGGCATTATGGTTGGAAAAGATGCTTGATATGATTTTAGTCTTCTTAAATTTGTTGTGGCTTGCCTTGTTTCCCAACATGTGGTCTGTCTTTGAGAATGTTCCATATGCACTTGAGAAGAATGTGTATTCTGCTGATTTTGGATGGAGTGTTCTATATATATATCTATTAAATGCATCTGGTCTAGTTTTTCATTTAGTTCCACTATTTCCTTGTTGGCTTTCCATCTGATTGATCTATCCATTGATGAAAGTGGGGTGTTATGGTGCCCTACTATTATTGTGTTGTTGTTAATATCTCCTTTTGGGTCAATTAATAGTTTCTTTATGTACTTTGGTGCTCCTGTGTTAGGTGCATGTATATTTAAAAGTGTTATGTCCTCCTGGTGGAGTGTCGCTTTTATCATGATATACTGCCCCTCTTTATCTCTCATTGTCTTTTTTGTCTTGAAGTCTACTTTGTCTGATATAAGTACGGCAACACCTGCTTTCTTTTGTTTGCCATTAGCCTGGAGCATCATCTTCCACCCCTTCACTCTAAGCCTGTGTTTGTCTTTAGAGCTGAGATGTGTTTCCTGGAGGCAGCATATTGTTGGGCCTTGTTTTTTAGTTCATCCCACCACTCTGTCTTTTACATTTAGGGTGATTATTGATATATGAGGGCTTAATGCTGCTATTTTATCACTTGTTTTCTGGTTGTTCTGTGTTTCCCTTGTTTCTTGTCCCCTGTATTTTGGACTGCCAATTCAGTTTGGTGGCTCTCTATAATTGTTTTCTCTTTATTTATCATTTTTGTCTCTGTTCTGATTTTTTGTTTAGTGGTTATTGTGAGCTTTGTGTATAAGATCTCATAGATGAGATAGTCCATTTTCTGATAGCCTCTTATTCCCTAAGTCTAAGCAGATCCCTTTCCTTTTCCCTTCTAAGTTATTGTTGTCACAGCTTATTCCCTTTTGTGTTGTGAGTTTGTGCTTAAGTGAACTGATTATATTTATTCTTGATATTTTCCTTCCTTCTTTCTTTAATGTTATAATTGTTTGTTAATCTGTTCTGATAGAGAGTTGCAATTTTCTGATTTTGTCTGCCTATTTATCACCTTACTCAAGGCTTTGTAAACCCCCCCCCCCCCCCGCCTTTTTTTGGGGGTATGAGGGCCTTCTTGATCATTTCCTGTAGGTGGGGTCTTGTGGTGATGAGCTCTCTCAACTTTTGTTTATCTGGGAAAGTTTTTATTTCTCCATTATATCTGAAGGATATTTTTGCTAGATAGAGTATTCTTGGTTGAAAGTTTTTGTCTTTCAGAATTTTGAATATATCATTCCACTCTCTCCTAGCCTGTAAGGTTTCTCCTGAGAAATCTGCTGACAGCCTGATAGGGGTTCCTTTGTAGGTTATTTTCTTCTGCCTTTCTGCCCTTAATATTTTTTCTTTGTCATTGACTTTTGCCAGTTTTACTCATATATGCCTTGGAAGAGGGCTTTTTACATTGATGTAGTTAGGAGTTCTATTAGCTTCTTTTACTTGTAATTCCAGATTCTTCCCTGGTTTGAGAAGTTCTCAGCTATTATTTCTTTGAACAATCTCTTTGCTCCTTTCTCCCTCTCTTCTCCTTCTGGAATAGCTATAATCCTTATGTTGCATTGCCTGACTGAGTTGGATATTTCTTGGAGACTTTTTTCATTTCTTTTTAGTCTTAGTTCTCTCTCCTCCTCCATCTGAAGCATTTCTATTCCTATTCTCTAAATTGCAAATCTATCCTCCATAATATCAGTTCTGTTATTTAAGAACTCCAGATTTTTTTTTATCTCATTCATTGTGTTTTTCATCTCCAACGTTTCTGGTTGGTTTTTCTGTATGGTTTTAATCTCTTTTGTGAAGAAGTCTCCCTATTCATTAATTTTGTTCCTGATCTCATTGAACTGTCTTTCTGAATTCTCTTGTAACTTGTTGAGTTTTTTTTTAATCATAGCTATTTTGAATTCTCTGTCATGTAGATTGTAGATTTCTGTGCTTTCAGGCTTGATTTCTGGGTTTTTGTATTTTTCCTTCTGGTCTGGAGTATTACCTCTTCATACTATTTGATGGGGTGGATTTGTGCCTTCACTTAGTGATAGTATCTGGTCGCAGATTCCACCTGCCACCACTGGGGGTTGGGTGGGCAGGAGCTGTGTATTCTGTGCCTGCCACAATCCCTGTCAGCTGTGCCTGTCCAAGCCTGGGCCACTCCTTGGGACCACATGGCCCTGTGGGCTCTTCCACAGAATGGGAAGTGATTGCACAGGGGCTCAGGGCTGCTACCACCTGCTCCCACAGTCCCACCGAGATATGCTGCCCTCTTTGGTACCACAGCGGTACTGTGGGTGTTCATAGCAGCCAGGAACTTGTTCACCTGGGCAGATCTGTCGCTATCTCCTCCTAGGTCACACCAGCTGTTGTGCTTGGTGGGTGGTGCCTTCCCACTGTGTCGAAGCCAGAGCCACTCCCTGAGACTGTGGCAGTACCGTGGGCTCCCCCACCAGATGAGAAAGTGATCATGTGGTTACTCAGGGCTGCTGCCACCTGCTCCCACAGTCCCCCCGCTTTGGGGCCTCAGTAGTATTATGGGCATTCATGGCAAATGGGAACTTGTTCACTTGGGTGTGCAGATTCTCCACCATCTACTCCTAGGTTGCACCAGCTATTGTGCTTGGTGGATGGGGCCTCACCACTGAGTCTGACCCTGGGCCCTCCCTGGGGACCGTGGTGGCACTATGGACTCTCCCACCAGACAAGAAAGTGATCACGCAGGGGCTCAGCACTGCCATCACCTGTTCCCGCAGTCACAGTGAGATGTGCTTCAACCCTCAGGGCTGCAGTGGTTGTATAGGCATTCCAGCTGGGAGGGCAGTCGCATGCCTGTATAGGGCTGCCAGAGGACCAGAGAGTGCTCACCCATCTCCACCACCTCCCCAGGCATAGTCCATCCACCTTCAGATGTGTAACTGCATGGGTCTCTCAGGCATCCTGATGTGCTGTGTGGGTGTCCTCTGCTGATCAGTGAATGTCCATTTAGTTGTAGTTCAAACAAGGAGAGACAAAGGGAACAGCTCACTCCACCATGTTGCTGATGTCACCCCCATCATTGATTTTAATTGCTGAAATTTATCTATGCACATTTTCCTGTTTCCTTGTGTATATATTTATTTTTGTATTTTCTTCTCTCATGTATCTTGGCATTTTGGAAAGAAGCTTGGCCTTTTATGAACATTGCCAAGCCAGCCAAAACACTGCTTTCATTTGTGTGATAAACTCACACATAAATACAGAGTTGAGGCAAAAAATCCTCAAGTTTCACTTGCATTTAGTCATTGAGTTCTGAGAGACTCTATTTCTGCTGCCAAAGCCATTCTCTCTTCATGAATGTTTCTGTGTTTAGAACCCATCTTGAATCCTGGATTCAGGAGAACCAAGGCTGTACCATTATGAAAGCAAAGGATGGTGACATTATTCATTCATTCAATAAATCTTCAAGTGCTTGCTGTGTGCCAGGCACTGTGCTAGGCCCTGGAGGGGCCCAGTAGAAGGATGAATAAATAGACATGGTCTTGCTGTCATGGAGTTTACCATGTAGAGAGAGAGAGAGGGACAAACAAAAAGCATTAAACAAAAAGTTACAAGTAAATATAATTTAAAATGGTAACAAGTGCCATGAAGCAAAAGTAAATAGTGTTGGGGAATTTATCTCAGTTTTAAAAAAAGATAAATGATGTGAGGAGAGATGAAATGGGGTCCTGATTTATATGGGGATCACTGGAGACGTTAAACAGAGCTAAAGAATGAATAGGAGTTAGCCATTGGAATATATACAAAGGAATACTCCTAGCAGAGGGTGCAGCTTGTACAAAGGCCCAGAGGTAGGAACATTTTTGACTCATTTGCTGACCTTAAAGAAAGCTATTATAATGGTTGCAGGGTAGGAAGCTAGGGTGGCACAAAAACAGGCTGGGGATGTGGACAGGCTTTGATCCCCCAAGGCAGGTTGTGGAAATGATTTTTCAGCTTTATCTTAAAAGCAACTTAATAGTTTAATAGCCTTTAGATGATCAGTGAAAAACTTAAAATATTATAAGAAGTAAAATTTTGATTATAATTAGCATATAAATAGAATTGTTTTAAGACCACTTTAAATAGATTTGTGAAAATTACTGTTAGTATAAATGTTAGGTATTGTTTTCTTAGATGTCTTTTCTCACTTAGGAAAATAGTCTGTTAGATCTTTTGAGAAGTTATAATTACAATTATGTAATTATAGGATCACAGGATTTTCAATATCAGCATTTAAAGATATAAATTTCCCTCTAAATGCTGCTTTAGCAGCATCCCACAAATTTTGTAAGTTGTATTTTCTTTTTCACTATATTCGAATATTTTCTCCCATTTCCCTTATGATTTCTTCTTTGATTCAGAGGTATTTGGAGGTATGTTGTTTAGTTTCCAAAAATTTGAGGGTTTTATAGATTTTTTCTGTTGTTGATTTCTAATTTAATTCTGTTGTAGCCAGATAATATACTCTAACTTCAGTTCTTTTTAATTTATCGAGACTTGTTTTATGAACCAGTATATGTAAGATGTATCTTGGTGAATTTTCCAATTGTACTTAAAAAGAATGTGTATTCTGCTTTTGTTGGATGGAATTTTCTATAGATGTTGGTAAGGTCAAGTAAGTTTTTCAGGTCTTCAGTTGCTGATTGTCTGTCTGTTTGTTTTATCAATTACTGAGAGAGAAATCTTGACATCAGCAACTATAATTGTGAATCTGTTGATGTCTCCTTTGAGTTTTGTTAGTTTTTGCTTTGTGTAATTTGAAAGTTTATTCTTGGGAGCTTACCATTGTTATGTCCTTGTCATCAGTTGACCTCTTTGTCTTCATGAATAAATTCTTTGTTCTGAAATCTTTGACGTTAATACAGTTACACCAGCTTTCTTGTTAGTTATTTCTATAGTGTATTTTTCACCATCCTCTTACTTTTAGCCTGTATCTTTACATTTAAAGTGATTTTCTTGTAGACAGAATGTAGCATGCTTTTTTTCCAGTCTGAAAATCTGTCTTGTAGTTGGAGTGTTTAGACCATTTACATTTAATGTAATTATTAATATGGTTGGATTTAAATCTTCCATCTTGATATTTGTTTTCTATTTGTTGCGTCTCTTTTGCTTTTTTTTCATTCTTTTGGATGCATTGAACTTTATTTTAGTGTTCTATTTTATCCTTGCTGTTGGCTTATTAGCTCACTCTCTCTCTTTCTTAAAGTGGTTATTCCAGGTTTGAAATACAAATTTCTTTAATTTGTCATAGTTTACCTTCAAATAACATTATACCACTTCACTTGCACTGTAATATCCTTGTCATTGTAATTCCATTTTTACCCCCATCTTTTGTGTGATTGTTTTCGTAGATTTTTACTTCTCTATGTTATAAACTATACTAGACATTGTTATAATTTATTTAAATACTCATGAAAATATGAAAAACGTATTCAAAATACACCATTTTTAGTTTTCTTCATTTCCTTTATGTAAATTTGTGTTTTCACCTGCTATCATTTAATATTTCTTACAGTGCAGGTCTGATAGTGTAATGAATTCTCTCAGCTTTTGTCTGAAAAATTTTTTTCAGCTTCATTTTTTCTGACTGTAGAATTTTAGGTTGACAGCTGTTTTTATTTTAACACTTGAATGTTGTCATTTCACTTTTTACAGCTTTTTATAGCTGCTAACTAGAAGACTGGGGTCAGTCATTCTTGTTTCTTTGTATCTATTGTTTTTCTCCTCTGGATTTTTTAAAGATTTTCTCTCTTTTTCAGTCGTTCTTGTTTCTTTGTATCTATTGTGTTTTTCTCCTCTTGATTTTTTAAAGATTTTCTCTCTTTTATTGGCTTTTCAGAATTTAATCATGTTCTGCTTTCATGTGGTTTTCTTTTTGTTTATCCTATGTGGAGTTCATTGAGGTTTTGAGATCTGTGGGCTTATAGCTTTATCAAATTTAGAAAAATTTCAGCCATTCTTTTTTTTCTTTTCTTTTCTTTTCTTTTCTTTTTTTTTTTGTGAGGAAGATTAGCCCTGAGCTAACTACTGCCAATCCTCCTCTTTTTGCTGAGGAAGACTGGCCCTAAGCTAACATCCATGCCCATCTTCCTCCACTTTATATGTGGGACGCCTACCACAGCATGGCTTGCCAAGTGGTGCCATGTCCACACCTGGGATCTGAACCGGCAAACCCTGGGCTGCCGAGAAGTGGAATGTGCGCACTTAACCACTGTGCCACCAGGCCGACCCCTCAGCCATTATCTCTTAAAATATTTTCATCTGTCTCTTTCCAGTTTTTTTCCTCCAGACTCTGATTACATTTATGTTACATGTGGTCCCACATGTTGCTGTATCTCTGATCATTTTCTTTTTCCAGCCTTTTTCCCTTGTTCTTCATTTTGGCTAGTTTCTATAGCCATGTCTTTAAGCCTTTTCTTCTTTAGTCTCTAATTTGCTGATAATCCAAGTTAGTGCTTTTTAAAGAATTTACCTGCTATATTATATGTTTCATCTCCAGAAATTCCATTGATTCTTTTTTATATCTCCCATTTCTCTTCACACTAGGTTCATGTTTTCCTTAAAACATTTGAACAAAGTTGTAATGGCTATTTCAATGTTCTTGCCTGCTAATTCCATCATATCTGTCATTTCTGGTTCTTTTTCTTTTTCATGGGTCCCCAAGACCACCCAAAAAATTCAGTGATTCACTAGAGGGATTCATATGACTTAGTATATGGTCTGTTTGTGGTTAAAGTTTATTATAGTAAAAGAATACATGGTAGAATCAGCAAGGGAAGAAGACACAGGCAGAGTCTGGAAAAACTCATGCACAGGCTTCCTTGTACTCTATCCCTCTGTTGAGGAGACACACCAGGTGTGCTCCTTTCCTGAACAACAAAAAAGGCATAAACATATGTGCAGTATTTCTTCCTGGTGAAGCCAATTAGAAACTCAGCACCTAAGGATTTTATTGTTGGGTGGTTATGTAGGTACCCTATGCCAGCAGCTGTCAAAATTCCAGACTCCCAGAAGGCAAGTCAATGAGCAGCATAAATCACATTATTTGTACCGTCTAGGCACAGTGAATTACCCTTATCAATTAAGGAATGGTTCAAGTGCCAAGTTCCCAGACACTGTCAAAGGAGCAACCTTGTAAGCTGGACTGTCTAAAGATAGCAGCCTCAGACTTGCTATGTGACCTTTCTTCTGGACAATTTCTGTTGATGGATTTTTCTCTTGTTTTGTGTTGCAGTTACCTTCTTGGCATGACTGGTAATCTTTGATTGCAAATTTTATATTGTTGAGTGTTTAGATTTGTTGTCTTCCTTTAGGAAATGTTGGGCTTTGTTCTGATTGGCAGTTAAGTTACCTGGGGTTCAGTTTGATTTTTTTTTTATTGAGTTAATGATAGGTTACAATCTTGTGAAATTTCAGTTGTACATTAATGTTTGTCAGTTATGTTGTAGGTGCACCACTTCACCCTTTGTGCCCACCCTCCACCCCACCTTTCCCCTGGTATCCACTAAACTGTTCTTAGTCCATAATTTTAAATTCCTCATATGAGTGGAGTCATACACAGATTATCCTTCTCTCGCTGGCTTATTTCACTTAACATAATTCCCTCAAGGTCCATCCATGTTATTGTAAATGGAATGATTTTCTTCTGTTTTACAGCTGAGTAGTATTCCATTATATACATGTACCACATCTTCTTTATCCATTCATCTGTTGATGGGCACTTAGGTTGCTTCCATGTCTTGGCTATTGTAAATAATGCTGCAATGAACATTGGGGTGCATAGGACTTTTGGGATTGCTGACTTCAAGCTCTTTGGATAACTACCCAGTAGTGGGATGGCTGGATCGTATGGTAGTTCTATTTTTAATTTTTTGAGGAATCTCCATCCTGTTTTCCATAGTGGCTGCACCAGTTTGCATTCCCACCAGCAGAGTATGAGGGTTCCTTTTTCTCCACAACCTCTCCAACATTTGTTACTATTAGTTTTAGATATTTTTGTCATTCTAGTGGGTGTAAGGTGATATCTTAGTGTAGTTTTGATTTGCATTTCCCTGATGATCAGCGATGATGAGCGTCTTTTCATGTGCCTATTGGCCATCCGTATATCTTCTTTGGAGAAATGTCTGTTCATGTCTCCAGCCCATTTTTTGATTGGGTTGTTTGATGTTTTGTTGTTGAGTTGCGAGAGTTCTTTATATATTAAGGATATTAAGCCTTTGTCAGATATATGACTTGCAAATATTTTTTTCCCAGTTAGTGGGTTGTTTTTTTGTTTCAATCCTGTTTTCATTTGCCTTGAAGAAGCTCTTTAGTCTGATGAAGTCCCATTTGTTTATTCTTTCTATTGTTTCCCTTCTCTGAGAAGGCATGGTGTCCGAAAAGATCCTTTTAATACTGATGTCAAAGAGTGTACTGCCTACGTTTTCTTCCAGAAGCCTTATGGTTTCAGGTCTCACCTTTTGGTCTTTGATCCATTTTGAGTTTATTTTGGTGAATGGTGAGAAGGAATGGTCAATTTTCATTCTTTTACATGTGGCTTTCCAGTTTTCCCAGCACCATTTGTTGAAAAGACTTTCTTTTCTCCATTGTATGCCCTCAGCTCCTTTGTCAAAGCTAAGCTGTCCATAGATGTGTGGTTTTATTTCTGGGCTTTCAATTCTGTTCCATTGATCTGTGCACCTGTTTTTGTATCAGTACCATGCTGTTTTGATTACTGTAGCTTTGTAGTATGTTTTGAAGTCAGGGATTGTGATGCCTCCCGTTTTGTTCTTTTTTCTCAGGATTGCTTTAGAAATTCAGGGTCTTTTGTTGCCCCATATGAATTTTAGGAGGCTTTGTTCTAATTCTGTAAAGAATGTCATTGGGATTCTGATTGGGATGGCGTTGAATCTGTAGATTGCTTTAGGTAGAACGGACATTTTAACTATGTTTATTCTTCCAATCCATGTACATGGAATGTCTTTCCATCTCCTTATGTCGTCATCCAATTCTCTCAGAAAGGCCTTGTAATTTTCATTATATGGGTCCTTCACTTCCTTAGTTAAATTTACCCAGAGGTATTTTATTCTTTTTGTTGCAATTGTGAATGGTATTGTATTCTTGAGTTCTTTTTCTGTTGGTTCATTACTGGAGTATAGAAATGCTACTGATTTATGCAAATTGATTTTATACCCTGCAACTTTGCTGTAGTTGTTGATTACTTCTAACAGTTTTCCAATGGATTCTTTGGGGTTTTCTATATATAAGATCATGTCGTCTGCAAACAGCGAGAGTTTCACTTCTTCCTTCCCTATTTGGATCCTTTTATTCCTTTTTCTTGCCTGATTGCTCTGGCCAGGACTTCCAGTACTATGTTAAATAAGAGTGGTGATAGAGGGCATCCTTGTCTCGTTCCTGTTTTCAGGGGGATGGGGTTCAGTTTTTGCCCATTGAATATGATGTTGGCTATGGGTTTGTCGTATATGGCCTTTATTATGTTGAGGTAGTTTCCTTCTATGCCCATTTTGTTCAGAGTTTTTATCATAAATGGCTGTTGGATCTTGTCAAATGCCTTCTCTGCATCTATTGAGATGATCACGTGGTTTTTATTCCTCAGTTTGTTGATGTGGTGTATCATGTTGATTGATTTGCAGATGTTGAACCATCCCTGTGTCCCTGGTATGAATCCCACCTGATCCTGATGTATGATCCTTTTGATGAACTGCTGAATTCTGGTTGCCAAAATTTTGTTTAGAATTTTTGCATCTATGTTCATCAGTGATATTGGCCTGTAGTTCTCTTTTTTCGTGGTGTCCTTGTCAGGTTTTGGTATCAGCATGATGTTGGCCTCATAGAATGTGTTAGGAAGTGTTCCATCTTCCCTAATTTTTTGGAATAGCTTGAAAAGGATAGGTATTAAATCCTCTCTGAAAGTTTGGTAGAATTCCCCAGGAAAGCCATCTGGTCCTGGGGTTTTATTCTTTGGGATGTTTTTGATTGCTGTTTCAATCTCTTTCCTTGTGATTGGTCTGTTCAAATTGTCTGCCTCTTCTTGAGTGAGCTTTGGGAGATTGTAGGAGTCCAAGAATTTATCCATTTCCTCTAGGTTATCCATTCTGTTGGCATATAGTTTTTTGTAGTATTCTCTTATAATCTGTTGTATTTCTGCAGAGTCTGTTGTTATTTCTCCTCGCTCATTTCTGATTTTGTTTATTTGAGCTTTCTCCCTTTTTTTCTTTGTAAGTCTGGCTAGTGGCTTGTCAATTTTATTTATCTTCTCAAAAAACCAGCTCTTTGTCTCATTGATCCTTTCTACTGCCTTTTTCATTTCAATAGTATTTATTTCTGCTCTGACTTTTATTATTTCTCTCCTTCTGTTGACTTTGGGCTTCATTTGTTCTTTTTTCTCTAGTTCAGTTAGGTGTGCTTTAAGGTTGCTTATTTGGGATTTTTCTTGTTTGTTAAGATGTGCCTGTATTGCGATGAATTTTCCTCTTAGTACCGCTTTTGCTGTATCCCATGTGAGTTGGTATGGCATGCTATCATTTTCATTTGTTTCCAGATATTTTTTTACTTCTTCTTTAATTTCTTCAGTGATCCATTGGTTGTTCAGTAGTGTGTTGTTTAGTCTCCACATCTTTGTGCCTTTCTCAGCTTTTTTCTTGTAATTAATTTCTAGCCTTATAGCACTATGATCAGAGAAGATGCTTGTTATTATTTCAATTTTTTTAAATTTGTAGAGGCTTGCCTTGCTTCCCAACATATGGCCTATCCTAAAGAATGTTCCATGTGCACTTGAGAAGAATGTGTATTCAGCTCTTTCAGGGTGAAGTGATCTGTATATGTCTAAGAAGTCCAATTGTTTTAGTTTTTCATTTAGCTCCACTATTTCCTTGTTGATTTTCTGTCTGGATGATCTGTCCATTGATGTGAGTGGGGTGTTGAGGTGCCCTACTGTTATTGTGTTGTTTTTAACATCTTCCTTTAGGTCTGTTAATAGTTGCTTTGTGAATCTTGGTGCTCCTGTGTTGGGTGCATAGATATTTATAAGTGTTATTTCTTCTTGATGAAGTGTCCCTTTGATCATTATATATTGTCCCTCTGTGTCTCTCTTTACCTGTCTTATTTTGAAATCCACTTGGTCTGATAGGAGAATTGCAACACCTGCCTTTTTTTCCTTGCTATTTGCTTGAAGTATTGTCGTCCACCCCTTCACCCTGAGTCTGTGTTTGTCCTTCGGGCTGAGGTGTGTTTCCTGGAGGCAACAAATTGTTGGATCTTGTTCTTTAATCCATTTTGCCACTCTGTGTCTTTTTATTGGAGAGTTCAATCCGTTCACATTGAGAGTGATTATTGATGCATGTGGACTTACTGCTGTTAATCTGTTGCTCATTATCTTGTTTTCCTGTGTTTCTTTTCCTGTTTGCTTTAGACTACCCATTTAATACTATTTCTTATCCTGGGTTTCTTAGATTTTTCCTTATTTATGATTTGTGACTCTGTTCTGTACTTAATTTTAGTGTCTACCTTGAAGTTTGTATTTAGAATCTCGTGTATAATTTAGTCTATTCTCTGGTGGTCTCTTACTTACTTGACCAATACTGATTTAGACGCTTTGCTCTTCTCCTCCTAAATAATTATTTTCATTTTTTATTCCAGCTCGTCTTATGAATTTGTAGTCAGAGTGATAAGATCGTCCTTGCTTTGGTAGTTTCTTTACCTTTACCCTAATGCTATAGTTGAATATTTGCTATCCTGTTTTGGTTCTATCCATCGGTCTCCCTAGTCTGTGGATTGTGTCCCCTTTCTCCCTTTTTTCTTTTTTCAGGTATGAGAGCCTTCTTTAGGATTTCTTGTAATGGAGGGCTTTTAGTTACAAATTCCCTTAACTTTTGTTTGTCTGGAAAAGATTTAATTTCTCCCTCATATCTGAAGGAAATTCTTGCAGGATAGAGTATTCTTGGCTGAAGATTTTTATCTTTTAAAGCTTTGAATATGGCACTCCATTCTCTCCTAGCTTGTAAGGTTTCTGTGGAGAAATCCTCTGACAGTCTGATAGGCTCCTTTATAGGTTATTCTCTTTTTTTTTCTTACTTCCCTGAGTATTCTTTCCTTATCTTTCCTTTTTGCCAATTTTATTACTATGTGCCTTGCAGTAGGTCGTTTTACATTGACAAATCTAGGAGATCTAAAACCCTCCTCTACACACATTTCTCCATTGATCCCTAGATTTGGGAAGTTCTCTTCAATAATTTCGTTAAGCACACTTTCTGCTCCATTTTCCTTTTCCACATTCTCGGGAATTCCTCTGATCCTTATGTTCTTACTCCTCATTGAATCCATTATCTCTCGGAGATTTTCCTCATTTTTTTTAATTCTTAGTTCTCTTTCTTCCTCTGTCTGGAGCCATTCAGCCTGTCTATCTTCACTTATGTTAATTTTCTCTTCTATGGTGTCTACACGGGCATTCAGGAATCCGTATTCTGTTTTATCTGGTCCATTGTGTTTTTCATCTCTAGTAATTCTGTTTGATTCTTCTTTATGATTTGAATCTCTTTTGTGAAGTAACTCCAGAACTCGACTTGTTTCTCTATCTTTCTCTCTACCTCATTGAGTTTTTTTATTATAGCTGCTCTGAACTCATTATCACTTAGTTTACCTAATTCCAAGTCCTCAGGACTTAATTCTATGTTTTTATTGTTTTCCTTCTGGTCTGGGGCTTTTATAAATTGCTGGATGGTAGAGGAGTGGTTTTTTCACATGGTGGTAGAATTTGGTTGCAGTTACAGCCTGTCGCCACTAGATGGGGGTTGAGAGCCGCGTGTTATGAGCTCTCCGCCTTTGGGCAAGATGGCTGCGCCCACTGGCTTTGCTGGGAGGGAGGGGCTGCTATTCTCACGCATGGGTCTGGATTCAGATCAGTTCTGTTCTCTGGTCTCCCAAGCCCTGGGTTTATGGGGTCCCCGCGGACGGAAGCTTTCACCCCATCAGTGGGTTTCCACTGAACCAGCGGCAGGAGTCCTGGATGATCCCCGGTCGCGCGGCCCCTCCCCCGCTCCTTCCTGACCCACATAGCAACGATCGCAGACTCTAGGGGAGGGAGCGATGTTCTGTCCTACTGTTCCAGCGCCTCCCAGGCTGGAAGTAGGGTTTATGATCTCCGCCTTCTTGGTATTGTAGGTCTCTAACGTGTTGGCATTATGTCTATTCTCTGAAATTCAGTTTTTCCAATCCTTTGTTGTATTTTGGAGGGGAGAGAATCCCGGGTCAGCTCACCCCGCCATTTTGTTCCGCCCCCTTCTCTCAGTTTGATTCTTATGAGGCTAGTTTTTTTTTAAGAGCTTTGAGGCATAATTCACATATCATAAAGTTCACCCATTTAAAATGTACGTTACTGTTTCTAGTATATTCACAAAGTTGTGCACCCATCACTACAGTCAATTTTAGAACATTTTCATTACCCCCAAAAGAAGCCCGGCACCCCTGAGTTGTTACCCCCAGTACTCCCAGCCACTATACCTAGGCAACCATGAATCTACTTTCTGTCTCTGTAAATTTGGACATTTTATGTAAATTGAATCATACAATATGTGGTCTTTTGCTTAGCATGTTTTCAAGGTTCATTCGTGTTGTAGCATGTATCAGTATTTCATTTCTTTTTATTGATGAGTAATATTCCGTTGTATGCATATACCACATTTAATTATCCATTCAGCAATAGATGGACATTTGGGTTGTTTCTACTCTTTGGTTATTATGAATAATACTGCTATGAACATTCACGTACAAGTTTTTGTGTGGACATATGTTTTCATTTCTCTTTGGTCTGTAACTATATGTGGAATTGCTGGGTCATAGGATAACTCTATCTTTCACATTTTGAGGAACTTCCATACTGTTTTCCAAAGTTTTTGCACCATTTTACATTTCTACAAGCAAAGGATGAAGGTTCTATTTTCTCTACATCCTCACCAGTACTTTTATTGTCTATCTCTTGATGATAGCCATACTAGTGGGTGCGAAGCGGTATTTCATTATTGTTCTTTTGATTTGCATTTCCCTAGTGGCTAATGATATTGAGCCATCCTGTCCTATCCCAGAACAACCACTGTTTATGTCTTTATTGGCCATTTGTATATCTTCTTTGGAGAAAGATCTATTCAGATCCTTTGCCCATCTTAAAATTCGGTTGTCTTTTTATTAATAAGTTGTAATTATTCTTTGTATATTTTATATACAAGTATCTTATCAGACATAATTTGCAAATATTTTCTCTCATTCTGTGGGATGTCTTTTCTCTTTTTTCATGGTGTCCTTTGAAGCACAATTTTTAATTTTGATGATGTCCATTTTATTTACTTTTTGTTTTGTTGCTTATGCTTTTGGCATCCTATCTGACAAATCTCACCCTAAGGTCACAAAGATTTACCTCTAGTTTTCTGTTAGAAGTTTTCTATTTAGCTGTTGCATTTAAGTCTCTCATCCATTTTAAGTTAATTTTTGTATGTAGTGTGAGGTGGGGGTCCAACTTCATTCTGCGTTCTTCATTCTCTTCATTCATGCATGTGGATATCCAGTTGTCTCAGCATCATTCTTGGAAAAACTATTCTTTCCCCATTGAGTGGTCCTGGCACCATTGTCAAAAATCAGTTGACAATAAATGTGAGAGTGTATTTCTAGACTCTCAGTTCCATTCCATTGGTCTATATGTCTGTCATTGTACTAGTGCACTCTCTTGATTACTGTAGCTTTGTATGTTTTGAAGTTGGAAAGAGTGAGTTCTCCAACTTTGTTCTTCCTCGTCAAGATTGTTTTAGCTATTCCGGCTCCCTTGAATTACCATTTGAGTTTTAGGGTCAGATTGTCAGTTTCTTTCTTTCTTTCTTTTTCTTTTTTTTTTTTTTGAGAAAGATTAGCCCTGAGCTAACTACTGCCAGTCCTCCTCTTTTTGCTGAGGAAACCTGGCCCTGAGCTGACATCGTGCCCATCTTCCTCTACTTTATATGTGGGACACCTACCACAGCATGGCGTGCCAAGCAGTGCCATGTCCACACCCGGGATCTGAACCAGCGAACCCCCCCCGCCAAGAAGCGGAACTTGCGAACTTAACCACTGCACCACCGGGCCGGCCCCGAGATTGTCAGTTTCTGCAAAGAAGTCTCCTTGGATTTTCACAGGGATTGTGTTGGTCAATTTGGAGTGTACTGCCATCTTAACAATATTAAGTCTTCTCATCCATGAACATGGGATGTCTTTCTATTTATTTAGGTCTTCTTTACTTTCTTTCAACGATGTTTTGTGGGTTTTAGAGTATACATTTTGCACTTATTTTGTTAAGCTTGTTCCTAAGTATGTTGTTCATTTGATGCTGTCGTAAATGGAATTCTTCTCTTTTTTTTAATTGAGATGAAAATCACATAATGTAAAACTCACCATGGAATAGTTTTCTTAATATCATTTCAGTTTGTTCATTGCTATTCGATAGAAATACAATTGATTTTTTCCCCAGTTTTTTTAATTGTGGTATAATACACATAAAATAAAAATTGCCATCGTAACCATTAAGTGTACAGTTCAGTGATACTAAATACATTCATAATGTTTTACTACCATCACCACCATCTATCTCCAGAACTCTTTTCATCTTGTAAAACTGAAACTTTAATTACAATTGATTTTTGTATATTGATTTTGTATCCTGCAGCCTTGCTGAACTTATTACTACTAATGCTTTTTAGTAGATTCCTTAGCTTTTTCTATATACACAATTGTCGTCTGCAAATAGAGGTAGTTTTACTTCTTGCTTTCCAATCTGGATGCCTTTTATTTAATTTCCTTTTTTTAAAAATAATGTTTATTTTGATCTGGGTGGTGATTTCATGAGTGTATATATATGCACAATTTCATAGAGGCATATATGTGTTTTGTGCACTCTAGTCTATCTCAATTTTTAAAAATTTTAAGAAGAAATTAAAAAAAGAAGCAATGGGAAACCATTAGGAGTGTTAAAGGAGGTGAATGACATGATCTGATTTATGTGGGTTTTTTTTTTTTTTGAGGAAGATTAGCCCTGAACTAACATCTGCCACCAATCCTCTTTTTGTTGAGGAAGACTGGCCCTGAGCTAACATCCGTGCCCATCTTCCTCTACTTTGTATGTGGGACGCCTACCACAGCATAGCTTGCCAAGCGGTGCCATGTCCGCACCCGAGATCCGAACCGGCAAACTCCGGGCCACTGAAGCAGAATGTGCACACTTAACCACTGTGCCACTGGACCAGCTCCGATTTATGTTTTTAGAAATATAAATTTTTTTATTCAGTTCATAATAGTTCATATCATTGTGAAATTTCAATTGTACATTATTTCTTGTCTGTCACCACATAAGTGCTCCCCTTCACTCTCGTGCCCATCTCCCAGCCCCCTTCCCTAGTAACCACTAAACTGTTTTCTTTGTCCATGTATTTGTTTATATTCCACACATGAGTGAAATCATCTGGTGTTTGTGTTTCTCAGTCTGGCTTATTATGCTTAGCATAATACCCTCCAGGTCCATCCATGTTGTTGCAAATGAGATGAATTTGTCTTTTTTTTATGGCTGATTAATATTCCATTGTGTGTGTATATGTATATATATACACCACATCTTCTTTATCCAATCATCAGTCATTGTTTCCATGTCTTGACTATTGTGAATAGTGCTGCTATGAACATAGGGCTACATATGTTACTTTGGGTTGTTGATTTCAAGTTGTTTGGGTAGATACCCAGTAGTGGGATAGCTGGGTCATATGGTAGTTCTATTTTTAGTTTTTTTGAGGAATTTCCATACCATTTTCCATAATGCTGCACCAGTTTGCATTCCCACCAGCAGTGTATGAGGGTTCACTTTTTTCCACACCCTCTCTGATGTTTGTTATTTTCCATCTTAATGATTATAGCCATTTTAACAGATGTAAGGTATTGTTTTGATTTGCATTTCCATGATGATTAGTGATGTTGAACATCTGTATTGCCACATATCATAAATATGTGGCCATCTGTTTTTCTTCTTTAGAAAAATGTCTGTTCATATCCTCTGCCCATTTTTCGATTGGGCTATTTGGTTTTTTGTTGCTCAGTTATGTGAGTTCCTTATATATTATGGAGATTAACCCCTTGTCGGATATATGATTTCCAAATATTTTCTCCCACTTGGTGGGTTGTCTTTTTGTTTTTATCCTAGTTTCTTTTGCCTTGCAGAAGCTCTTTAGTCTGATGAAGTCCCACTTGTTTATTTTTTCATTTGTTTCCCTTGTCTGAGAAGACACGGTATTCAAAAAGATCCTTTTAAGTTCCATGTCAAAGAGTGTACTACCTATAATATCTTCCAGGAGTGTTATGGTGTCAGGACTTATCTTCAAGTCTTTGATCCATTTTGACTTTATTTTTGTGTATGGTGTGAGATAATGGTCTACTTTCATTCTTTTGCAAGTGGTTTCCCAACACCATTTATTGAAGAGACTGTCTTTTCTCCATTGTATGTTCTTGGCACCTTTGTTGAAGATTAGCTGTCCATAGATGTGCAGTTTTATTTCTCGGCTTTTAATTCTGTTTCATTGATCTGTGTACCTGTTTTTGTAGCAGTACCATGCTGTTTTGATTACTATGGCTTTGTAGTACATTTTGAAGTCAGAGATTGTGATGCCTCCAGTTTTGTTCTTTTTTCTCAGGATTGCTGTAGCAATTTGGGGTCTTTGGTTGCCCCATATGAATTTTAGGATCTGTTTCCGTGAAGAATGTCATTGGGATTCTGATTGGGATTGCATTGAATCAGTAGATTGCTTTGGGTAGTGTGGACGTTTTAACTGTGTTTATTCTTCCAATCTATGCATGGAATCTCTTTCCATCTCTTTATGTCATCATCTATTTCTTTCAATAATGTCTTATAATTTTCATTGTATCAATCCTTCACCTCCTTGCTTAAATTTATTCCTAGATATTTTATTCTTTTTGTTGCGATTGTAAATGGAATGTATTTTTTTCACATTTGAAATTCAGCTATATCTATTCAAGATAAAAAACTAGAGATTAATAAAAGAGTAAGCAGATTTCTACAAATGGTTAACACAAATATTTTGTTCCAATAGGGAAAGCTAAATCAAGTTCCTTATGAGCATTTGGAATTGTATTCTTGAGTTCTCTTTCTGTAAGTTCGTTATTAGAGTACAGAAATGCAACGGATTTTTGTAAGTTGATTTTGTACCCTGCAACTTTACTGTAGTTGTTAATTATTTCTAACAGTTTTCCAATGGATTCTTTAGGGTTTTCTATATATAAGCTCATGTCATCTGCAAACAGTGAGAGTTTCAGTTCTTCCCTCCCTATTTGGATTCCTTTTATTCCTTTCTCTTGTCTGATTGCTCTGGCCAAATCCTCCAGTACTATGTTGAATAAGAGTGGTGAGAGTGGGCATCCTTGTCTTGTTCCTGTTCTCAGAGGGATGCCATTCAGTTTTTCCCCATTGAGTATGATGTTGGCTGTAGGTTTTTCGTACATGGCCTTTGTTATGTTGAGGTAATTTCCTTCTGTTCCCATTTTGTTAAGAGTTTTTATCATAAATGGCTGTTGGATCTTGTCAAATGCTTTCTCAGCATCTATTGAGATGATCGTGTTTGTATTCTTCATTTTGTTAATGAGGTGTATCACATGGGTTGATTTGGGGATGTTGAACCATCCCCATGTCCCTGGTATAAATCCCACTTGATCATGATGTATGATCTTTTTGATGTATTGCTGTATTGAGGTTGCCAATATTTTGTTGAGGATTTTTATATCTATGTTCATCAGCAATATTGGCCTGTAGTTTTCCTTTTTGGTGTTGTACTTGTCAGGCTTTGGTATCGGTGTGATGTTGGCCTCGTAGAATGTGTTAGGAAGCATTCTATCTTGCCTGATCTTTTGGAATAGCTTGAGAAGAATAGGTATCCTCTCTGAAAGTTTGGTAGAATTCTCCAGGGAAGCTGTCTGGTCCTAGGCTTTTATTTTTTGGGATGCTTTTGATTACTGTTTCAATCTCTTTACTTGTGATTCGTCTATTCAGATTATCTATTTTTTTTTGATTCAGCATTGAGAGGTTGTATGAGTCTAATAATTTATCCATTTTTTTCTAGATTGTCCTTTTTGTTGGCATATAGCTTTTCATAGTATTCTCTTATAATCCTTTTGTATTTCTGTGATATCTGTTGTTATTTCTCCTCTTTCATATCTAATTTTATTTACCTGAGCTTTTTCTCTTTTTTTCTTGGTAAGTCTAGCTAGGGGTTTGTCAATTTTGTTTGTCTTCTCAAAGAACCAGCTCTTTGTTTCATTGATTCTTTCTACTGCCTTTTATGTTTCAGTAGCATTTATTTCTGCTGTGATTTTTATTATTTCTCTCCTTCTGCTGACTTTGGGCTTTGTTTGTTCTTCTTTTTCTAATTCACTTAGGTGTAGTTTGAGATTGCTTATTTGGGATTTTTCTTGTTTGTTAAAGCAGGCCTGTATTGCAATGAGTTTCCCTGTTAGTACTGCTTTTGCTGCATCCCATATGAGTTGGTATGGTATGTTTTCATTTTCATTTGTCTCCAGATATTTTTTGATTTCTCCTTTAATTTCTTCAATGATCCATTGGTTGTTCAGTAGTGTGTTGTTTAGTCTCCACATCTTTTTCTGTTTCTCAGCTTTTTTCTTGTAATTAATTTCTAGCTTCATAGCATTGTGATTGGAAAAGATGCTTGTTATTATTTCAATCTCCTTAAATTTGTTGAGGCTAGCCTTGTTTCCCAACATATGGTATATCGTTGAGAATATTCCATGTGCACTTGAGAAGAATGTGTATTCTGCTGATTTTGGATGGAGTGTTCTGTGTATGTCTATGAAGTCTTACTGGTCTAACTTTTCATTTAATTCCACTGTTTCCTTGTTGATTTTCTGTCTGGATGATCTATCCATTGATGTGAGTGGAGTGTTGAGGTCCCCTTCTATTATTGTGGTGTTACTCATATCTCCTTTTAGGTTTGTTAATAGTTGCTTTATGTACTTTGGTGCTCCTGTGTTGGGTGCATAGATATTTATAAGTGTTATGTCTTTTTGGTGGTGTGTCCCTTTAATCATTATATACTGCCCCTGTTTGCCTCTCTTTACCTGTCTTATCTTGGAGTCTACTTTGTATGATATAAGTATTGGGACACCTGCTTTCTTTTAGTTGCCTTTAGCTTGGAGTATCATCTTCCATCCCTTCACTCTGAGCCTGTGTTTGTCGTTGGAGCTGAGATGTTTTTCCTGGAGGCAGCATATTGTTAGGTTTTGTTCTTTAATTCATCTCACCACTCTATGTCTTTTTATTGGAGAATTCAATCCATTTATGTTTAGGGTGATTATTGACATATGAGTGCTTAATGCTGCCATTTTATCACTCGTTTTCTGGTTCTCCTGTATTTCCTTTGTTTCTCGTCCCATGTGTTTTGGTGTACCAATTGAGTTATATAGTTTTCTAGTTGTGTTTCTTTGTTTTCTCCTTATTTATTATTTGTGTCTCTGTTCTGCTTTTTTGTTTAGTGGTTACCGTGAGGTTTGTATTCAAAATCTCGTAGATAAGATAGTCCATTTTCTGATGGCCTCTTATTTCCTTAGACTAAACCGATTCTGTCCTTTTCCTCTTCCCCTCCTAAGTTGTTTTTCTCACATCTGATTCCATCTTGTGTTGTGAGTTTGAGGTTAAAATGACAAGATTATCCTTGTTTTGGGTGTTTTCCTTCCCTTTATCTTTAATGCTATTCTTGAGTATTTGCTAACCTGTTCTGATGTATAGCTACAATCATCTGATTTTGTTTACCTATTTATCTCCTTACTCTATGCTTTGTAACCTCTTTCTCCCTTTTTTTTCAGTTGTGAGAGCCTTCTTGAGGATTTCTTGTAGTGGGCGTCTTGTGGCTATGAAGTCCCTTAGCTTTTGTTTACCTGGGAAGTTTTTTATTTCTCCATCGTATCTGAAGGATATTTTCACTGGATAGAGTATTTTTGGCTGAAAGGTTTTGTCCTTCAAAGATTTGAATATGTCATTCTAGTCTCTCCTAGCCTGTAAGGTTTCTGCAGAGAAATCCACTGAAAGCCTGATAGAGGTTCCTCTGTAGGTTATTTTCTTCTGCCTTACTGCCCTTAGTATTTTTTCTTTGTTATTCACTTTTGCCGGTTTCACTAGTATATGCCTTGCAGTAAGTCTTTTTACATTGACATATTTAGGAGATCTGGTAGCTTCTTCCACATGGATTTCCATCTCCTTCCCTAGGTTTGGGAGGTTCTCTGCTGTATTTCTTTGAACAAGGTTTCTGCTCCATTCTCCTTCTCTTCTGCCTCTTGAGTACCTGTAATTCTTATGTTGCATTTCCTAATTGAGTCAGATATTTGTTGGAGACTTTCTTCGTTTCTTTTTAGTCTCAGTTCTTTCTCCTCTATCTGCAGCATTTCAATATGTCTGTCGTCTTTTATGCTGACTTGCTGCTCTATGGTGTCTGCTTGAGCATTCAGGGAATCCATATTTTGTTTTATCTCATCCATTGTGTCTTTTGTCTCCAATATTTCTGATTTATTCTTCTTTATAGTTTCAATCTCTTTTTTGAAGTAGCCCATGAACTCATTGAATTATTTCTCTGCATTCTCTTTTAACTCATTGTGTTCTTTGATGATACCTATTTTGAATTTTCTGTTATTTAGATTACATTTCTGTGTCTTCGGGACTGATTTCTGGGTACTTGTTATTTTCTCTATGGTCTGGAGATGCAGTATAATTTTTGATATTGCTAGAGGGCCTGGCTTTCTTCTTTCACATCCTAGTATTATTTGGTTGCAGTTACCACCTATTGCCATTGGCTGGGGGTCAAGAGCTGAGTATTCTGAGCTTTGTGCATTCTGCCTGGATCCCAGTTGCTGGAGCTGGTACTGGGTGGGGGTCGAAGGGGTACTTTCTTTTGTGTGCTTTTGCTGTCTGGTGTCCTGTGCTGTTGGCTTGATGTGGTTACCCCCGCATTAGCTTTCACCTTGGTAGGGTCTTTCCCCTAGGCTGCGAGGGCCCTCGGAGATCCTTGATTTTCCTGTGTTTGAGTTCCCTCCCCACTTCCTTCCCTCTCAGAGGTTGCGCACACTCCCAGATCACAGTCTTTTAGGGTAGGAGTGAAGTTTTCTCTTACCCTGTTCCCCCTCCTCCGAGGGGGATTCCAGCCTCTCCACCCTCCGACATGTGGCTACATGGGTGTCTCAGGTGTCTTTTGTGTTGTGTAGATGTCCTCTGTTGGAGTATGAGTGTCTTTTTCATTGTATGGTGTGGGGGAGAGATCATCGGAGAACTCACTCCGCCATGATGCTGATGTCACTCTCTGTTTAATTTTCTTGCCCAGCTGTTCTAGTTGCAACCCCCAGTACGATGTTGAATATAAGAGGTGAGAGTGGACATCCGTGTCTTGTTCCTGATCTTAGAGGGGCAGCTTTCAGTCTTTTACCGCTGAGTATGATGTTAGCTGTGTGTTTTTCATAAATGATCTTTATCAAGTTAACAAAGTTCCTTTCTATTCTTCGTGTATTGAGTGCTTTTGTCATACAGGGATTTTGAGGTTTTTTTGTATGCCTTTTCTGCATCTATTGCAAAGCTAATTTTTAAATTTTGTTAGGGCAGGTCTAAAATACCTTTTGCGACAGGGGTAGTTTAGCTCCACTGCTAAGGTATGGCCCTTCTGAGATCTCTACTGAATGCTTTGAGGGCTCTCCACTCCGGCTGGGAGTAGCTCAGACTCCTCTCAGCTCTGCATGAACTCCGGGAACAATTCAGCTCACAATTCCTCGGCTGCTCTTTGCCCAGCCTCATGGTATATCACCTGTATTGGTGTGTCTTAGGGTTCATCAAGGACTCAAGGGAAGTCTATTGCAGATATCTGGAGCTTTTTTTCTGTTGAGCCCTCTCCTCTTCAGAATTTTCGGTTGCTTTAGCATTCCTATATTTCCATTTCTTTCTCCTCAACTTACTGAGACCAGTGTGATCTGCTTGGGATGCCCTTCCCTTTTCTGTGATCCGGGATTTATCTTCTGGCAGAACCCAGGGCAGTCATAGGGCTCACTTTGTTCCTCTTTCTCGGGCTTTGCAGTCCTTTGCTACTTCTCCAGTGAATGAAAACAGTGGTTTTTTGGTTTATTTTTCTAGTTGTGTGGCAGGAAAATAAATCCAGGTCTTGTTATTCCCTCATGGCTGCAGGTAGAAGTTCTTGGATCATGAGATTTTATTGCTGGAGCAGACATTGCAAAACATGTATTTGCTTATCCTTTTATACATGAGAAAACTGAGGCTTGAGGGAGATAATTTGCCAATAGTGGCATAATTTTAAGACACAAACAAGATTCTGTATGTTTTCATATACACACACACTTGGTGTTTTGTCTACATTTTATGGAAGGAAATACAAAGGCGGAGATATTCAGGTAGTTATCCATGGCCACTTAGGTAAGAAGCTACAGAGCTGGACAATCAGAAACTCTCAACTCTGTGCAGCTCTGCTGATCATTGGAGTATTGCCCATTGAAATGGCATGCTGGGAATCAGAGATTTGCATTTCTGTGTGCTGCATGCTGCCAGGCCATGAGCAGGGCTCAAGAAATGATGACTGATTAATGTTGTGTAAACACATGTGTACTGTCACCTGTGTTAGCTATTGCAGGAAGCCACATTAGTTGGTCACGCAGCCATCTGCAGATGACCAAAAGAGCATCTTTAATGAAAACCCCATCCAGGGCTGCTTCTAGGAGCAGGGGCTCTTCCACCGGCATGTGCAGCTCCATGTGCATTGTGTCACAAGCAGCTTTGCTTATCCTGGTAGCTCTGAGTCACTTAGAAAATGTTCACTTACGTTCAGTGTTCTCTACGGGGGCAGTACATTTGAGAAAGACTCAGGCTGATTAACAAAAAAACTGCCACTAATACTTAAAGTTTAATCTTTAGTTCTCAAGGAATTTTGTTTCTCCAGAAAGACTTCTTAGCGGTTTCAGATAACAAAACTTGTAGTCTTTAAAAAATCGTTTGATGAGCCAGCTTGTAATGCTATTATTTTACCTTTATTCTGACCTAAATACCTTACCTACCCACACTGTTGTGTTTGATTCTCTGCGATTTTCTGCCCAGTCATCCACACCTATAAGGCCATCTTATTTTCTTCTTGGTTTGGCATTTCCTTACTTTGACAGTCTAAATTCATCTTATGGTATCTCTCTTTAAATAGCCTTGGGTTAAAGTACTGTCAAGAATTCTTATCAAAGTCTAAGGAAGTTACTTCTGTTGCCTCCCTGTGGTCCATTGGCTTACTGACCTCCTGAAAGTGATGTGTAGAGCCCCTCTGGATCCTTTTTTAAATGGGAGTAACCCTGGCCATCTCTGTCAGATTTTGGGCTTAGTCACCTTGTATGATGATAGGCTCTACTCCTACCACCCCATATAAACGAACATCTTGTTAGTTTTTTGTAAAATTCTGGGGAAAAAAATCATTCAATGTTATTTTTTCACTTTTTAAAAATTTATAGTCTTAAAGCTTTATTCTGCATTGAGACTTTGACATTCTGTGTCTTAGTTTCTTTATCTATAGAATGGGGATAATTAATACTACAACTCAATGTGTTATTGTGAAGATTAAATAAGATAATACAGACCAGCACCTGACATATGATCTTGTTATTTGGAGAATGGCCCCCACCAGAAGTGGTTCTCCCTTATCTGATAGATGACAACTTCTGTAGGACCTGAGTTCAATCTTCAAACATTCTTCTCACAAGAGTCCCAGTTTCTGAGAGCATTTTGCATCAGATCCTGGATCTTGTGCCAGGCTTTTGGGGCCTTGCATCATTTGGTTTCTGACTTGTGTTATTCACTAGTTGTTGAATCATTTTTACTGATTTTGAAATTCCTGATGAGCTGTAAGTCTTGTGAAGGAGTGACACTCTCTCTCTCTCTCTCTCTCTCTCTCTCTCTCTCTCTCTATATATATATATATATACACATCATTTTGATTGTTCTTCCATCTATTCCTCCATTCATTCGATTATGCAGCATATTTGTTCAGTGCAGATTGCATGCCAGCACTGTGCCCAGTACTGATTATGTGACAACTGTCACAACATAATTAAAGCCTGCAATAGGAAGCCTGGATTCTGGTAGTCCTGTATCTCTTTTCTTTTCTCATCTCATTAAATGCCTGTGATATTGGCCCCGTTAGTTCCATTCAGTATTTGGTAGGTTTCTGGAATGTCTAGGGTGCAGTGGATACAGTGATGAGGAGGACACAGTCCTGTCTTCAGTAAGCAGAAGATAAGTATACAAGTGACTCCAAAGTAAGATATAAGGAAGTAATTACCTCAAGAGAAGTACAGAGTTCTTGGCGGGCTCAAATTGAGGGGTCTGATGGGAGAGATCACATCATGTTGCTGGGGTCTGGAAAAGTTTTGAGAAACAGGAGACAATAGAGATGGATCTTGGAAGGATGGATAGAATTTTTGTAGGGGAGATAAGGCAGGTTGAATGAAATGTTGCAGATAAGCAAAGACCATGAAAAGGCCAGGCAGGGAGAAGTGAGCATTGTATGTGGGGCCTGGATGTTGAGGTGAAGTTGGGGAGGACCTTCATTGCCAGGCCGGGAGTGTGCATTGAGTGTTCTTTGGAGTGTGGAGCCGTTAAATGCGTATGAGCCAGAAGTGGTAATATTCGAGTAGGGAGAGACAAAAGTCAGAGAGAGGGTCTAATTAAGAACTGTTGCCTAAAATTGAACTTAACCTGTCTGGGCATAGTTGCCTAACCTGGAAGACAGGCTAGGGTTACACATGATCTGCCTGAAAGTGGACATTTGACAGTTGAGTCTGTGTGACCTCTTCCAGCCTTCCGTCTATGATCCTGCATATTTGTGGGAGGTGTTAGTGGTCCTCAGGCCTCAGGTTCAGGTGAGCATCATTTTAGTGTAGTAGTCGAATTTGTGTGTGTTCTGTATTTCTTTAGAGAAATTATACCAAGAAAAGCTCAATATCACATTCCATTTTTTCCATGATTTTTTTTGCTAATGAAGTAATTTAGTAAATTTGGTTTTTGTTTACACAGAGGTGTTAAATATTTTCAAGACCTTTGTGTGAGATTAAGCTTTACATACCCGAGTCTCTTGTTTCAAGTGGTACCTGCTTCAGTCTCTGCTGCGCCTGTTGTTGCACCCATGGGAGCCTTTCAGGGCAGGAATAGCTGCATCTCTTGCTCTGTTAAAAAGAGAAAAACTTTTATACTTAGATTGAGACTCTTGGGGAAGTTATATTTAAGTAGGAGGAGTTTTATTGATACTAAGATGTTGGAATTAAAGAAGTTGTAGGAACATCATATAAAGAAAATGTCTGCTTAGCTTATTTGACCCTGATTTTCTTTCAGTTTTATGTTACTTCTTTGTTCTTGGATTACCCAGATTCTGTCCATTGAAATATTATACACTTTTCTCCTATTTTCTGCGCTCTAGGAGTATAAATATTATTATCCTTTTAAAAATTAGATTTGCATTAATGGCGAAGTTGTTTCTACTGTTTTAAAATATTTTTTTCTAATTCTGAAGTTAACAATGATCCTTATAGAAGATAGAGAAAAGAATAAAGAAGGAGGGGCTGGCCCAGTGGCACAGCAGCTAAGTTTGCACGTTCTGCTTTGGTGGCCCAGGGTTTCCCGGTTCGGATCCCGGTGCGGACCTACGCACGCTTGTCAAGCCATGTGGCAGGCGTCCCACATATAAGGTAGAGGAAAGTGGGCATGGGCATTAGCTCAGGGCCAGTCTTCCTCAGCAAAAAGAGGAGGATTTGTGGCAGGTGTTAGCTCCAGATTAATCTTCCTAAAAAAAAAAAAAAGTAGAGAAGGAAATAAATATTTTTGTAATCTGACGACTACTTTTTGTGTCTTTTTTAACAGACAGTCCAGGTTTTGAGCTTTGTTTAATACTCTGTGACCAATTGTATTAATTTCCTATGGCTGCTGTAACAAATTACCACAACCTTAGTGGCTTAGAGCAACAAATTTATCATTTTACAATTCTGTAGATTAGAAGCCCAGCACTGGTCTCACTGGACTAAAATCAAAGTGATGGCAGGGCTCTGTACCTTTCTGGAGACTTTAGAGGAGAACCCATTTCCACGTCTTCTCCAGCTTCTAGAGGCCCCCATATTCCTGGTTCATGGCCCCTTCCTCCATCTTCAAAGCCACAAATGTGGAGCCGAGCGCTCACATTGCATCACTCTGACCTCTTCTGTCTCTCTCTACTACTGTTCAGGACTTTTGTGATTACGCTGGGCCCACGCAAATAATCCCGGAGAATCTCTCCATTTCAAGTCCGTAGCCTCATCATGCCTACAGGGTTCCTTTGGCTGGTGAGGCAACACCTTCACAGGCTCCCGGGATTAGGACTTGGACATCTCTGGGGACCTTCATTCTGCTACCTCACCAATGTAGTTCATACATGGCTGAATTGCTGTGTAGATCTCTAAAGTTGTTTATTCTTTTTTGGTATCTTTCTTTGACATTTTAAAACTGTATACTCAGCTTTTAGAGTAATTTTAAATTGTCAGAAATGATTTATCTTTAAATATCTTTTTTTCCCAAGATTGGCACATGAGCTAACATCTGTTGCCAATTTTCTCTCTCCTCTTTTTTTGCCTTCTTCTCCCCAAGGCCCCCCAGAATAGTTGTATATTCTACTTGTAGGTCCTTCTAGTTCTGCTGTGTGGGACGCCACCTCAGCATGGCTTGATGAGTGGTGCTAGGTCCATGCCCAGGATCTGAACCAGTGAAACCCCAGGCCACCAAAGCAGAGCACAAACTTAACCACTTGGCCACAGGCCAGCCCCTAAATATTTTTAGCTGAGTAGGGGTGGGAAGGAAGGTCTGAAGTCAGAGTAGCCCAGACCCCCTCCAGGCAATTGAGATGGACCACCTGGTAGTCCAGAGGAGATAGGATAGTGGAAATCGTGCTGCCTTCTGATATCTCTAGTGGGTAGGGAGACAGCTGCATGCGCAGTAGGGTTTAGACATGTTTATGGTGCTGAATTCTTATCCTGGGATATTGCTAGAGCTCATCTCTATGCCCATTCCGAGTATTAGTTTCCAGATAAGAGTGTAATACCTAAAGAACAAAGGAACAGGTAAACAGAAAACAAAACCCAACCCAGAACACCTACTCTGTGAGAATTCCGGTTCTTACACTTGATGTAAAGGAAGAGGCCTGGGGTTATCCTTTGGCCTCTGGGGCAAGTGCCAGGATGCCGCCAGCCCCCCAAATAAGGGAGGATCTGGATTGAGAAGAGAACCTGCCACACTGGTCAGAGTGGAGTCTGGGCAAAAACTAAGACTAGATGGCAGGGCCTGCAGCCTGGGGGGGGGGGGTCGTGAGTGTGTCTTTTCTTGTCCATGTGCACAGTGTAGAAGATGGGGATACAAAGATAGATGAGTTTTGCCCTTGAGGAGCTTACAAATTAGTGGGGAGACAGACAAATGCACTAATACTGTAGCGTTAATAGTGGGATAGCTGTTGTTGACAATCTTAGTGGAGCCCTTCAAATGCGTGAAGACAGCAGTTGTGTTTACCTATAACCTGATTGTCTCCAGGCTAAACATTCCTTTAACTGCTTCTATGGAATGTTTCTAGACTTCACATGTCCTGGATGTTGGTTTTAGGATACTTTCTAGTGTGGCAAAGAGGCAACTAAAATAATCTTTTCCCTCACTTCCACATGCCGTCCATCATCAAGTGCTGTAAACTCTTCCTCTGAAATGTATCCTGAGCTGGTCTGTTTCTGTCTATGCTTGTTCTGGTCACTACACCTTTGCCTGGACTACTGCAGGGGTTTCCTGACCCATCTGTCTGCTTTTGCTCTTGTCCTCTAAAATCATTCTTCATGCAGCAGCTAGAGGGATTCTTCTAAAGCTCAGTTCTAAACTCGAGGCATTAAGGCCCCTGTGTGTGCCCCTGTGGCTCTGGCTTCCCCTTGCCATTAGAGTGCAGTCTGGGCTCCTGACCTGGCCTGTGGCACCCTGCGGGGTCGTATCTGCCTGCAGTTGGATTTCTGGGCATCCCTGCTCTCCCTTTCCCAGTGTGCTGCTGCCCCAGTGGCTTCCGCCAGAATGCTCTTTACTGATTTGTCCTGGCTGGGTCCTTCTTAATCAGATCCCAGTTTAATGGGCACCTTCTTAGAGAGGCCTTCCCTGATTACCCCATCGAAAGTAGTGCTGCAGGCACTGTTGTTGGGGAAATAGAATTAAAAACAATATCCCAACCCAGAAACCCTCTCCACAAGGGTAGTAGAGAAAGAAAACACTTTTATTATTGAATAAGCGTTAAACCAGAATGTGATAGGTATCACGGGCAATCTACTAAGAGATTGCAAAGATAGAAAGAAATGTCACCCTTTTATATAGCCAAGCAGATACAACATGTTACGTACACATTTTCATGATAAATGATAACTAGTCCTCAGTAAGAGGCCTTCACAGCACCATTTGTCACACATAGTTCATCCTAACTTTACCTGGTAATTGAGATGACCATCTGTATTAGCTAATTGGCTTTATCCAGAGGAAAAACAAACTCCTATCTTTATGACAGGAGGTTGTTTTGTAACTTGGAGCAAAGAGGCCACTGAAGTTAGGCTCCTACCCTCCCACAGAAACTGGGAGATAGGGCTGCTATCTCCTTTGATGTTTACATTCCAAAGAGATGGCTCCCAGTCCTTGAGAAAGACATTCCTAGGTCAGAAAGCGTACAAAATGCCAATCCAGTCTTCAAAAGAATTTATGTACATTTCAAAGAAAGGAGAAAGTACTTACAATGGCAATTTTTCTAATGTAAATACTCAAAGAAAAAGGAGGAGAGGGAAATCTCTTCTCCTGTTTTCTTTTTTTTTTTATTGAGTTAATGATAGGTTACAATCTTGTGAAATTTCAGTTGTACATTAATGTTTGTCATTTGTGTTGCAGGTGCACCACTTCACCCTTTGTGCCCACCCCCCCACCCCACCATTCCCCTGGTATCCACTAAACTGTTCTTAGTCCACATTTTTAAATTCCTCATATGAGTGGAGTCATACACAGATTATCCTTGTCTCGCTGGCTTATTTCACTTAACATAATTCCCTCAAGGTCCATCCATGTTATTGCAAATGGAATGATTTTCTTCTGTTTTACAGCTGAGTAGTATTCCATTGTATATATGTACCACATCTTCTTTATCCATTCATCTGTTGATGGGCACTTAGGTTGCTTCCATGTCTTGGCTATTGTAAATAATGCTGCAATGAACATTGGGGTGCATAGGACTTTTGGGATTGCTGACTTCAAGCTCTTTGGATAACTACCCAGTAGTGGGATGGCTGGATCGTATGGTAGTTCTATTTTTAATTTTTTGAGGAATCTCCATACTGTTTTCCATAGTGGCTGCACCAGTTTGCATTCCCACCAGCAGAGTATGAGGGTTCCTTTTTCTCCACAACCTCTCCAACATTTGTTACTATTAGTTTTAGATATTTTTGTCATTCTAGTGGGTGTAAGGTGATATCTTAGTGTAGTTTTGATTTGCATTTCCCTGATGATCAGCGATGATGAACATCTTTTCATGTGCCTATTTCTCTTCCCCTATTTTCAACAAGGAGAATTAAGCCTCTTAGTTTTAATTTGTATTTATTTTTACATGATCTCATCTCTGATATTCACCTGGCTTGTCCGTCCTTGTCTAGAATGAGAGCAGGGGCCCAGTCTGCCTGGTTTACTTGCATCCATGGTACCCGAGGTGGTGTGTCCCATGGAATAGGTACCCACTAAATAGTGAATGAATGAGGTAAAAGTGGACTGACTTGGTTGGCTCTTATATAAGCCATTTGAAGAGTGTTATCGAAAAGCAGTAGCATGGACAATGCTTATCATGTAGTATGAAGTGAGTCCTGTGTCCAGGTAATGACCGTGCCTTTGTTCCTAGCACATTATCTCATGTAGCCCCATGAGGACTGCTGTATAGACGGGGAAGTTGAGGCTCAGGGTGTCACCCAACAGGTCTGTACCAGAGCCAGGATGTAACTCTGGGTCTAACTCCAAAGTCCATGTGCATTTCACTGCACTAAAAATTGTCAGCATTAGATTTGTCTATGTACAGCAGAGAAACAAAACACAATCCTTACCCTGCCCTCAAAGGAATCCCTAGGGATAGAAAAAAGGTCTTAGAGTGCAAATATTTAAAATTTTAAGCGTTATATGTGTTTGTTGTGTGCGAATATTGGTGAGTTATCTTTTTTGTACAGTTACATCTTTTCCCTGTTTAATAATGAGATTATGCCAATTTTGCTGAGTCTCTGAGTCGCTGTTCTGTCTTCTGGCACATTAGTTTCACCTCATGGGTGTGTGGCATAGTGTATCTTCTGTGTGCCCAAGCATGGTATTGATAAAGATTGCACAGGACGGGACAAAGTACATAGACTTTGACAAGGCCTCACACTCTTCCCTCTGGTTCCGTGTGATCCATTAATCAACATTCTTTGGATCTCATTGACTCATTCTGATATAAATCCACCTTCTTTTTGATTTCTTATTTGTAGGGATATTTCTTGACAAACTTTTCCTGTCAAGATGTGTGATTCACTGGTGAAGTGGCTGGAGTCTCTGAAATAATCACTTTATTGTGGATGGTCTGCAGCTCCTTTGTATTTTATTTTCCCCTCTGATTGTAAAGCACATTCTCCTTATGGAGAAACACTGAAGGGAAGTGGGAATTTAGCGTTTCTGTTCCTCTCTTATCTGTTACTTTATGCTCTTTTGCCTAAGCTTTTAGTCATAAAAGCATGGATTTCCCCCCCCCATATGTATATATTTTTATTTTAACTTACTGGATGTTTTCCCTGATTATATAAGTAGTGTTTTTCCCTAGGACGTATTTTGGCAAATATAAAAGCACAAAGAAGAGACAATACTACTGATCATCCTACCTCTCAAAACTCTTAACATTTTGATATTTTTTTCTGTATGTGATAATTCAGATCATTCCTCTCATGAGCTTATAGAACATTTAGAGCATTGTTCCATGTCATTGCTTATTCTTAGAAAAATGTCATGTTTAATGTGAGTAATATTAGGTTAAACTTTACAAAAGCGTTGTTTGTATAGGTCAAAAATGGTTGAATATCAGCAATTTCATGTGATTCAACATAATATTTCATCAAGTGGCTGAATTATTATCTAGTCTCTTGATGTTAATATTTAGATTGTTTCGGATTTTCAGTTAACGTACACAACACTGTGTTGAAACTATTTTACATATTTTTTGCCAGTTTCTAATTATTTCTTTGCAACCATTCTTGGAAGGAAAACTGCTAGGACAAAGGATGCTGCCTCTCTTCGGGTTGGAAGGTGCTTTTCTTTCCAGCCTGTGTTGTCCTGTTGTATTAGCCCTTTGACAATCTAAGTGAACAAAAGCAATTTGCTTTCTTTTTAAAATTACAGTGGTAATTGATTGATGTACTTTCAGGGCGAATGTCAAGCTCTGCACCCGATTTCCTTAGCCATTCAAACATCCCACGAGACCATGTGAATGTCAGTGAGTGACTGCTCATTGGGTCCACAGGGAACAACAAGGTTAGGGCCTCCTGGTGTGTCTTAATGCTCTGTTCAGAGCTGCTTGTGGCAGAAATTTTCAAGATTGGTATCACCTGTTTTCCTATTCGTAATAAATCCAGATTTTTAGTTCCTTTATGATAGACATTTTTTGTTGGTTTGTTTTGAAGATAATCCTAATTTTTCCACTTATTCAGTAAATTGGTGACTTATTGCTTGCTTGCCTTCTGCTAGCCACTTTATGGCATATCCAGTAACAGTGGATGTTGTTTATTGAGCACATACTAAGTTCTGTGCACAGTCCTAAGTGCTTTACACACATTTGATCTTTAAAAAGCCCGGACCGTCCTGATACGAAGTGCAGACATTAGCCATTGTGCTTTACCTCCTCTGTGTAGACAGCATTTTAACTCTCGGTCCAGGTTCCTCAGAGTGTGTTTGTTTAGGGGCGTGTGTATGATCATTTCAGAAGCTGGAGATGGCCTTTTCATGATAGTTTGAAAAAAAATGATTTACTGGTTATATAGACTCACTGGGCTTTTATGGTACTGGTTTATTCTGAATGTGGATTTATATATTTTTAATCTATGGGGGGGTTTTTTTGGTCTCATTTTCTAGGTCCAAAAGCTGCTTTGTATGTGCCCAGTAGATTTCCATGGGATCTTCCAATTAGATGAAAGACGGAGGGATGCGGTGATTGCACTGGGCATTTTTCTCATTGAGTCTGATCTTCAGGTAAGTCTTTACTAAATTGAAAGTGTTTCTGCAGTGTTAAAGGGGAGTATAATTAGAATTTAAATTTGTACTTGCTTATATTTACCTAAAGCAGTACTAGAAGAATGCGAGAATATTACAAGAGCCTAATAAAAGTGGTTTGTGGTGGGCGGGATGGGGTAGGTGAGACAGGTGGGAATGCGACTTCTTAATGTGCAACTTCTTAGGAAGTTTTATTTTGTGAAATGTGGGAATATATTATGTTGCTTAAAAAAAAAGTGTTTTGAGGGTTTTTTGCCAGAAAGTTAGTTAAAATGCTTTGGGAAGTAGTTGTGTGCCCTCCAGAGTAGACTTGATTTTCAATCTCAGGTAAAACGCTTGTTAATCAGACTCAGAGTAACTGGTTTTTTTTCCCTTCCAAAAGGACAGTATTCTTTGAGATAATTTTGATATAATACTATCTTTTTCAAACTGTGATAGATATAAATTAAGTTTTAGAGTACATTGTTAATGTGCCTTTTAAAGGTGATTTTAAAACCAGTATTGCAAAGCTCCAGCAGAAAACGGCATGGCCATTGTTTTTTCAGTATTTACCAAGGCTAAATGAAACAAATAATTGATCACTGGATGTAGAACCTTTTATTTATCTACCTGTTTATTTTTATCATTACTGAGAGTCAGGTTATTTATTTATTTATTTTGAGGAAGGTGAGCCCTCAGCTAACATCTGCCACCAATCCTCCTCTTTTGCTGAGGAAGACAGGCCCTGAGCTAACATCTGTGCCCATCTTCCTCCACTTTGTATGTCGGTTGCTGCCGCAGCATGGCTTGACAAGTGGTGCGTAGGTTCGCACCCAGGATCCGAACCAACGAACCCTGGGTCAATGAAGCCGAACGTGCAAACTTAACCACTGCACCACTGGGCTGGCCCTGAGAGTCAGTTTTTTAATTTTAAGTTTAATCATGTTATGTTAAGAAAATAAAGGGGCTGGCCCTGTGGTCTAGTGGTTAAGTTTGGCATGTTCCACTTTGGTGGCCCAGGTTTGCAGGTTTGGATCCCAGGCGTGGACCTACACCACTCGTCAGCCATGCTGTGATGGCAACCCACATGTAAAGTGGAGGAAGATTGGCACAGATGTTAGCTCAGGGCTAATCTTCCTCAGCAAAAATAAATAAATAAAAAGAAAATAAAGATATTTGATATTTGAATTTTTATTTATCTAAAAAAGTTAACTTGCATGTCCTGAAAATTTTACTTCAGTAAGGATTTATTTAATTTTTTTTGATGGAGAAGATTGACCCTGAACTAATACCTGTTGCAAATCTTCCTCTTTTTGCTTGAGAAAGAACGGCCCTGAGCTAACATCTCTGCACATCTTACTGTATTTTTTTTTTGTATGTGGGTTGCTGCCACAGCATGTCTTGATGAGTGGTGTAGGTCCTACACCCGGATCCCAACCTGCGAACCTGGGCCACTGAGGCAGCGTGCGCTGAACTTCACCACTGTGCCGCTGGGCCAGCCACAAGGATTAGTATTCTTGACAGAGTATTTATACCTTTGAAAAAAACAAAGTATTTTAATTTTAGAGCAATATTTTAAAAATTAAGTAGACTATCTGACCAAGGCCACATGCAAGACCAAGATTAGATGCATAAGCTACAGTTTAATTCTTCTTCCTATTTATTTATAAATGTCAAAAGGAAGAAAATCGTTTTCTATTTGCCAAGTCTAATTTAAATTTAAATATAAAATAAAGGGAAGAAAAGAATTTAAAAAAAAATCTGTATGAGAAACTACCTCTGTTCAAATGTGTATTCCTTGAAAATACCTTTGGCAAACACATTACTTGATAGGTTTACCTGTAAGTCCCTAATACTTGTATTAGTAATAATTTTGAAGGTGGCAAGGAAGAGACAAGTACAAATTACCTTTCATGCATTCAGGTTCCAGATAAGGATTGGCGGGACTTGGGGTGGCAGCTGACATCCTGTGAGCCATACAATCTGCTTGTGCTTCCAGGGAAGCCCATCAGCCTTATGGATACCAAGAGAAGGGTCCATCATGTTTCGCCAGCCCTCTGGGCCTTTGGGACCAGCTGTCTCTTGGTCCACCTGGAATTTATGTTCCTTGTCTCTATCCAGGGTGGGCTGTGGCGTTGGTCTCCTTCATGTCCAGCGGTGGGCTGCTCTGGCAGCAGCTGTGGCCAGAGCAGCAGGGCTGGTTTACTCACCACACACTACAAAAGCTGTAACAGTGCATATGGGGAAGAGCACAGGGGCCACTTTCTCTGCAGGGAGCCGTGCAGCGCAGGCCCTTCTGAGTTTTGTGCCTATTAGGATCCTGGACAGGTGTCATAGCCAACTCCTTTTTATCCTTTAGAGGAAGAATTGTTTTGTTTTCACTAAAGAAAGTTCTGTATTTGTTTTGGTTATCTATTGTGGCATAACAAACTACCTTGAAACTTAGTGACTTAATACAATGTATTTTTTTCCCTCACAATTCTGCAATTTAGACAGGGCTCAAAGAGTCGCTGTCTCTGCTCCATTCAGCATCACTTGGGGTGGCTTGAAGCCTGGGGCCTGGATCACCTGAAGGCTTGTTCACACATGTGTCTGGGGGTTCATCCTGGCTGCTGAGTGGTACCTTAATTTGGGCCCTTAGCCAGGGCACTTCTATGTGCATGTCCATTCCATGGGACCTGAGCTTTGTCGCTTTGTTACAACATGGTACCTTGGTTCCCAGGACAAGTGTCCTGATAAAGAGCCAGGTGGAAGTGGCACTGCTCTCTCTAATGTAGCCTGGGAAGTCAGTCTCCTTCATACGGCTTTCTGTATTCCCTAGACGCAAGTTGCTGAGGCAGCCCATTTTCCAGGGGAGGTGATTTTGACTCCATCTTTCAGTGGAAGGAATGTCACAGGATTTGCAGACATATTTTCAAAACCACCACATGTTTTTTGGTGTTTCAGGACATCAAATAGTGTCCCCCTTCTTTAGAGCACATTCATCTAATCTTTCCCTGGAGCAGCTATAAATAGCGAAACAACCCAAAGAGCCGAAGGTTATGGAGTTATATGTTAATTGGCTAGTTTGGAAACTAGAAGAAAGTAATTTTTTCATTGACTAATGTTGGCTGTAAAGTCTAATGCTCAGTTTGAGAGAAGCAAAAAGAAACATGAAGCAGAAAGTTGAAAAAAGAAATGAAAGGAGGATAACGGCTGTGAACAACAGAAGCATCACCCAGTGTAGAAACTTGTGGCTGTGAGCTTCTCCCCAGTCCAGAGAACCTGAGATTGGGGCCCACTGAAGGGTTTGGGGGCTCTCTGAACACCTCTTAGTGAAGCCAGTTTTGAGTGTGTGTGCACAAACATACTTTCTTCTGAAGAGGCCCTCCCAGGGGCCTGGCCCCCAGGGGAGGCCAGAGCCAGTCTGGACATTCAACAACAGAAGAACAGGTTTTAGCCTTTCCATTAGGCACCTGTGGTCCAGGCTGATGGGACAGCTTCCAGACGCTGCCGGTGGGGCAGCGATGTGGAAACAGGAAGGGCACGACGCCACGCGAATGTCCCTCTGAGATGATTAGGATGTGAATATACTTTGCTTTGGGCTTTAATCTATACTAAAAAGCTACCAGTCATGTCTTTTATTAAATGTAATCTTTTTTTTTTAGCACAAAGATTCTGTGGTTCCTTACCTTCTTCGACTTCTTAAAGGTCTTCCGAAAGTATATTGGGTAGAAGAAAGCACAGCTCGGAAAGGCAGAGGTAATTTTGTATAGTGTTTTCCCTGAGTGCAAGGAAAAATGTGTATGTTCACTCTCTGTAAGGATCCAGTGTTTGTACTAACACATCAGTTAGGATGCTTCTGGCTGCTTCCACTCCTGGCTGTGCAACAACTGCCTGCCTGCAGCAGCGTGAACTGCACTCACACGCTGTAGTCCAGAGCCACGGGGGAGGGAGGGGTGGGCAGGGCTGAGCAAGCTGGCTTTCCTTGCCCTCTCAGAGTGAGCAGGAGCTTCGAGACCTTCAGGAACCTTTTCTCATGTCTCATTGGCCAGAACTGGGTCACCTGCCTGTCCCCAAACCAGTCTCTATTATCAACTTAGACAAATAGGCTCGCTCCTGGAGTGAGATTGGTTCTCCAGATTGCATTGCTGCAGCTGAAAAAGGAGGAATGAGATGGATGTTCAGAGCACCACCAGGATGTTCACTATAAATACTTCTATTACTTTGTTGCTATTGCTAAATTTCAGTTAAACTTTGCTCCTTTAGAAATGGAATAAATTCTTATGAAACTTAGAATTCTTAAATTCTTAGAAATTTCTTTTTCAGTTGTATTTTATTTTGATCTCTCTTTAAGGCCAAAGGGAAAGTTAGATAATCTTGTCCCCTCTTTCCCTCCACTGCCTTCCCCTCCCTTCTTCCCTCCTTGCCTTCTTCCTTACCTCTCTCCTGAAATAAACACATAGGTCCATTGTATGCCAAGCATTGTGCTAAACACTTAAAACGCTGATGTTCCTGTATACTGCTTTCCCAAGACTTCAAAATCAGCTTGTAAGACCTCCAACATTTTAGATTTCATGACCCACGAGACTGAAGTTTCCTTGTAATCTCTCTCTCTTGGGCCTGAGGCCCACCTTTGGATATAGTGGGGGTTGGTGGCTGTAAAGAAGGCCCATGTCCTTTTCATTGGTGCCTGGCCCTAATTTGTTAGGTGGGCCCAATCTGCGAAAGATGGGTTTTGCTGTTCTTATAAACATCCACTTTTTCTGTATTTCTCTTGACCTTTGGGTTTTCATCATTTCTGATGACCTGCTGTGCCTAAAACTGACAGACCCCAAATTATGATGTGTATCCAGGAATTTAAAGGACTACAAATTAAATAGAGAGTGCTGCTAAAAAGTCAAACATCTGTGTCCACCATCGTTATCTAATTTGGGGAGAAGTCAAATACCAGTAGATGTTGATTCTATTTTTTTCTATTTCAAAAGAAATATCACTTCTATATACATGGACTCATATTAAAATGGAAGTTTTAGCATTATTTGAACATTGTTAGAGATATACAAATTTCCAATTATTGGGTAACATTTCACACTTTTTTTTTTTTTGAGGAAGATTGGCCCTAAGATAACATCTCTTGCCAATCTTCCTACTTTTACTTGAGGAAGATTGTCACTGAGCCAACATCTGTGCCAGTCTTCCTCTGTTTTATGTGGGATACTGCCACAGTGTGGCTTGACAGGTGGTGCTATGCCCACACCCGGATCTAAACCTTGAACCTCGGGCCACCAAAGTGTAATGCGTGCACCTAACCACTACACCACCGGGCCGGCCCCTCATTCTTCTATTTTTTATTAAGTCATTTTACTTATGCTTTCAAACTCTAGAGCACTGGTTCTTAAAGTGCCGTCCCTGGACCAGCAGCATCAGCATCACCTGGGAACTTGTGAGAAATGCAGATGCTCAGTCCCCACATCAGAGCTGCTGCCTTAGAAACTTGGGCTGGGAGCCGGTGTCCGCGTTCTCACAAGCCCTCGGTGATCCTGATGCTCACTCAAGTTTGAGAAGCACCTAGAGCTGTATCTTAGAACAGTAAGTGCAGAAGTGGACATGTAACCGTCTTCGGCCACGTGCTATGCATATGTCCCTAAAACAGCAGCTAGCTCTATGTCCTTGATTAAATATTCAGTATTCAAAACTGATTAAATATTTATTAGCGAGTGGACCTACACGGCAGTGGTTCTAACATTTTGCCGGTGTGCTCCATACAAGTGCTGGGGAGCTTTTGGTCTTTCAGGTATAGCATTCTCTCCCTAACCTTGAGGCCCTACTCCTGAGAACCTCCCTTCTAGGAGGCTCCGTAGGGGAAGGGCTTAAAACCTGTGGGGAACAGAGCAAATTCTGGATGCTTTTATTAGGATTTCCTCCATTTGTCAAAGCAGAAAAGAAAACGTAAACACTTAATTCAGCTTAAAGTAGTAGTAATTGATATTTGACAATTACCGTCTATAAATCATCTCTCATACTTTGTCAAGATTCATTTCTTTTATGTAGGTCTGGAATGAAGAATGGAATCTGTCATGTTGAGAGACTGTGTAATCTCAGACTATAAATTGGCTTAGGAAACTTTTAAGTTTATTGAACCAAAACATTTTATTATTTTATTGCTGAGTATTTCTCAGCAAACATGTTGGGCCCATGTCTCTTCTTTTGAGACTCATCTCGACGAGGGCAGCCACCACTGTAAACTGGTCTCTTGGCAGGCCTGTGAGAGAGGGACCATACAGAATTGGGTGGCGAAGAGGTGTGGCTCAGTGTCTCATTTGTGATGATTTGATTTGTGTCTTTATGCCTCGCAGGTGCCCTCCCAGTTGCAGAGAGCTTCAGCTTCTGCTTGGTAACTTTGCTGTCTGATGTGGCTTATAGAGACCCTTCACTTAGGGATGAGGTAAGCATGTGGTGAATTGGTGTGCATTTCTGTTAGTTCAAAAAGAGTCCCAAAGCAATGACAAGAGTTAAAAAAAAAAAATGAAGTGATTGGATTGTTTGTTGATTTATTTCGTACTATTAATAACACACCTAAGAAATGTTTAATACTTGCTTACAGTTCTTTAAGGTTATCCATTGATCCCTTGAGTCTTATCTCATTCAGTTTTCCCAATTGCCCTGAGAGATAGGCAGCAAAAGACAGAGACGGCTCATTTTTCTGACTCTATCTTGGGGATTAAAATTGTTCTTAGAAGAGAATTTTCTAGGTAGTTGGAACTATACTTTTAAGTGCCCAGATTTTTTGAGTTTTAGTTTATTTTGTTGGAACTGTTACTTAAATGTGTGTGAATACTTCTTTTTAAATGAAAAATAAAATCATAATTTAACATTTTTGTTAATCGGATTTATTATTTTGAAAATCAGTTTTTATATGCTCCTAGCCTGAGGTCCTGCCAGGGAGTTCCTGGTTGCTCACCTACATGCTAAATTTTCCCATCTAGCTATGCTTTTGAGTTCTTGTATCTATTTTTTAATGTTTTAAACCTCTTTCCTTGATATCAAACTGTAAAGTCTGTTGTCAATATTTCTTCATTACATTCTTCTCCATCCTTCTTAGTTTAGGTTCTTTATTTATTTGTAGGTTGGCTAAAGAGATAGCTGGATCAGTTAGAATCGCATATTATTATTTAAAAAGTTAACAGGCTATAAGTTAAGGGCTTTTCTATAAAGAACATAAAAATAGGGAGGTCAATACCGAAAGTGATGACATAGCTTTAACATATGAAAAGGAGAAAGTACTGCTTTTCATGTCTTCATAGATTATTCAGCATCATTTAACATTAGCAAAATGTAAGAAATTTGACTTGATTGTGAACAAATCATCACAGACTAACTTCATTCTTTGCCGAGGTTTTCTAAGACTGTAGTGAAGGAAGGAAATGAGACAGATACAGTCTAGTTGATCATCAAGGCTTTGGACAAACACCTCTCCTGATATCCTGGATCAGTAATATGGGCTGAGCGCCAAAACAGTTCCGAGAGTTTACAGAACTGTCTGAAGGACCACCCCAAAGGGTGACCCATGAGGTGCTAGCCCAGCAGGAGCCTCTGGTAGCCTGCCCACTACCACTGAAGCACAACAAGCCAGGGCCGTGAATGAAGATCCAGAAAGCAGGTTAATCTCATTGTAGACAACACGAAGCTGGGAATCAAAGACCAACACCATGAACTAAAGCTAATACCGTGAGCTTTTGTTGGGATCTACAATAGGGAAAAAACACCAGCTACATAAGTAGAGGTGGCATAGCTTAGGGGCAGTGTGTGAAAAAGACTTGTGTTTTATTTATCTGTAAGCTCACTGAACCAGCAGTGTGAAGTGGCTACCAAAAAGCTAACGTTATGTACATAGAAGTCCAGAATCTGTGGTGAGTTTGGTGATTCTCAGGGTGGGTCCCAGCATCCCTGGAATATTGATGTATTTTGTCCTGAGCACCACAGTTAGGACAGTTTTGGACACACTGGACTACAGGAAAATCAGAAGCAGGCCGTCAGCTTTGTAAAGGGCTTGTAATCATGAGAAACAGATGAAAGGAACTGGGGTATTTAGCCATGAAAAGGGCTTTGGGGACCTATCGCCCGTTTCTAGAATATGAAGGAAGTGGTGAGCCAAGGGCTGGTGGGTACAAGCCCCAGGAGGAGAACACTTTCCCAGAGTTAGGTGGAACTCTGGACCAACCCAGAGAGGGAGGGTTTCTGTCCCTGGAAGTTCAGTCGATTGACCCCTCGGCAGGGCTGACCCCTCAGCAGAGCTGTCATGGCAGGGAGTTACATATTAGATCTGAGGTTGGACAAGAGAATGTCTAAAGCTTCTTTTAATTCTCAATTTTGTGATATGTATCTGATTTTGTTTATGAGTTTGTTCTGTTTCCTTGGCTATTACAGATTTTAGAGGCACTTTTGCAGGTTTTACATGTCCTCTTGGGAATGTGTCAGGCCTTGGAGATTCAAGAAAAAGGTATGATTATAGATCCAATGCTTTTTTAAAAAATGGTTTTGTGATTATTCTTCCCCTTGCTTTTCCTCAGTCTTCTTTCTACCTATGTACCTGATGGGTGAAAACCTTCCTATATTAGGTTGCCTTTGTGGCATGTTAGCTAATAGGCCACATAGGGGTCATGAGTACAGCTCTGCTATCTGAAAATGCTGGATGACCTTGGATAAGTCCCTTCACATTTCTGGGCCTAAGTTTCTTCACTTATAACGTGTCTGACTTCCAAAGGTCATTTTTCCTCTAGTGCAGGGCTACTGATATGATCTTAGGAGGAATAAATATGTTGTTTAAGTATAGAAGAGGTACTTCATGACATGACTTAGGTGTACAGTTGATTTGGATGTGTCATAAATAGATCAAGACCTCCCAGAGAGAGCAGCTGTAGGTGACAGAGACAGTCTGAAGTTGTTGTTAATGAAAGATTGAAAATGTCATCGGTCAGCCCTTGGGGTTGACCCTATTGCTGTGGCTTATTCTGACCCTTCAGATTTGTTAGTGGGTGGGTTGTGAGATGTGAGCCAGGTTGTACAGTATGATTCTGTCACAGGTAATTTTCTGGTATTGTAACATTCTCACTTTGTCTTCTAGAATACCTTTGCAAATATGCGATCCCATGCCTAATAGGAATCTCACGAGCCTTTGGACGTTACAGCAACACAGAAGAGTCTCTCCTCTCGAAACTCTTTCCCAAAGTGCCCCCTCATTCCCTCCGAGTCCCAGAGGAGCTTGAAGGTGTTCGAAGGCGTTCCTTCAATGACTTCCGCTCCATCCTTCCCAGCAATTTGCTGACTGTATGTCAGGAGGGCACCCTGAAGAGGAAGAACAGCAGTGTGTCCAGCATCTCTCAGGTGGGACTGCACTCCTGGGAAAAGAGCAGAGGAGAGAGACCTTGTTAAGTGCTCATGCAAAGAAAATCCCACTTGTGTGTAGTTTGAGGAAACTTATGAAACGTAAGAGGTTCTCACTAGAATTCTCTTTAATACGAAGGCTTGCTTTGTCCTTTTGAAGATTTATAAGTGATTTCATCTAGTCATGAAGTGTTTGTTTCATGGTGATTGGGTGCCAAGCTCCATTCTCAGTGGGAGACAGTTGATGCCCTTAAGAAATATATAGTTAACTCATGGAGAAAAGGTAGACTCAAAACACTAAACATAATTCAGCTCAGTGATCAAGTATAAAATATGCAGCTGGACATGAAGAATTTTGTGATATGGTGTCTGGTAGAGAAGACTGTAGCTACAGCAGACTTCAGGGAGAGTAGGTGAGCCTTGAACCAGGATTTGAAGTACAAGCATTGAGCTGGCAGAGAGAATCTTGTTTAAGATGAATCTGACTGAGGTTTGACTGGCCTTTTCTGATTTGTAAGTGTGGTTGTGTGTTTCAGGTCAGCCCTGAACGTGGGATGCCCCCTCCCAGCTCCCCTGGAGGATCTGCCTTTCACTGCTTTGAAGGTGGGCCACAACTTTCTGCCAAGAATATGGACCTGGGACTTGGATCCCAGGTTCACGGTAACTTCTTGTGATTAGGGATGCTGATACTAACACTCGGCTGTCATGCATCTAGAGTGTCAAGCTTTTACAAAGCATTTAGTTTCTGTTTTCATTTAAACTTCTTAAAATTTAATTATAAAATATTTCAAACATAGAAATGCAGAAAATAATATATAGACCCCCATGTGCCTGCTATCAGAATTTTAGTACTTCACCCTATGAAAGCACTGGTTTTTAGGTGGAAGTACCAATAGTGGGTCCTTCTGTTTCTTTCTTTTTTTTTTAAGGGTGTTAACTATGTAGATAATATTAAAGAATCTAGCAATGACACTATGAGTACTACTTTTTATAGAGCTTTGTTGTTACAAAGCACTTTCACGTAATTTTCTGAATTTGATTCACATAATTTTCTGGCACCGTGCAGTGCCAGACGTACATTAAAATTGCCTTCACTTAACTTTCAGGGAAGTTAAGACTTGGCTTGAGTAATAAGAATGGGGAAACTAGGGACCAGCCTGGTGGCGCAGTGATTAAGTGCGCACGTTCTGCTTCAGTGGCCCGGGGTTTGTGGGTTCGGATCCCAGGTGTGGATATGGCACTGCTTGGCAAGCCATGCTGTGGTAGGCATCCCACATATAAAGTGGAGGAAGATGGGCATGGATGTTAGCTCAGGGCCAGTCTTCCTCAGCAAAAAAAAAAAAAAAAAAAAAAAAGAGGAGGCTTGGCAGCAGATGTTAGTTCAGGGCTAATCTTCCTCAAAAAAAGAGAATGGGGAAACTAGAATTCTATACCTCGTAATGCCATCAATTCCATTTTTGGATGATACTAATTGCTAAAAGAGCGTTTCTCAAGCGTATCTTGAAAGATATCAGGGGAATTAAAAAAACATAAAGAGGAGAGTATCTAAACTCAAATAAATGTGGGTAACTTTGCATACGGTATCGTTTGGCCCTGTGGGAATATACCAAATGTTGCATTCTGTGTATGTGTTACAACATAAAGGCCGAGTTCACCCACCCAAAATCACCTCCCAGGGAGAACCACTTGTGGACCATGATCCTCCAGGCTTTGAACAATCCCTTTGCCGCTTGCCTGCCCACCTTCCAGGCATTGGAGAATTGCCATGATTTGCCCTCAAAGGCTTCTTTCCCTGGTAAACTGCTCTTCATCCTCTCTCTGTGCTCAGGAGCCCCTCTCCATCGTGGCTGCTCTCCTTTAAGCACTTCCAGTGAGTGCCAACGATTGGGGTGCTCCCAGGTGTGGGCTCACTGCGTGAGCTTCATTCAGCAGATACAGGCTGAGCGCCTTTCTCCTACAAGAGTGAGCTGGACAGACGATTTTCCTGCTTTCCAAAGTGCACCTCGTTGTCCAGGAGATAGGCAGGAATCACACTGCTCCTTCCCTTTTGGCTTGCATGCCTGCCCTTTCACTCTGACTTTTCTCACAGTTGGTCTTCCCTTCTCTTTCCAGTCCCTCTTTCACCGTGCTATAAGAAGATGTTTTTCTTAAGAATTAGTTACAAGCACAAATTTGGTCACTTCACTTTCTTCTTAAAAACTTTCAGTGCATAAAAACCCCCATGCGTAAATCCCAAATCTTAGCTCCTGGGTTCCTGCAGTTCCCGCCTGTTGCCTCATCTATGCTGACCACACACTGGCTCAGCTGCACAGGACTTCATTCTTCTTTCCTGGTATCCGTCTGGGAGATGCCCTCTGATCCTTAACTTCTTACCTTCTCTTATTATGATTATTATTGTTTTTAAAATAAACTTGTATATACTTATGTGTACAACATGATTTGATATACATATACATTAATGAAATGATTACTGTAGTCAAGCTATTAACATTTCTGTCTCCTCCCATAGTTACCATTTTTTTCTTTTTTTGTGTATGTGGTGAGAGCACCTAAAATCTACTCTTTTAGCAAATTTCCAGTATTCAATACAGTACTATTAGCCATGGTTGTCATGCTGTTCGTTAGATCTCTAGACTTAGTCATCCTATGTAAGTGCAAGTTCTGTGCCCTTTGACCAACATTTCCCCATTACCCCACGTCCTCACCCCTGCTAACCACCACTCAACTCTGCTCCAATGTATTCTACTTTTCTAGATTCTACATGTAAGTGAGATCATGTAGTTTTTTCTTTCTGTGACTGGCTTGTTTCACTTAGCATAAAGTCTTCCAGGAATATTATTCAGCCTTAGAAAAGGAGATCCTACCATTTGCAACGACGTGGATGAACCTGGAAGACATTATGCTAAGTGAAATCAACTAGTCACACATGTATATAATGGGGTATATATATAATATGTGTGTGTATAGTATTATACATATTCACACACATTTTATGTATGTATTTTTTCCATATACATTTTATACACAGACACACACATGCACACCTCCTTACCTTCTTCCCCACCTACTGCCTTTAAACTGGCTTTGTTCTCTCCCTCCCTCTTTGCTCATTCATTTCCTCTTTCAGTGGTCATTTGTTATGGCCTCTAGCATCTCACCTCCTCTCAGTGTTATTGCCCATCTCCTCTGTTGCGAGTTGCTGAGTTATTCACTTGGGACCCATCCCTCTTTAGTCAGGTCAGCAGTGTGTCACCAGCATCATAGAACTATTCACTAGCTTTGACACAATCAGGGTACACTCAACTCTCTACTTTTTCTGTGCCCCAGTGCTTGAGAAAGTCATAAAATTTGATTCTTTATAAATTTATTTGGTTCCTTGTAGATTGGTATTGTCTGTCACTATTTAATATGAAAATATTACCAACTTATTTTCCAATCATAGTCTTCTATTGTAGTTTTCTAATGGATGTTCAGACAGTTATGTCCTTTGGGGTTCACATTTATTAGTAAGTCTTAGATGACTGACTTTATTTTTGTTCTGATTTTGAAATTTCTAATAGTTTACAATTTTGTTCTAATATTGGTGGTAAAATATCTTTGGGGCCCTGTGAACTTCAAACTTTCACATCTCTCAACTTTTAAAAAGATATAATTCTTTTGTTATTGTTGTTCTCACATGTTAAATTACACTGTCTTGGTTGAAAATATTAGGACATGATTATATCTAAGCCTTTGAGCTGAAACACCCAAGTGAGAGGTGTCCCTCGCCAAGGATTTGCAATTTAACCTTTACTTCTTAATTAAAAAACAAAGGATTGGAGTATTAACAAAAGCAACATCTATGCCTTCGTTGGTTATTGAGGGAATCAGCTTGAGGAATTATCCTGGTCCTGTGTTACCATGACTGACTTTCTGGTTTTCTTCCCCGTTAGTCTCCTACTTACCTGACGGGAGTGCCCTGGAGCCTGATTACTACTTCTCCACCATCAGTTCCAGTTTCTCAGTTTCTCTTCTTTTCAATGGCATCACCTATAAGGAGTTCAACATTCCACTGGAAATGCTTCGAGAACTCTTAAACTTGGTGAGCAGAGCATTGATGGATAAACAGATCATGAGGATATCAATCAATAAAATTGCTAGTGGTGAAAATCTGTATTTTTTAAAAGAAAAACTAGGAGTTTTTCAGTATTTCAAAGTACAACTTAGTAGTCATAAATTTTCAGATTACAGACGGAAGGACAGTAACATTTGTAGAGTCATTATCTAATACTTTCTCTGCGGCAACCATATAGGGGAGGCACCCATGCTCCCCCATTTTAGAGGTAACGAAATCAGTGTCAAATATATCAAAGATCCATAGGCCAAGGGCGGGATCAGGGCTCAGCCCAGGAAATCTGTTACACCTAACTCCCTCTCAGGGGCTACTCTATTTGGATCAATACAAAACCTAACTGTTTCGTATTTGGGAACTTTTGGATAACCTGTGAGATGACATCAGAGAAGACATTGGTGCCATTGTCTGAGTCCTGAAATGGAAGAGTCTTTGATCGAGGAACTCTGAAGTTGTTATAATTGAGCTGGGATGCTTCAGGACAGATTCAAGTGGGTAGGGGAGAAGACATCATCAGGGAGAGACTCTAAAGATCAGACTTTCTGTTTTGGAAAGAATGAGAGAGAACGTGAAGGACACCTCTGAAAGTGTGAAGCACGTGCTGGAGAGAGCAGCTGTCTTCCTCTGTGTGGCATATGAATAGAAATCACTCAAAGAGAATGGCTGTAGGCTGAAGATGGAAGAAGACATTAAAGCATAGGTGGTAATTAATGAGGATAGAGCCATAATGAACTACTAAATAGCTTAGGATGTTTTTAAAGTTGCAGTCAAGAAGGAAAACTCTCCCTAAATGGCTCTTCACTGTCAGTGTCCCAGACAGAACGGTGGCCTGGGTGGCACCTGGCCTTCTCAGATGGCTCTTCCTAGTATCATGTCAGAAATCCCAATTGAAGGCTGAATGTTTCAGATTCTTCGTAGGGGGAATTATTTTTTCCATTATATTTTAACTTTTCAAGGTTAGGTTTTCTTCTAGGCAGTTTTCCATTTCTTCTAGCGTGTTGTTTATCATTATCTATAAGTTTTTAAAATAACCTTCCTAAAGTACTATAATGGGGAGCAGGCAGTTTTATCAGGTGGTTCTGCAGTTGACAGAACAGTTCATTCCTGTACTAAATGCTAGTATAAACAAGGGGTGGAAATGATCACTTCTGTTAGAAATTTAAATGTATGCTACAGTTTGAGTACCTGGGCAGCTTCAGAAGAGCTGGTGTACCAGGCCCGGGGCGGGAGGGAAGAGTCATCAGTGCCCGAGGACTGGCTGTGAAGGTGTCCTTGACGTGTGGGAGAGGGTTTGGGTGAAGTATCAGTGATGCCTCGAGTCTGAATGCTTTCACATCCTGAAAATGGAAATCTCATGTCAGCAAACTTGAGGGAGTTGGTTCCTTTTCTGTTTTTATGTCATTCCAGTCTAAGGTAAGAAAATTTCCAAACAATGGCAGAATTAGGACATTTTGTGTGTATAATTTGATATGAAGCCATAGTGTGTGTATTGTTGGCCTATTATTTCCATCACATTTTTCGCCACCTGAGAGCTTGTTGTGCATCCATCAACATGATTCGTCCTTTAGTAGAAGGAGCTGGCATTCCTGTCTCTCACTGTGTTTGTCAGGGTCCTCATGAGGTCTTGTTTCCCTGATAGGTGAAGAAGATCGTTGAGGAGCCTGTTCTTAAATCCTTGGATGCAGTTGTAGCCAGCGTGATAGAGGTACATCCCTTCTGAGGGCATCTCGGTGAGATCAGCCTGTAATGAACATCTGCGTGGAGAGAGCAGGGAGAACTTGTGTGGGGGCTGGCGTAAAAGGGTTTGGCAGTGAATTTTGAGCTGAACTTCCATAGTCCCAATAATGACAACACACTTGCCACCAGAGAGCTTGCTCTGTGCTGGGCTTTTTAAAATATGCCACTTCACGGTGCCTCTGAGCAGCGGTCATTATCTCCCTTTCACAGGTGGAAGATAGAGGTTTGGGGATCTAACTAACACGCCGGCATCACACAGTCACGGTGGGAGTTGGATTCCAGCCTGGGTCCTCTGACTCTGAACCCCTTGCTCTTTTGTCTCCCTTGCTCCTTTGTGCTTCCAAAGCCACTTGTTCAGGCTTGGTACACACCCCTCATACTTTCTAGGCATGTACAGGCCCTGGATTTTAAATGTGAGGAGTGTATACCTAGGGAACTTTTGTATTTAACGTGTTTGGAACCAAGGCCTACAGCATTATTTATAATAATAATAATATAATGATTTTATTTATAAAATCTTTAAACACTGGTGCTGGGAGGTCCAAAATCTCAGGGAACATTTGGGTCAGTCTCCTTTTGAATGTTAGGATCCAGAGAGATTGCCATTTGCCAGGTTGATTATTGCCATGGCTGTGTGCTGGACCCAGATTCCTTGTTAAGCCTGGTGTTCTTTCTCTTGCCCGATTATGTGAGACAGCGCCTAGTACCACGGGGATTCATTTATGAAATCAAGAGGGAACCACCAGGTACTGTCCTGTGCTGCAGAGTGTCTTTTCCTGCCCTTCCCTTGCTCCCAGCTAGCTGTCTGCAGATGTTAGGTGTGTGTGCCAGGCGTGGTGTGCTCTGGGTTGGTTCTTGGTGTTGCACAGTTCCTGTAACTCTCCAGGCTGCAGTCTTCCTACCTTGTCTTCAACCTTTGCAGGTTTTTGTCCTGCCTATCGGCCTGAGCTTTAACTCTCTCACTGTGCTTACAGTCTCAGAGGGCTCCTAGTTTCCTTTGCCAGTGTGTAGTCATGTGTGACCCAGGGCAGACCAGGAGGACCAGGGCTGGGAGCTGAGTTGGACAGTCAGAACAGCTGGCCATTTGTTGGCCCTGCACCTGGTCTGTAATGAAGAGTGTCAGTCTGGGTCCTAAGGGAAAAGTTGAGGCTCAGTGGGGATCCCCTTTAGGGCTTGTCTTACTGGTGGAAGGGGAAGGTGGGAATATGGGAATTTGGGACCCTTCTCCCCCATTGAACCAGAGCAGTTTCTATTTTGTAATTTGGACTTTAATATAAATATCCACTTGAAGAAATGATTTTGAGGCTAAAAAAAAAGGAACTTAAAACCATGCTCTAGAGTTACTGAAATATAATAATCATCATCAGTAATCACTAGCAATTATTGCATGCTTATTATGTGCCAGACACTGTGATAGGACTTGACTTACTCTCTCCTTGAATCCCATAGCAGTCCCCCATTCACAGATGGGGAAACTGAGGCTTACAGGGTTAAGGAACATTAGTTACATAGCTAGTGAGTGATGGAGCCAGGTGTCTTATCTGGCTCCTCCACTCCCTGCTTGCAGTGACTTCTTCCTGGTTCAGGAGTCAGACCCCTTTGCTGCTTTAACTTCAGCAAGTCTGGTCTCTTCATCTCTGCCCCACAGAGATGTTGTGAGGACTGTGTGAGGTGATGTCTCTAAAGCAGTTAGTTAGCACAGGGCCCCTTGATGGCACTTTGTTAACTATAGCTCATATTATCACTGCCCACTTGAAAACTGGCGTCACTCTCATGTCCTCCACAGAGTTCTTGCTTCCTCCACCAGCCTCGCACCACGGCCCCTTCCCACCCCACCTTACAGATTTGCTTCTTCATCATCCTTATCCCCTTCACCTGAGTTTGCAGATCACTTTAACATGTGTCAAGAATTATAATAAATTGTGCCTTTCCATTCTACTAAACTGGGAATGTATAGAAGTTAAGAAGTGCATCTTATTCAACTCATTAGACTTTGTGTGAATTTTCTTCCCCAGAAGAAAGATAGATTAGATTACTAGACAATAATTTAAAATGAATTTTAATTGCAAAATATAAACTGAATCTGAAGGTCCCCTGTCTGTGGTGTCTATTGCTTGAGTGGTAGAGTTTAATCTCCTGGTCTGATGGCCCCTGGGCTGTCTGTCTCCTCCATTTCCTATGTCCCCCTTTGTTCAAAGATGGCCAAAGATGATGAGCTTTCAGCAAGGGGGGTGGTCCTTCCTTCAGGCGCGTAGATGGCTGCTCCCCACAGGCATCTCTGGACAGCATAAGCATCTGGTTTCCCTACTGGATGCCTAAGAAGGTGAAGAGAGTAATTAAAATGTTCCAAGTGGTGAATCACGATAGACGGTTCTTCCACTTTTAATGCTAAGTTGTGAATGTAATAATTACTCACCTAGGCCTCAGCATGAAAGACGAAGGGAGGTCCAGAGGAGAGTTTCCATGCTGTGGTCACATGCCTCTGTTCCCCTGCAGGCCAACCCCAGCGCTGATCTCTACTACAGCACGTTCAGTGACCCTCTCTACGTGGCCATGTTCAAGATGCTGCGTGACACTCTGTACTACATGAAAGGTGAGGACTGTTTGTACAAGAGTGTGAGTGCCGTGAAACTGGATCCCGGGCTACTGCCCCAGGTATGCACTTCCCTTCTGCTAGGGCCACTTAAAAACACACATGAGTAACAGGTCATGTTACTGAAATTTTGGGAAAAAAGCAAATAAGAAAAAAATCTGTCCATGATCCTATGCCCCTAGTACCATCAATAATGGCTTCTTTAGTGGGTGTCTTTCTGACATGGATGTGTTGTATTGTCGTGGTCATGAATATAGTTTAACGTGTCTCTTTTAGACATTTTAAAAAGTTTAAAAAAAAAAGAAAATGAGGCACTCATAATCTTATAAGTCAGAGAAAATAATAGTGTAGCATGCACACATACACACACAAATTTAGCATTCCCTTCCAATCTGTCTTTATCCCATTTTAAAAACATTTTTTCTACCTCTTCCCTTATGATATTGAAAGTTCTTCATAAATGCAAGTTTTGATGGCCATGTTATATTGTCATATAGATGTACCATAATCTAGTCAGCCATTTTCCTGATACGATTCCAAGGGCTCCTGGGAAGCTGAGTCTGGTCGGGGCCACAGCAAGGAGGGTTGAGTTCATTAAGGAGGGTGTGAAGGACTGCCCTGCTTGGCCTGACCCCAGGAACCCGTGAAGCCTCCCTCCCCACCTGTGCTGTGTGTTACTGATCTCAGCTGGTCTGATTTGTGACCATCACAGTGATTCTCCTGAACTTTCTAGGCCCCAACGATGAGAGTTTAAAAAGGCTGCGAACTCTGGGCACTCTTGTTTTGTTTTGTTTTTCTTTTGAGGAAGATAAGCCCTGAGCTAACATCTGCCATGAATCTTCCTCTTTTTGCTGAGGAAGACTGGCCCTGAGCTAACATCCATGCCCATCTTCCTCCACTTTATATGTGGGATGCCTGCCACAGCATGGCTTGCCAGTGGTGCCATGTCTGCACCCGGGATCCGAACTGGCGAACCCCGGGCCGCTGAAGCGGAACATGCAAACTTAACCGCTATGCCACTGGGCTGGCCCCAAACTCTGGGCACTCTGAAGACCCAGCCTGTATCCAAGGAATTCTCTTCTTCAGGTTACAACCAGTTTTTGCCCTTACTTGAGAGCTGACAGCCTTTTAAAAAAAATCACTGTATATGTGTACAATTATTATGCTGTACACTTTAAACTTATACAGTGATGTGTGTCAGTTATATCTCAAAACTGAAAAAAAGAAATATATAATAAATATATATACACTGAAGTATTTCTCGTTGTTAATTGGGCCAGTTCCAGTGATGATGCCTCCCAATTTGTGTTTCATATATTAAGGTTTTAGTATATTGACTGTTTAAAACAAAGTATGGCTTGCACTTCCCTGGGAAATGATCATGTCCTTTGATTGCCACGTGGCACATGTACAGAGGACAGCTATGCACAACCTGTCCAAGCTCTTCCCAGCAGGCATCCTTGGAACCGGAGTAGCCAGCAGCAAAGTGCTCTTCTTTGGTTTTTGTTAGAGAGGGAAAGACCACACACATTCAGAGCCACTGCCTGAATTTTGGTGCAGTTTTGTCTCCAGCTGTGATGCCCACTTTCTTTCCCACAGACCTGCCAACCTCCTTTGTGAAGGAGATCCACGATTTTGTGCTGGAGCAGTTTAACATGAGCCAGGGGGAGCTTCAGAAGATTCTACATGATGCAGACCGGATCCACAACGAGCTGAGCCCTCTCAAGCTGCGCTGCCAGGCAAATGCCGCCTGTGTGGACCTCATGGTGTGGGCCGTAAAGGACGAGCAGGGTGAGCATCAGCTCTTGCCATGCTCTCTGGATGTCTAGTGTCCAGTTCTGCAGTTGGTGAAACCAGACCTGGGAGGATGGTGATGGCCAAGGCCACAGGGCCTGTGTGTTCTCTCCACTACTTCCTGCTGGTTCTTTAGGCTTTTACGTGGAGAAGCGGGAGCTCAGTGCTGGAGGAAATGGTGCTTGTTTAGTGTGAACAGCAGAATGGGAAGCATGTAGCAGACTTGTGGGTGGCTGCCGTGTGCGGAATACTGTGGGGACAAGGGGGCTCAGGGCCAGCAGAGAGTAGAGAGTAGTCTCAGGCGATACAGGAAGGTGTTTTCACAACTGCAGAAAAGGAGCAGAGGTGAGGTTTCGGTCAAGGACTTCTGCCTCCGAACGCTTTCTGGTGTAACCTCTCAGTATTAATAAACCCTGCAAAAAGTGTGTCTCTGGGGTTTAAATTGTATGATTAATTGGTGAATGAGTATTTTGTGAATATTGGCCTTTGCTAATCCTTCGTGCCCTCCTCTGATTTTAAATTTAGGTGCAGAAAATCTTTGCATCAAGCTCTCTGAGAAGCTGCAGTCCAAGACGTCCAGCAAAGTCATCATTGCTCATTTGCCCTTGCTTATCTGCTGTCTGCAGGTCAGTCTCACAGACATTGGAGAGGCTTAGAGCTCATCAACAGGGCCTTCTTGTCATGTCATTCAGGCTGTGGTTGGCACCAGCAGCAGAGTCTGAGCTCTTGTCTTTAGAAACTGGAACTAGAGCCTGCTGTGGACACGGTTCACCAGTGAGTGGGGGCTGCTGCCTACAGCGTGCTGGGACTTCTGCGATGGGGTCTAGGTGCAACTGGGTCCTCCTTTGTGAAGAGGCTGCCCTGTTTCTCCCGGACCATTCCCAAGGCCGCAGGTGGAGGGCTGTGAAAGTGATCTGGAGGGCCACATGAGAGGACCTCTCCTGACATCTGCAGAGCCAGCTCTGCCCTGCTGAGACTCTTTCCTTGTCACACACCCCAGTGACTCCACATCTGCCGTTGTTTAAAAATCATGTTTTGTACCCTTTTTCCTCTAATTTGCTTCCAAAAGAAATGGACACACTTTAACAGTCTATCTCCCCATAGGTGAAAGAGAGTTAAGACCAGCCCCCTTTCCTGTCTCTTTGCCCCATGGCCAAGTGGCACTGGGAGCTTTGACCTTGGAAGTTTCCCATCCAACTTGAATATCTGAAGGGTTGAGCATCTCCCTGCTGGGGCCTGCTGAGTGGGTCAATGGTGTGTTGCAGGGTCTGGGCCGTCTGTGTGAGAGATTTCCGGTGGTGGTGCACTCGGTGACACCGTCTCTGCGGGACTTCCTGGTCGTCCCATCCCCCGTGCTGGTGAAGCTGTATAAGTGCCACAGTCAGTACCACACAGGTAACAGGGATGGCTGTACCTGAGGCCCTATCTCCAGCCCCTGGATCCCAGGTGCCCTTGAGGCTCCAAGGAAAGGACCATGTGACTTTGTGTGCAAGCCCAGCATGGTTTTGTGACTGAGAGGTTGTGACTGAGCTGTGCACTCTGCCCTATCCTTGGGCTCATTCCTCCTCCACACCTTTTCTCCTGTCATTCCCTCCATGACCCCTCGGGGCTCTAGGCCCTTCTTTCGTCTGCTTTCCTCTGTCATGTACTGCTACCACCACTGAAGGTCCCTCTCTAGTGCTGCTTTCTTTTTGGCCCCTTTTCTCACTGAGGTAGTCTGAGTCCTTTGTGTCCCAGACACTGAGCCAGAAGCTCTCCATGTGAGATCTCATCTAGTCCCCCTGCCCTACAAGTGTATTATTGTTTCTATAGACAAGGACACGGGCTCGGAGCAAATCTGGTGACCTGTAACCACTAACATTAATGAAACACCTGCTCGTGCTCAGGCTCTAGTGTAGTAGCGCTCATCCTACCCATAGGCTGTGAAGATGAGCATTTTTATCCTTTCCCTTTAGATGAAGAAACCCAAACTCCGAGTAGTTGAAAGGCTTCCCTGGGCTCCAGACCGAGGAGGGGCCCTTCTGGCTCTCAGGCGCCTGTTCTCACACTCGCCCCCAACCCTCAACCCCCTTTATGCACCTTAGCTAGACAGCCCTTGGAGACAGGACCGTGCCTCACTCCTCAGGGCTGGGTGCCTGAGGATGCTCATCGGGACTTTTGAACCATTTTTTTTTTTAATTAAGATTATGATAGTTAACAACCTTGTGAAATTACAGTTGTACATTATTGTTAGTCATGTTGTAGGTGCACCACTTAACCCTTTGTGACATCCCCCCACCCCCCCCTTGCCCCTGGTAACTACTGATCAGTTCTCTTTGTCTATGTGTTAACTACCACCTATGAGTGGAGTCACACAGAGTTCGTCTTTCTCTGTCTGGCTTATTTCGCTGAACATAATAGCCTCAAGGTCCATCCATGTTGTTGTGAATGGGATGAGTTTGTCCTTTTTTATGGCTGAGTAGTATTCCATTGTATATATATACCATATCTTCTTTATCCAATCATCAGTTGCTGGGCACTTAAGTTGGTTCCACATCTTGTCTATTGTGAATAATGCTGTGATGAACAGAGGGGTGTGTAGGACTTTTGGAATTGCTGATTCCAGGTTCTTAGGGTAGATACCCAGTAGTGGGATAGCTGGGTCATAAGATATTTCTATTTTTAGTTTTTTGAGGAATCTCCATACTGTTTTCCATAGCGGCTGCACCAGTTTGCATTCCCACCAACAGTGTATGAGGGTTCCTTTTTCTCCACAGCCTCTCCAAAATTTGTCACTCTTGGTTTTGGATATTTTTGCCATTCTAGCAGGTATAAGGTGATATCTTAGTGTAGTTTTGATTTGCATTTCCCTGGTGATTAGTGATGATGAACATCTTTACATGTGTCTATTGGCCATCCGTATATCTTCTTTGGAGAAATGTCTGTTCATGTCCCCTGCCCATTTTTTGAGCGGGTTGTTTGATTTTTTGTTCTTGAGCTGTGTGACTTCTTTATATATTACGGAGATTAACCCTTTGTCGGATAAATAACTTGTAAATATTTTTTCCCAATTAGTGGCCTGTTTTTTTGTTTCAATCCTGTTTTCCCTTGCCTTGAAGAAGCTCTTTAGTCTGATGAAGTCCCATTTGTTTATTCGTTCTATTGTTTCCCTCGTCTGAGGGGTTATGGTGTCCGAAAGGATTCTTTTTTTGAACCATTTTTTAAGGAATTGCTATTTTACGTATTTATCACTTTGTGACCTAAATGTTCTTCCCTTTGATTTAAACGTGTTTGTTTCACCCTTTCTGTTCTCAGATACTTCTATTTGAAATGTTTGGTCAAATCTTTTTAGAGTGGTTGTTTTTATAAGCTAAAAATGATTAGCATATTATTTTGGTTTAGGATTAGAAAGAAGGGGATGGAAAGAGATAGCCTTAACCAGATACATATTTTCATTTTTACATTCAGTTGCTGGCAATGATATAAAAATCAGTGTAACCAATGAGCATTCCGAGCCAACCCTAAATGTCATGTCGGGAAAGAAGAGCCAGCCCTCCATGTACGAGCAGCTCCGGGACATTGCCATCGACAACATCTGCAGGTGGGAGGCCAGGCCAGAGGGGCATGTGACATGAGAAGGAAGGAAGTGGTGTTTCAGAGAAAATAAATTCTTACAAAATAAGAAACGTTTCTGATTTTTTAAAGCTTGTTTCTGATTATTCTAAACCTATACTTGATCTAAAAAGAGGATTTTTTATGTTTTTTTTCAAAATAGAGCATTCTGCCTTTCTTTTCCTGATCGTAAGCATAATAAAAAATAGAGAAAATTTGTAATGTATAGAGAAGTAGAAAGAAAAGAATTATCCATTGGCCCATCATGCAGAGTAACAACATGTTGTCCTGTTTTCTTTATCTTATTTTTCTGTGTAATTTTTAATATAAATGAGGGGTTTTATATGATCAAGTGTCCCTTGCTGCCCAGGCTCCTGCTCTGTGCCTCCTACTCTCCAAATTTGGGATCCAAATATATTCTGATTTATGTGAAATGTCTCTCTCTCTCTCTGAATTCTGGCTCCTCGCTCTCAAAAGCTAAGTCGAGACAGTAATGTGGCCCCTCTCTGTCAGCCTCATGCTATTCTCTGACTCTGTGGCCCAGGAGCCAAATAGATGCAGAGAGCAAGAGACACCTGATAAGATTTGATGTTCTTTAGGGGCTTTTTAAATTTCCCCTTTTCTCTAGAGCATAAACATTTCTCTGTATATAATTCTGATGTTCCCTCACCCATCTTGGGACCATCTGTCTTTTGAATCAGTTACTGTGGCTTTTGTTAAGGAATAGTACAGGAAATTTTAAATTGGAATTAGGGTGAATATGACATTCTGAAGGAAACTGTTTTGGCCAAAATAATGAAGTTATTGTTTTCGACTAAGATATTTATCGAGTGGGCAAAATCTTCAGTAATTTTTTGAATTCATTGTATGTAATGACTTTCATTCACATTTCTGGGGAAAAAATGTTCAGAGCAGTTCTTTAAACTCTCTAAACCCAAGAAAGGAAAAAAAAAAACCAGAACAAGAAAATGTAGAACATTCATCTGGTTGTTTTGATGCCTAATGCCATGTGGGTTTCCTTGCTGTTCAGATGCCTAAAAGCTGGCTTGACAGTGGATGCAGTGATCGTGGAGGCCTTCCTGGCCAGTCTCTCCAACCGGCTCTACATCTCCCAGGAGAGTGACAAGTACGTCCCATCCCTGAGGGGTAGTCACTTCTCTGCAGCTCATGGAGGGCACCTGGCCTTGTGCATGTCTATGCTTCTTTCTTGCACAGTGTGGTGTTGTGCATTGGGTTTGTCCCACGGCTTAAGGTGAAAGCTACCTTAGAACGTCTATCCTGGACCACTGTTTGGGAGTAGAGGAAGATCTCTGTCTTCCCACTTAGTGCTGGGGACTTTGTGTCTCTGCTGGTGATGAAGGATCCCAGGCAGTTACTTTCAGATGAAAGACTGTGACAACATTGAGGTCCAGGTCCTAGCTTCTGGCTTTTATTTCACTGCTCCATGCCAGAGGACTGTTCTCAGTGTGCTTTTGTTCTTGCTGCCCATAGGGATGCTCACTTGATTCCCGACCACACCATCCGAGCCTTGGGACACATTGCAGTGGCCCTGAGGGACACCCCGAAGGTCATGGAACCAATTCTGCAGATCCTACAACAGAAATTCTGCCAGCCCCCCTCCCCCCTCGATGTGCTCATCATCGACCAGCTGGGCTGCCTGGTTATCACTGGAAATGTAAGGAAGGCCCCCCGCCATGAAACCCACTCATCCCTTGCAAGCCTCATTAAACTCCTTTGTCTAACTGGAATGTACAAGTACAGATTATATTTACCATGCTAATGAGTTAAATGCTTGTAACTGTCTTAACACTGAAAAGTGAGATGTTTTTCAAATAAAAAAGAATAGTGTAATTGTTCTGTGAGTGCTGGGGAAAAAAGTTTAGACTAATTTCTTGCTGATGTTAATAACATATAATAGGATTTAAATCAAAGCTATTTCCCTTTTCACTTTTTTTTGTGAGGAAGATTGGCCCTGAACTAACATCTGTGCCTGTCTTCCTCTGTTTTGTATATGGGACGCTGCCGCAGCATGGCATGAGAAGCAGTGCTAGGTCTGCGCCTGGGATCTGAACCTGCAAATCCTGGGCTACCAGAGCAGAACACGCGAATTTAACCACTACACCACTGGGCTGGCCTCCCTTTTCACTTTTAATTTGAGGTTTGCTTAAAGCTTTAGGAAAGGATGCCCTTGAAGGTCTTTCAGATCCTGTGGTCTGTGATTCCAGGAGCTTTCCCTCTGAATGACGATAGAGGGGTCTTGTCTGTATTCCAAAGAGGGGCTTTCATGGAGGAGGTGTGGCATGTTAATGGTGTCCCTCACTTTCTTCTAGCAATACATTTATCAGGAAGTGTGGAACCTCTTCCAGCAGATCAGCGTGAAGGCCAGCTCTGTCGTGTACTCGGCAACTAAAGATTACAAAGACCATGGCTATAGGTAATTCTTCAGACCTCATTGTCACTGTGGATCATGACAGTATTTAACTCTCTTTGCAAATGTGAGATTTGGGGACTAGTCTTTTAAATAAACTTTTCTTTTTACAAAAGCACTATATGCTGCAAATCAATGCACACACAAGGCGGGAAATGAAAAGCCCATATGCCTGCCACCTGGAGCTGAGCATCCCAGTGCTCATTACCCCAGACCCTCCCCAACTCCAGACAGGCTCAAAGTGCCCACCTGGGTGACCTGCTTTTTTATGTAGCAACACACGAGTCATGCCATAAATACTTCTCTGCATGTCCCTTTAATGGCTTCGTAGTGTCCCATCGTGGAGCAGCACCGTGATTTACCTAACTGGTCCCTTGCACGGACATTAGATATTTTCCAGTTTTTCTACTGGCAAGCGCTGCATTGAACAACCTAATAGCTACATATCTGTGAGCATCTCTGATGCTCTCATCAGAATCGATTTAGAGAGGTGGGATTAGAGGGTCAAAGGAGATGGGTGTTTTATATTCTCGAATGTTGATATTTGTCTCGAGTGTGGCCACTTTTCCCTGGCAAACTGAAATATGCTTCCTTGTCTATTCTTTGCCCTTACTGGTGCTTTGAGGGCAGGGACATGTTTTTCCATGTTTGGAGGGTCTCACAAGAGCTTGTCAGATCAAGGGAAGAGAGGGAAAGGGGAAATGAGGTCAGGAGGATCTCAGAGGGCTGGGGCAGGGAGGAAGAGATGTTGCCACTTTGTTGGTATTTCTTTCTTTTTATTTTTTTTGAGGAAGATTAGCCCTGAGCTAACTGCTGCCAATCCTCCTCTTTTCACTGAGGAAGGCTGGCCCTGAGCTAACATCCGGGCCCATCTTCCTCCACTTTATATGTGGGACGCCTACCACAGCATGGCTTGCCAAGCTATGCCATGTCCGCACCCGGGATCCAAACCGGCGAACCCTGGGCTGCCGAAGCGGAACATGCAAACTTAACTGCTGCACCACTGGGCCCACGCCTTTTTGGTATTTCTGTTCTCCCCTCCTGACCATTACATCCAGGCCTCACTCTGAGATTCTCTCTGAGTCACTTTAGTGGGCAGAAGTGTGGCTGTGTGACCTCAGAAAACACTCACCCTCTCTGTGCCTCACTTTCCTCATTTGTCAAATGAACACCTGTCTCCAGTTGCTGGGTAAATGAGGTTATATATGTGAAAGCTCTCTGTAAATTCAAGCTCTTGGCATTGTGTTATTTCTTGGCCTTCTCACTGCCACCACTGGGAGCCCAGGCTACTAGAAGAGCCTGAGGACTGGGTTGGGGAGGCAGCCAGCTCACCTCCCCCTTTGTCCCATCGGTCCTGGTCTCTGCAGTGAAACTCATAAAGCATGTCTTTCTGGTTCCTGCTCCGAAAGTGACTCCTGCCATTTTCCCTCTGACCCTCGCATCTGCCTTGCCACTCTTGGCCCCTGCTGTGTGCAGTACTTATAGTTCTCTTTGCTTGTAGTTCTTCAACTCCTCACTCCAATGTCCTCTTCTTCTGTAAAGCCTTTTCTGATATTGCCACCAAAAGTAACTTGTCTTCTTCCTCACCACTGGAAGTGTTCACTGCCATTCTTTTGCCCTTACCTCCCAGGAATTCACCTTTCTGTGAAGGGGGTGCTTTTTGTCACAGCTGCCGTTTATTCTGTGCTTTCTGGGGCCCAGACAGTATGCTCAGTGCTTCATTTAGAGTATTTGATTTCTCCTACACCCTTTAAGGAGGGAATTATTGTCTTTGTTTTACTCAGGAAGAAACTGAGGCTCAAAGACTTGAGCTACTCACCTGGGGTCACACAGTACGGAAGCAGCAGGATCTGGGTGACACCAGTGCCCACAGAAGCCGGACCAGCCTTGTTAGTTCTCACTTTCTGGCTGAGGAGGCAGTGTCAGCTTTGTATCTGGGGTTTATGTGGGGCTGGCACAATCCCGAGGCAGGTTGTCCCAGGACCACTGAGCGCTTCCTGAGTGTCTGATGCGAGCTAATACTAACATCAGCCCTAGGGTGGAGGAAGAAGCTGATTATCCTCCAAGAGTGGTTGTAACAATGAATTAAGACTATCCGTAATTAGAGGGGAAAAGCCTGGTCCAGCCAGGAAATGACTGGGAGAGAGTACTTCCATTTTTAGCTATGTAGTATGCCCTTGACACTCAGAGGGAAGTGTCCTGAGACGTTCACAAATCCCCAACATGCAGATTCCTGGAACCTAAAGAGTTTCCCAGAAGCCCTTAATTCATCTCAGGAGAGAGGTCACAGTCATTTTGGCAGCAGCTGACTTTCCTTTAGGGGCTGTTGTTCACAAAGACGGCGTGTTCACCTCTGGAGGGCTCTTTTGTTCAGAGCTTCCGAGGGGTCATGGTTTGGCAGACCAAGGCCGGGCAGAAGCAACCTGCCTCACCCCTGCAATGCCAGCCACTGCATTGTGGCAGCTTTCATTTCTCTCCCTCACAGGCACTGCTCCCTGGCAGTGATCAACGCCCTGGCCAACATCGCGGCCAACATCCAGGACGAGCACCTTGTGGACGAGCTGCTCATGAACCTCTTGGAGCTGTTTGTGCAGCTGGGGCTGGAGGGAAAGCGCGCCAGCGAGAGGGCCAGTGAGAAGGGGCCTGCCCTGAAGGTAGGGAGGAAGACAGCCCAGCGGCCTCTCCTGCTGGCCGGGGCTGAGTCTCCAGCCACCATCCTGATTGAAATATGGTGCTTTCTTTGTTAAATGATTTAAATGCGTCTGGTAAAGTATAAGAACAAAGGGGGCGAGGTTCCTTCTCAAGAGTGCTGGCAGGGATTGGGGGAGAAGGTGGCTTCCTGGTCAGACCACATCTGGCTTGTGGTAGCCACCTCCCCCAGCCCAGGATAATAAGGCAACAGCAGCCTAATGTGGGCTCCCTCTGACCTCTCTCTCCCTTCTCTTATCCATCGTGTAGCCAGGGGGTGGAGGCTGTCATCAGAACACAGTGACAACCTGAAAAGGGCCAGATCTGACCTAATCCCAGGCCGTCCAAGGGAGATAGGTCCACAGGGACAGACAAAATGTCAGGTCTCAAATCCCCAAAGAGACAGACTAGCGAGGTTGAGGCAGGTTAAACCTCTCACCCCACCATCTCCCCTCCTCCTATGGGCACCAGTCCCTCTGTTGAGGTTCTACCTTCGTCCTCCTTTATCTTTCCTTCCTGCTTCCCTCCCTTCCTTTGCCTTCCCCAGACAGTTACTGTTCATCTACTGTGTGCCTAGGTCAGGGATCAGCCCACTTTTTCTGTAAAGAGCCAGAGCGTACATGTTTTAGGTTTTGCAGGCCATACAGTCTCTGTTGAAACTACTCAGCTCTGCCGTGGTAGCATAAAAGCAGCTGTAGCCAATATAAAAACAAACAGAGGTGTCTGTACTCCCATAAACTTTATTTCCAAGAAGAAATGGTAGGTTGGATCCCAACCCTTGCTGTAAGAGCTGGGGTTCCAGAAGTGAACAGACAGACAAAGTGCCTGCTCCTGAGCAGTTTAGTGGGAGGACCTGGTGAAAACGAAACAGGCCAGTGTGGTGAGGGGCACTTAAGACTGAGCTGGTCATGAAGGCCTCTCTGGGGAGGTGACAGCTAATTGGAAACTGAATGAGAAGGAGCCCTTCGTGTGTAAATCTTGGCTAAGAGGGAGTAACTGGTACAGAATGGGATCCCAAGACCCTTTGCTCTACTTTAGCCTTGTTCTGCTCGGTCCCCCAACAGTGATCTGGGCGACTAATTTCTAAAGTCTCCTGGGATGGTGCACAGCTAGGCCCGTCCCCATGCTCAAGAGACAGGGGCATCCGTCGTGTCCAGTGGGGCCTTTGGCATCGGGGTGAGAGGGCTGTTCTGATGATGCAGGGAGGCGCTCAGTACCCGAGAAAGCAGAGGCTGTAACCTGTCTGAGGGGTTTTTCAGGAGCCCTTCTCCTTCTCTCCCCTGGGAATTGTACCTTAGTGCCCGGAAGGATGGCCCCTGGGACCCATGGGCTGCTCCCCTCTACCTATTCTCGCTGTGTGTCTGCAGTCTCAAGACTCGGGATTTAATGCTTCATTCACAGGCTGGGATGGGGGCTGTGCCCTGGGCAATGCAGGGCTCCCCTGTTTCTACCCACCAGGTACCAAGCTGTGAATTCCGTTCTTTGCAAAATAGTTCCTGTTTACCGATTGTGCAGTGAGTAGGCAAGTGTTTATGGAGCAATCACTGCACTTTCCCCATGAAATGGGGCCTCGTGGAATAAGGGGGGCTTAGAGGAGCAGTGGGAGGGGGCTGGCCAACGTGCTGCCCTGTTGAAGAAGAGGAGCTGTGATTAAAATTAAGAAATGTGGATTGTTTTTAATCATTCATGCAGCCGCAAGGCCGTTAGTTTCCAGAGTGGAGCAGGCAGGGCTTGAGATTCTGTCCCCACCATTGAGCAGCTGTGGGACCTTGGCAGGCTACTGAAACCGTATTTTCTCCCCTGAAGATAAAGTTGATGTGTGTGAAGCACTTGGAACAGTGCCTGGCACACAGTGGATCCTCAGTGCCCTCAGCTGCTACCGTTTTTGTAAATAGGGAAAATAAGTCTAATGTGCTTAGGTGTGTGCTTCCAGAATGATGGCTAGTCAGTGTGTACCATAGTTTAGCCACATTTATGTGTCTAGCCAGGGAACCTACTTTTTATTTAGTTATTTTTAAGTAACCCCCAAATTTTCTCAGACTTGGAAAGAATATATATTTATTATAGAAAAGATACAGAAACCTATAAATAATAAAGTAAAAAACACCCATAATCCCTCTACTCAGATAAAATCATTAACGTTTTGATAAACTTCCTTCTAGATTTTTTGTGCAAATATATTTATTTTACATAGTTGAGATTGTATCATAGCATACTCTTAAATTCAGATTTCTTTCCATTTAACGTTTGCTGTGGGCACTTTCCAAGGTAACTAAATATTTTTCAGCAAGTTGTCTTTTTAACAGCTGCATGGTTTTTAATTGTGCAGAGATGACATGGTTTATATGATCGTTCTGCTGTTTGACATTTAAGTTGTTTCCCTGTTTTGCTACTAAAATCATGCTGGATGAAGCATCTTTATACATCTCTTTCTGTATATCTGTCTCATCATTTCATTTAGATTAGGGAATTCCAGCTTTACATGACACTATCTTGTGTCTTTTTGAAATAAAAGAAATACATGCTCGTCAGTGACTCAATTCTATTCTTTTTTAGGCTTCTAGCAGTGCGGGGAACTTGGGCGTACTCATTCCTGTAATAGCTGTGGTGAGTATTCATTAATAAAGTGGTTTCAGACTCCAGATGCTGTGCTCATGTTTTGAGTGTTGCCTGGTGAAACACAGCAAATTTCTTAGAAAAATGCTGTTTTGAGGCCACAGTGATTCTGTGGATGTGGCTGTGTTTCAGCCACCACCAGCTCTTCCATGCCTGTCCTGTAAGTGTGTGCCTGCTGTGGCCACAATGCCTCACTCCCTTTCTCCGTGCCCTGCCCGAACCTCAGTTGACCAGGGGACCCGCTTCAGTTCCCTCTTGTGTGGCTCCCAGGTATGAGGTCTGACTCCAGGCTCATCTTGTCTCTCATGCCCTGCTCTGCCTCTGACTGTTGTTGGGCCAACACACTTCCATGCCTTCCCCGGCTCCTGCCTGCGAGATGCCTCCTGGGGCCTCTGGTTGGTGCTCGGGTCTTGCAGCTGTAGCCGTCAGTGTCATCTGGGGTACGTCGTGGGCCCTGTTCTCCGTCACAGCATGCCGTGGTAGAGAACTCATTTCCATTCTGTCCTGTCTCAACCTGCGTTCACTGAGTCTTCCCAAACGACCTTTGTAGTAGTTGTTTTTCCCTTTCTCAGTCATTCTCAGCTGCCCGTCCTAAGCCAGGGCCCAGTGTTCTAGTATTGTTTTCATTGGCAGCTTCCACCTAGCACACCTTCTAGTTAAGCCGTTGTTTCTGCCTTTTAGTTTCTTTGTACCCCACCCTTAGTAGTTCGAGTCTTGAGCACTTACATGTGTGTCCCTTTGTGTGGAACACCAGAGGGCTTGACCTCTGAGCTGCTGGGGTGACCCAGGGTTGTAGAGGCTGGGCAGCCAAATGGAGAGGCACCTCTCCTGATCTCAGCAAAGTGGTTTCTGCACCTACTGCAGTCTGAGTGTTCATCATTCTGAATCTGGAGACTTTTAGGGGGTCCAATTTTAGCTGGCCAAGATGGATGAAAAAGAGTAACTGGTTTATTATTCTTTACCTTTAATAGTCAGACGTCACATACTGCCTTTTGTGGAGCATTCTGCTTCCAGTTCACCTCCCTTCTGCCTGTCCTTTTCTCTCCTATCCCTCCCCCGAGTCAGTGGCTGATTCAGGAGGGGGAGCAGAGTCCCTTGTTCCCCTGCCACATCTGTGTCAGGACAGTCTCCTCTTCCTGAGTATGCTTAAGGGGACAAGGGGGTAGGGCCTGCAGCGCAATGACCATAGCCGCTTACCTTGTGGCGTTTCACATTCTCCTGGGAACCTTTCCACCATGGTACCTGCAGTCAAGTGTTCTCCCACAGCCCTGTGAGGATTTGAGGATTGCTTGGACTTTCTCTGCCATGGTGTTTTTCCTCAACACCCCCGTTGGTTATTTTTTTTTTTTTTTTAAGATTTGATTTTTCTCCTTTTTCTCCCCAAAGACCCCTGGTACATAGTTGTATATTTCGTTGTGGGTCCTTCTAGTTGTGGCATGTGGGACGCTGCCCCAGCGTGGTCCTATGAGCAGTGCCATGTCCACGCCCAGGACTCGAACCAACGAAACACTGGGCCGCCTGCAGCAGAGCGCGCGAACCCAACCACTCGGCCACAGGGCCAGCCCCACCATTGGTTAATTTTTTAAAACAGATTTTTTCACTTTATATTTGATGTACAACTAGTGTACAGTTGTGTTTTAGAACTGCTATTGCACTGGAACCTTTCTTTGGCCTGGAGGGAAAGGTGAGGGGTATAAGCTCTGTGACACTATGTCAGCTTGTTGGAGGGGAGAAGGGCTGGGTGGCTGGCTCATAGGAGAGCAGGTTTTGGCAAACAGGGAGCATACTTGGGATGACACTCAAATTAGTGAGTGCTGGGGGGGCCGGCTCCGTGGCTGAGTGGTTAAGTTCATGTGCTCTGCTTCGGCGGCCCAGGGTTTCGCTGGTTCGAATCCTGGGTGTGGACATGGCATCGCTCATCAAGCCATGCTGAGGCAGCATCCCATATGCCACAACTAGAAGGACCCACAACTAAAACTACACAACTATGTACCAGGGGGCTTTGGGAGATAAAGGAAAACTAAAATCTTTAAAAATAAATAAATAAATACGTTTCCTTCGCTGTAGTGACCTTTTACATGAATGGAATAAGTATTGTAGTTTTAACAAAAGTTAATGGTTATATTATGGGGGGAAAACAAATATTTGGTTCTGTTGCTCAACAGAGAGCATGGAGATCACGGGTTCTTGCATTTGCTTTCTGGTTTACCCCTTGGACCTTCTAGGAGAAACTGATTTCTAAAGTTGTGTCTTTTTTTTTAATGTTTTGTACTTTTTTCTTTTTCCTTCTTTCTTTTCTTTTTTTTTTTTAAATATTGGCACCTGAGCTAATATCTATTGCCAATCTTCTTTTTTTCCCTTCTTCTTCTCTCCAAAGTCCCCCAGTACATAGTTGTGAGTGCCTCTGGTTGTGCTGTGTGGGATGTCGTCTCAGCATGACCTGATGAGCGGTCTGTGCCCAGGATCTGAACCGGCAAAACCCCAGGCTACCGAAGTGGAGCGAGCAAATTTAACCACTGGGCAACGGGGCCCTTCCCTGTGTGGATCTTTTGATGACAGAGTGTCTCAGAAAATTTTGTTGAGTAGAAATGTCAGTAGGGGGGCCGGCTCCGTGGCCGAGTGGTTGAGTTCGCGTGCTCCGCTGTGGCGGCCCAGGGTTGGGATCCTGAGCGCGGACATGGCACCGCTCATCAGGCCACGTTGAGGCGGCGTCCCATATCCCACAACTAGAAGGACCTGCAACTAAGATATACAACTGTGTACTGGGGGGTTTGGGGAAATAAAGCAGGGGAAAAAAAAAAAGATTGGCAGCAGTTGTTAAAAAAAAAAAGGAAAAAAAAAAGAAATGTCAGCGGGTTCAGGGCAGGAAGCTTGGGTTTCTTTCCTAAAGCAGCTGTTCACGTATCAGTGACCTTGGGAGTCTGGAGGGAGTCGCTCAGAGGCTGGGTCATGTGATCTCTGAGGCTCCTTCATGCTTAGGTTTGGTGATCTTTGCCCTGCAGCTCTATGAATATAGTATTTCTTCAGACATATCACTGATTAAATTGCTTCTCTTGGTGTCTAGCTGACCAGTTAATTAAACATTTTGAAAGGTATCTAATGCTTAGAGACCTAAGTTGCTCCACTGTCATAAAGCTGTGATTTGATAAGCTGTGCCTTCTCCTTGCAAAACATTTGTGTGCTTCACTTAGAGCTAGTTTACCTGCACCACTGATAGCTTTTGTGGCCTTGGATGGATTACTTCTTCTCTCAGTGCCTGTAAAATGAGGTTTATGGACTAATATTTTTTAGGTCATAGACGCCTTTGCAATCTGTGCCCTCACCCTCCATAGAAATGCATCTATTCACAAGGGTTTGCATTTAACCTCAGGAAGTGAAGTGGAAGAAATCCAGGCAGGGCCCCCAGTTAGAAACCCCTGGACTAGAACACTGTCTCAGATGAAGACAGTAACAAGAAGTCCTTACCTAGCTCTTGGTAAGCACCAAGCACTGATCTTGACCCCTTCCAGGCATAAACTCAAGCCTCACAACAACTCTGCAGGGTAGGCATGTTATTATGCCCATTTTACAGATGGGGAAACCGAGGCACAGAACTAGCCTCAAAGTCCCATAGCTACTAAATTTCAGAGCCTGGATTCAAACCCAGGCAGCCTGGCTTAGGGTGTGAGCTCTGAATTAATACTGTACTGCCGTGAAACACAGGTCAGCTAGATTCTGAAAGAGGGCATCCGAGGGCATTCTGTGTGGATATGAGTGAATGAAAAGCATGCAGACTGGAGCGCTTTGGCCTTTGTGGGCTCATGGAGGAGCCTGGGCTGGCTCCAGCAGAGGTGGAGCAGGTCACATTGGAAGCGAGACTGATGCATTTTGGATAGGGGACAGGCATGACAAAGGGATGAAGGCAGAGTTTTTTGAGATAGCTACATTTAGGAATGGGAGGAGCAAGAGGAACCAACAATAAGGACATACAGAACAATACAGAAATACAGGACAAGCACCAGAAAAGAACAGTGTTGAAGCAAATTGGAGAAGGAACTGATGGAGTGGGTCATCAGCAACCTCAGGGTTCACCACGAGGACAAGAGAGTCTGACAGGGTAAGACTTGGCCTCAACCCTGTACTGGTCAGTAGCTTCTGGAGGCAGGGGCTCCAGAGCAGGAAGTTGGGAAGGGAGCAGGTAGAGACGGTTAGCAGCGAAAAGCAGAGCCTAGATTTGAATTCAGGTCTGGGGAAGATCACATCCCCTCTGTGAGCTTTAGTTTCTTCAGCTGCAAAAAAGGAGGTGATAACAGGGCAAACCTCCTCGAGTTGGTGTGAGATAACCCCGGGGCACACCCATCACAGTGCCCCCTATGTTGGGGAGCACTCAGTGCTCCCTTTTTGCTGCCTCCGTGACTGGTATTGGTCTCACTGGGTCAGAAGCCCTCTGACAAGACTCCATGTATGACCCTGGAGTCAGGCCAACCTGCACTTGAACAGTGGCCCCCCCCCACTCACTACTGTGGCACCTTGGGCATGTTGTGGTGCTCTGCCAACCCTAGTCTTCCTCTTCTGCAGAGAGAGGAAGAGAAAGCCTCTCCTGCAGAGCTGTGGGGGTCACAGTCAGACAGCCCGCACCCACAGTGCTTATGATGCTCTCCCAGCACGGCCTGTCGTCCCCGGCACTGCAGTGATGCTGGCACTCTTGCATTCTGAGCAGCCTCTTCAGATTCCTCTTATCTTACCCAGGCAGTAAAGGATCTGGACACATAGCCTTCAGATGTCGCCTGCTCTCTCCAACCACACCCACTACAGGAGCACGTCTGAGGGTCTCCCCATGCCCAGGGGTAAAAGCCAAAGTGTATGCCCCACGTAAAGACTGGCATTTCAGGGACTTCCGTGCCGCCCTGCCCCCAGGACCTAGCAACACTCACCACGTCATGATCCTGAGAAGATGCCCTGCTATGGCACATGAGTCACTGTGGAGAAGACAAGTTACTTTTTGTCAACCTCTGTCATTCCTAGGCTTGTCAGCTATTTTGAATTTGTCCTTTCTTAGTTATTCGAGCTTAAAAAAGTAGAATTATAAAAGATACACAGTAAAAGTGGTGATATTTATTTATCTCTAGGGTGGAAGGTATGGCCATGTGTACACACTGTTCTCTGGGCAGCAGTGAGGTGACAGCAGGAGTACAGATTTAGCATTAGTTGAGAAGGTTGGGCCTTGAGAGAACTAAGCCCTAATGCCCAGGGCACCCGTTGAATGTCATGAGGTCACTCCTCCCCTGTGCACCATCCTTGGGAGAGATAGAAATTAGTTGTGCAGCTCATTTCTGTGTTCTTTGTTCAGATGAGGAGCCATGGTTGAGAAAGGCTTTGAGTAATAGAGGCAGGTATGCAAGGATGGGTACTGCAGGGGAAGGAGGTGCCCAGGGAGGCGCCCGTGGGTTTACTCTGAGGAGGCAGGAGGTAAGCCAGTCTCTATGTTGCTGGCAGCTTCTAGGTAACAGGTGACTTGCACCTGTACATTACAGGTACATTAACTTCTATGAACTGACAGCATTGTTCACTATGCAGAATTGATTCCAGAAAGCTTCTCAGAACATCTCCATTCTCATTGTTAGAATGGAAACAGAAGTATAGTGCCCCCAAAACACTTGAAATGCCTTGACCTCTACCTTTAAGACTTGGTGGGGTTGGCAACTCTCCCCATGAAGAGCAGGCAGCTGGTGCGCTGCTCATAAATGAGGAACAGGAAGGGGCGGTCGACAGTGAAACGGACTTGGGTGGACAGCGGCATGAACCCCACTGTGGTCACGGCAGCAGCTTGAGTGCCCTCCTCGTTCACTGTGATAGTACCTTGGTGCTTGAACTGTTTCAGAATGGAAAGGAAAGTTGTCAGATTACGTCAGTTGGCACACAGAGGAATAGAGGATATAGTGGAGTCTCATCTCATTCAGGGCAAGGGCCGAAAGACCACACAGAGGACACAAACCACAGCTGGTCAGAATAACCCTTGAAACTCTCTGATCACCTGTCAGGGACAGAAATTGTGCTTAGAGGCCACGTTGTATAAACAATACTTATCTTCAAACTCTAGCATCACAGTCATTCTTGGCAGTGGTCAATGGTAGGGGGGAGTCTGCAAGCCAACACAGCGGCTCCAGGCCTCATCTCCTTCTCACACACTGGGGCACACTGCAGGAGATGGACGTGCCTGGATCTGCACATTATTTGAACTAGTGTTCTCTTTTTTGTGGAGAGCCTATCGTTGATGTGTTAAGTTCAACGTGCAGGTAGTGCAGTGTCTCTGCGTGTATTTAATGGGTCTTTCACGATTTAGCTGGGAGTAGCTCTTTCACAGAGTGGACTCTCTGGTGCCAGCAGGAACAGGGCCCACCCCCAGGCTGATCCCTGAGACCACCCTGTCCACTCAGCATCTGGCAGAGGTGAGGAGAGCACACCCAGCACCCCTCAACCTGTGAAGTCAGGTTGGATGGGAGGAAGGCTCTGATGGGGGCAGACCTTGGGGAGGGTGCAGAGGGCAATCCAGGGGAGAGGTTACCAGGTCAATGATGATCCTTTGGCCTGAGATTCCCGCCATGTTGCTGTTTTTGTCAAACAGCGCTGTGACCCCCATTGACTTCAGGGCCTCCACCAGGTTGTAGTTCTTCTCCAGCTTGAATTTAGGCAGGAGCACCTCTCGTGTTCTGGTCAGAGAAGAAAAGGGGGCCCAGTTTTATTGACTCACAAGTTAGAAAAGAATCATATTTTTCCTTCAAATGTCCACAACATGCGCCTCTTCCCTGTTCCCCCTGGGGTGTGTTTATCACAAAATTGACACGGCACTTGTTAGAATTCGTATCCCGGCGTAGTAGTTCCCCCTATCTACAGAGGATACATTCCAAGACCCTGAGTGGATGCCTGAAACTGTTTTTAGTACTGAACCCTGTATATACTATGTTTTCTCCTATACATACATACCTATGATAAAGTTTAATTTATAAATTAGGCACAGTAAGAGATTAACAACAATAACTTCTCTTTGGTGTATCCAAATTGCCAGCATCTCTACTCATGTATTTTTGGGGCCATTATTAAATAAAATAAGGGTTATGTGAACACAAGCACTGCAGTACTGCAACAGTCGATCCAATAGCTGAGATGGTACTAAGTGACTAACGGGTGGGGAATGTTGATACTGTGTGGATCTCCTGGACAAAGGGATGATTCACGTCCCAGGTGGGACGGAGCGGGATGGTGCGAGATTTCATCATGCTGCTTAGGACTATTTGCAATTTGAAACTTATGAATTGTTTATTTCTGGGATTTTCCGTTTAATATTTTCAGACTGCAGTTGACCACAGGTAACTGAAACCGCAGAGAGCCAGCAGGGGTAAGGGGAGACTACTGTACTGTCAGTTCAGGATTTTGTAAAGACCATCTCATTGTAATTCTAGTGACTTAAAATTGAAGCGTAGTTACTGTTAGGCGGTCATTTCCTCAATGCCAAGTGGTTCATGTCCTGTCTTCTAGGTCAGCAACAGAACTATTACTGGCTTATGAATTGAGAAGGTATCTAAAATAATTTTCTTGTTTAGGTCCCCGACTTCAGGCCTTTCTTAGTAATTAGGAAGTAAAATATCTGGTCAGTGTACTTAAAAAAAGAACGCCTCACATACCAGACAGTGTTAAATGTTCTTCTTGCCTCAACTCATTCAGTCCTTAACTGAACAGTAGTGCCTGTGGGGCCAAGTCCAGCCCTCACGGGGATAAAGAGATGTCAGACATGGTCCCCCTTCTCAAGAGCTTGCTTTCCTTTTGGCAAGCCAAGACTCTCATATGTGAAGCAGCGAAAATGCAAAGATGGTACATTAATGTCTGAATGACCAGAACAGATCCAACTACTGGAGCCATCCAAGGGGCTGTGGAGGAGGGGATATTCCTGTGGCCTAGAAGCCTGCCCACAGCTTGAGAGATGAGGTGGGCTCACTGCATGAGCAGAGGCCTGGAGGGAGCTCTGAGCTGAGGCCTGATAGAGGGAGTGTGAGTCTGTGGTCTTGCTGAAGTGCAGGGTGGTGCCGGAAAGGAGGGTAGGGGAAGGGAGAGGAGAGGAGGAACAGGAGCAGAGCAGGCCAGATGGGGGCTGTGTCTTTGGGCCAGGCCAAGAAGCTGGGCTGTATCCTGAGAGTTTATGAGAAGAGGGTGGTGGAGATGGTGTCTTGGGAATGGCGTTCTGGTGGCCAGTTCCGGGGTAGACTGAGGAATGGAACCAGCAGGCTGGTTAGGCCTCCCCTGGCTCAGGGTCGAAGGTCATGGGCAGTGAGGTTAAGAAGGAGGTAGGTACAGAAGGGCCATTTTTAAGGAAAAATTGACAGGGCTTTATGACTAATTGGACGCCTGGGCATATACTTTCCTTTAAGAGCCTGCTTCTCAGTTTGTTGCATTTGTTTGTATTCTTGTCCTTAAAGGACACCCAAACCAGATTCTCTTAATATGAGCCTAGCCATTATCCAATAAAACAAAAATGTGACTTCTCCATTCTTTCTGCCATGATCCAATAATAATCCGAGTAAATATTTAAAACCTGTAGTTTTGACTGTGGAGTAATAAATAACAGTGGGGGAAAATCATGAATGATATGTCCTTAATGGCTTAAGAGGACATTGGAGTTTCTTGGCTAGGGGAAGGGGAGCGCTCATCTTTGTTGAACACCTCCCAGCTTCCAGGCTTTGTGAGGGATGCTCGGCATCACTTTTCTGTTTATTTCCCACAGCGACCCTGGGAAGTTGTAGAATCATGCCACTTTTATGGATGACAAAAGTCATAGAGCAAGCACATGGCACAGCTGGGATTATTTCCAAACTGGCTCTAAGTCATCTGTCCATAACTTCTGAAACTGTCATTGTGGAGAGCAGATATCTTTCTCACGAATGCTCTCTGATTGCCTCTCACTGAGCAAGAAATTTGGGCTGAATTAACAGAATGGCCCAGTATGGCAGTTCTTGGGTATTTATGCATTCTTCTCCCTTTGTTTTAAAATGACCAAAGTTCCAGTATTCCTGGGTTCCTTCAGCCTCCCCAAGATCAAAAGAACAAACACCCAACTCAAAGTACCTGTTTGTCATGCTTTTTTGCCATCTCTCCACCACCTGGGGCGTCAGCTGTGTCTCTAGGGTCTTCATCCCAGACAGCTTGTGTGGGACCACAATTAGCATGCTGATGCCCCCCACATACTCCAGCTGCAGGACATCGCAGTCTAGCTCCTGGTCATTTGCCGCCAGGAAGTTCCCCTTGGTCTGCATCATGGAAGTCTTGACTACCTCTCTCTCGTTCAGCCGGAAGTTGTGGTTGTGGGTCATTTCCACTGGGAATTTATTTACCCAGGATCCTGTAAAGTCAATAGGAACAAGGGTTTTACTAGAATGTTCTTTCAGTACACACATGAGTGTGCATCAGAAACCCCTGAAGGGCTTGTTCAAACAGACTGCAGGGCCCACCCCCAGAGTCTCTGGTTCTATAGGTCTGATTTTGGCCAAGAATCTGCATTTCTAACAAGGTCCCAGTTGATGCTGATGCCTCTACTCTGGGGACCACACTTTGAGAATCACTGTTTTCGAGAATTCTAAGAAGATCAGAATGTTTTCATACTTGTAGGAAGGGTGATAATGGTAGAGAGGTTAAATAGACTGGAATGAATTCTGGATTAGATTCTGACGCTAGTTGTTTGACACCTAACTTGCCTGGGGCTCTGCTTGTTCATCTGTAAAATGAGTATCTTTGAGCTCATGTCAGCTGTGTTGATGGCTTTCCTCCTTACACTCTGTAATTCTGTAGTGACTAGCAGGACCATTGGTTATGGAATGCTGCTGTCAGGATATTCACTTTATGGGGCTGGCCCTGTGACCAAGTGGTTAAGTTCGCGCACTCCGCTTCGGCGGCCCAGGGTTTTGCTGGTTAGGATCCTGGGTGCAGACATGGTGCCGCTCATCAGGCCACGATGAGGCGGCGTCCCACATAGCACAACCAGAGATTGTTGTGCTATGCAGAACTAGAATCAACAACTATATACTGGGGGGCTTCGGGGAGAAGAATAAAAAAAGAAAAGAAAAGATATTCACTTTAGATGTGAGGGCCGTGCTGTGTATGGAGGAATAAGTACATGTCTGTTTTAGCGTAAGATGCTAGTAACTAGTAATGATGGATGACTGAGAGTAGAGAACTGGCAGTGTGCCAGGCATTCTTCTAAGCACCTTTCCTATATAACCCATCTTCTAGCAGCCAAATGAGGGGGGTGCTTGATATTATTATCCCCATTTTACAGATGAACACACAGAGGCACAAAAAAGTGAAGTTGACTTGTTCAAAGTTTCCAGCTGGTAGGTAGGTTAGTTGGGATGAGATAAGCAGGAGGTTCCTTGGGAGGTTTAAACACCAGACGGCCACTGCCTGCCTGTGATGGGAACTCGATTTCCTTCTCCTTGAGCCAGCCTCTACCCAGGGCTTCTCAGCCTCAGCACTGTTGACATTTCGGCAGTTCTCTGTGATGGGGGCTGTCCTGTGCATTGTAGGGTGTTAAGCAGCATCCCTGGCCTCTACTCCATAGATGCCAGGAGTGCTTCCCCAGGTTGTGACAACCACAAACGTCTCCTGACATTTGCCCTGGGAGCACAATTGCCCCCTGGTTGGGAATCACTGCTCTTCCCAGTTCTGCTGGAGCTATCACACGTCCTCTGGGGTTCTTTCCTTCTGACTTCCTCCTGAGGCCCAACCTCTGTTTTCTTCTGCTCTACAGAGTGGTTGTAACATTTGAAATTAAAGTCAAATTAGTAACAGAGAGTTGGGAGCTAGAGATTGAAATAATTCTTCTAGACTTTGATAAGCATCCCCAAAAGACTGGATGCTACTAGCATTTCATCCCTTTGATTCCCAGCACTAAATTAAGTGACCCTTCCACTATGATGTGAAAAAGAAACATATATATTTGCCACTTCTATACTTTGGTGTGACATTGGTTACAAAGTTCAGGAGATTTTAAACTGACCGTCCTCTTTGTTTCTCCAGCCCATTGCTGGTGGGGATGGCTTGCTGCTGTGTTTCTGTCCCTGCTCCTGAACACCTGGCCAGCCTAATGCAGAGGCCCTCGGTGTCTGGGGGTGCCCCGCAGACTGGTAGGACGGAGGGCTTCGGTGCTGCCCAGCTGACTTCCATTGGCCTGTTCTGAAGTCATTCCTAAACATAGCTTAATTGCTCACAGAAGTAAAATAAATGTTACTAGCAGTATTGTACATACTTAATATATCGTATAATATTGGAATCCACAGTTTTACTAATCCAAGTTCATTGAGCTCACACCAAGTGCCATCTACTGGGCGGAGCGTAGCGTCACTGTTTCTTGAGGTGCTCCCCCTGGCCCTGCCAGAGTAGGTGTTATCATCTCCATGATAAAGATGAGGAAACTGAGTCACAGAGACAGTGGATGACTTGCCTGAGGCTGCACAAATGAGTGGTGAAGCCAGGACTTAGACTGCATCTGCTCACTTCCAAAACTTGTACTGATGGCCAGTAATAAAAAGGATATGTGTGTGTTCATTGTATATATCGCTTGTGTGTCTGTATGTCTGTCATAGGCTTGTTAGAGCCTCAGCCTTTGGTTCTACCCACCACAAGGCCAGTGTTGTGCCTGGTGTTTGAGGGGGAAGCTCAGGGGTCCAACTCAGCCGCCAGGCCCTGAGGTCTTGGCTTCTTCAGCCCTCCTTTGCTCATCTGGCAGAGTGCCTGCCTGGCACAGCTGCTGAGAGGCCTTGGCTTAGGCACAGAGCAGTGTACTGGCAGATTGGAGGGGCACTGGTCCCACAGCCTCACAGCAGCAGCCAGGAGGGCCTCTGTCCTTCGCCTCCCTAGGCTGCTCTAAACTGTACTGGAGCTAACTAGTCAGAAAGCAGGGCCTCCTGGACCTCAGGGACTAACCCACGCTGGGGCCTGCTAATTCTTGGTGGCAGAGAGGAGAGTGGTTTGTGTCACCGCGACTAGCTGTGATGCAGACCCATCCTTGTGTCTTCCCTCCAGCTCTTCAGGCTCATAGAGTGAAGTAGAGGTTTCTTCCGGTTCAGTGAGGGCATTTTAAAGAAGAGGTCTGGATTTTACAAATCTGTGCCCATTTATGCCTAGGACTCCAGGGGTTCTGTGTGTGTATAGTGAGGGGGAGGGTATCATGCTTAAAAAGTGCCTTGGTGCCTGACCCAGAACAGTTGCTCCAGAAATAATAGTTTATTCCACACCCCCTCCTCCCCATTAGTGCAGAAGCATCCCGAAAAGGAGCTGGGGGTGTTAATGTCAGTTACTCAAGCTGAACAGTTTTCAGATGCCTTTAGCCTTTCACCCATATTCCTGCTTACTGGTAATTGGGGGAAGGAAATGAAAAAAACCTCAAATCCAGGCTGGCCAAATGCTAAAAAGGTTTTTGCATTATTTCTTGCAATTTAACAAAGCATTAGAGTTGGCGTGCTTGGGGCAAGCTGGGCTCTGCCCTTTACTAGCTGTGCCTCCTGCAGCATCAGTTTACTCTCTGTACCTTGGTGGCTCCATCTGTAGAATGGGGACACTAATAACAGGAACTGCCTCCCAAGGTTGTGATGAAGATTCAGCAAGTGTAAAGCACCGAGTTAGGACTCAGTAGGTGTCCGCTCCTATTGTCACCTCAGTGTGATCCTCCCTGTCTGCGTGAGCTCACCTCATGTCTTGGTTTCCTGGATAAATCAGAGCTAGAATACAGCTCTTGGTGTGCAGTCCACTGTGTACTAAAGGAATCTGTCACGAGTTTACTTTCAGAAACATAAAGCTGTTTCTTACCTTTAAAGTAGATGCAGTTTAGAATCATCATCTGCGTAGCTGGGTCTATATTCTCTAGAGCGTCTTTTATGAGGCCCTTGGTGAGCTTCAGAATGTGGTTGTTGGTTTTCAGTATGAAGGCAGGGTCTGAGAAGTCAGCGGCCTGGGCCTCGGCAAAGTAGTACTCTCTTACTTTAGTTTTGAAGTCATCCAGGATTGGAAATTGCTTCTGTACGTAAAGGTCATTGACTGACCGCAGTGTGTACCCAAAATTCCTCCTGAAGAGGCGATGAGTCAGCTTACGGAAGAGATTGTGAATGGTCGTGATCTCATACTTGCTGCTAGCATTGACAAAGTCTTTAAAATGCAAAATAGAGTGTACTTGTTCATGAGTCTCCCCCTGCAGGCCCAAGGAAATCATTCCCATGGCAGTAGAAATGCCCACGGGGGCTATCAAGATGTTGTCGAAAGGCTTGGCCTGCTCCTTCAGTGCTCGGTAAAGGTTAAAAGCAAACTTTGCATTGAGGATGTTAAGACGCTGGATCCGGCTCTTGCCTTGGAAGAGCTGGAGGATGTTCCCAGCACTGGCTTCTGCATCTGTCGGTGAAACCGCATCAATGATGTCGATATAGTCATCATCTTCACTGAATATCTTCTCTAGATCCAGATAATCCTCGTCCTCCTCCCCCTCTGTGATCCATTCGTTGGTGACCGTGTTTTCCTTGTGGAAGTCAGCAGGGAGAAGGGGCATACTCAGGTTTTTGCTGTTTAACTGCCTCCATTGGGGATCCACAGGCTTAGAATCTTCCCTTCTTTTCTCAAGCTGATCCACCAGCCCATCGTTCCCACAAACAGATGTTAGGATGAGAGAAATGATGAGGGAATGGAAGGGGCGTTTCATTTTGGCAGAGCTAAAGTGGGGAGGGAAAACAGACACTGTGAGAGGCAGCCTGGCAGACCCGCCCCCGCAGTGCTCCAAGGGCAAGTTCCTCCCAGCTTTGACCCAGGAAGATGCACACGTCCTTAACCGTTTTAGGATTAGAAACTTTCAGAGAAGCTGGTGAAGATAAACAGACACCCAGCATTTTGTGTGGGGCCCTAGATGAGAATCCCTTCTTTAAAGGTTTACAAAACCGTAACTGTCTAGAATTCGGGGGGTTCAGGTTCCCTGGGGGAGTTTCTTTTTCATTCATTCACTAAACTTTGTCTCCTATCTCCAAACAACATATTAGGCACTGGAGGCACAAAGGTCTCCCCAGCAAGAGGCTCGCCATTCTTTTGGGTAACAGATGTGCAATAAAGCTGGGATCTCATAAGGACGTTAGCAAAGCAGGTTGGGGCATGGAGCTGGGGTGCTGCTCTGCCTCCTGTGGTAGGAGCGTGGGTGCTGGGAGAGTCGGGGAAGCTTCACCAAGAGGTGAGGCTTGAGTGGAGATGTTGAAAACTGTGTGTGGGCCAGGCTTTCTGAAAACAAATATCCTACAGATATGTGAAATTTGTGCGTTGTTACTTGGGGTTAATTTGCATAAGGTTTGGAACTTGTCTATAAGGCAGAGACTTCCTGGGGGGTGGGGGGGGGTGCCTAGTGAATGTGGCTGGTGGCCTGTCTTTCCCCAGCAGCCCCAGAGGCCATAAGGTTCTATGGCTTGCCTGAGGGTGTACTTGTTTCTTCTTTGTATCTCCTGTATCCACTGCTGTCAGAGGGAACTTTCTACTTAACTGCTTCTAGCATGGGGTTAGAAATAGTCTCACTGGTTGTATAAGGTCTCTGTGAGGGTAATGTCAGAAAACTCTTACTAAAGGCTTGAGTGGCATTCCCTTTATTTAAGTAAACAAGATACGTACTGTGGGGGACTGGAATTGGCCACCCCAAGGTATGTCTCTTTGGTATGAGGAGTATTTTGGGCTGGTTACTTCTAAAAAACTGCAAATAGAAAAGAAACTCTGAAAAGTAGAATTTACTTTGTTAAAGACATTTACATTTGTAAAGAAAATCTCCATCTGTAAATGTGTCTCCCTCTCTGTACCAGGAAGAAGGGGGAATAACCTTATTTCTAGAAACCCTTAATCAATGCAGAAAGCAAGGACTTAAATCTGCATAACAACCTTACCCTTGTTTACTGTGCTTGTCTGGTGACCTCCCGTAACTGACTACCCCCATCCCCAACATCCTCTTTTGTCTTTAACTGAGGATGATATTTAAGGTGGTGGCTTCAGCCATTTTGATGAGTTGCTCAGCTTGCCTGAGCCTCTCCCGTGTATACGTGTTATAAAGCTTTGTTTAATTTTCTCCTGTTATTCTGTCTCATGTGAATTTAATTCGTTCTCCGGCCAGAAGAACCCAGAGTGGGTAGAGGAAATGTCTTCCTCCCCTACAGTACCCTGTGGTAAGCCTGTCTTGATCTACCCATCTCCTGCCTTGTTCCAAGGAAGGATTTGACGTGACTTAAATCCGTTTTGGCTGCCAAATGGCTTTGTCTTTCTCTTGCTTACTTCTTGGTTATTAATTGCATCCTGGGTAGATGAGCTATTATTTGATGCTTCTGTGTTTCACCAGGACAACGACAGTAGGTTTTTATAATGCTGTGCAATCGTACGTGATCCCGACATCACTGCTGATCACCCTGGAAAGAAATGTGTGTCTTGTTAAGTTTGTGTGTGTATGACCATCTCCTGCTAGACGGATATTTGAGACGAGAATATCTGCTTCCAGTCTAGGCCAGATAAGAATTACTGGTTCCTGTTAAGTAAATATTTGGACTTGTTAGGCCTAAAGATGGGGCTGACTGTACAGATACCCTGCTTAAAATGCTCTCAGTTTTGTTGATATTGATGATAACCGTGTTGGAGTGTCTGCTGGGTGCCAGGCACCGTGCAAGGAACTTTGTCTATGTAACTTAACTTCCTCCTCTCAGCATCTTACGTATCAGGATAGTGAACCTCACCTTGCAGTAGGTAGCGGTGGCTAGATTGGAACCAAGTTGGTTGAACCCTCCATCCCCCCATGTCAAGCACTCTGCTGTTTACCGGGGAATGCCAGGAGTGGGTTCTCTGCCCCCAGTCTCTCCCCTTGGGTCTTCCCCTACAGTACTATTAAAGTAATCAGCTCAAATGCTATTCTAATCACCAGCAAGAAATTTTTGAATTGCGCATTTTGGAAAGGGAAAGTCACATAGTTTCTGACATTGAAAATATCTGTTGTCTTTTTCACCCCTACACCTAACACTGAGCAGAGGCTGCAGTGCCACACATGTAGCCTGCACACCTGGAACAATTTCTAATGTGTGTGGCTACAGCTAGAATTTCTATTCTAATTCTATTCTAATTTCTATTCTAACAATTTCTAATGTGTGGGCCCAGTTTCCAAATAGAATTGGGCATGGGTGCTGATGGATAAACTTTAAAAAGTTAGAAAAGAAGAACGTAAGCAACTTGGGAGGAGGTCTCTTTGCTAGGCTGCAGGTAAAAGTATCCTCAGATAAAAATAAGGTTAAAAAAAAAAGCTAACTTGGGACTGCCTCCATGGTGTAGTGGTTAAGTTTGGCACGCCTGCTTCAGCAGCCCAGGTTCAGATCCCAGGCATGGAACTACACCATTTGTCAGTCATGCTGTGGTAGCAAGCCACATATAAGGCAGGAATATTGGCAACAGATGTCAGCTCAGGGTGAATTTCCCTCAGGAAAAAAAAACAAAACCAACTTGAGTAAATAAGAGTTCAGGAAAAGGAATCTGAGACCAGATAGGGAGACAGAGGTAAAGACATTCCTATTTTCCCCCCTGTATTCAGATAGTATATTTGGAACCTTCTTATGCCTTGTTCCTGCATTATATGATGAAAAGCCAAAATAGTTTTCATTATTCCCCTGTCAGAGGAAGGAGGAAATATCTCTCATATTTTCTGTGGATTGAAATTAGGAATCTAAATGGTAAATCTTCCTATTGTTTTACCATTTAGTATAACAAGAATTATATGACATTTTAAAACTATCACTAGGTTATGTTTAAGTCCAGATTACTATCTTTGAAGAGAAGCAGTATTTTTTTAAAGGTAAATCATTCAAAAGTTTGATTTTCTGGAAATTTCATATGGCACTTTCTCTTGCTAATTATGTGGAGCAGGGTTGGACTTTTTGATCACAGCTCAGAGCATAACACCTTGACACCCTTACCCCTCCTGGCCCCGACAGAGCAGATGTAATGGGAGAAGAGTAGCTGCATGAAGTTTTAAAATTTTTTATTTTGAAACAACTTACAGAAAAGTTGAAAGAATAACATAAAGAACAACCCCTGTATACTGTTTTCCCAGATTTACCAGATTCTTACATTTTGGAATAGTTGCTTTATGATTCTCTATATCTCTGCATATATATGTGTGTATGCATGTATGTGAGTGTGTATACACACAGGCACACACATATACCTTATATTTTTTCTGAACAATTTGAAAGTAGATCACTTATATTGTGTCTCTCTTTTAATTCTAATATTTTGGGCAAAAATGAGTAAGAACAAGGATTTTCTCATACATCATCCCAGTACAGTTATCCAATTCAAATAATATATCATAGGTACAATACTTTCCTATTCCAGTTCCTATTCCAGCTTTGTCAATTGTGCCACTGATGTAGCTGACAGAATTTTATCGTAGGCAGATTAAAAAAATAAAACCATTTTTCCCTTTCTAAGATAGTATAGAAAGCTTTTGAATTTGTAGTTTGATAGTGAAATGAACCAATTACCTATCTCCAACCACCACAAATAAAAATTTATAATCAGAAATGTTAGGAACCAAACTCACCTCTGCTTCCAAGAAGTGGCGTTGCAGAGATGAAATCAGCCAAGGTCACCAGCAGGATTTCAATGTGAACTTTGGTGCTGAGCTGTTGTTGTGTGTTTTCCAAAGTAAATATGTCCCAAATCAAACACAACTCAACTAGCTTTGTCAGCACAAACCCCCTCAACCGTGTCTTTGATCACTGCTGAGTGACTTGTGACTCTTCAGCTCTGGTTCTGGTGTAGCTGATATTTTGGGTGCGTGACTGTCACTGTGTTGACGTGCTTACGGGAGCAGCCCTCGCTGAAGCCACGTAACCAAGACGCCCTTCAGAGCTCTGGGGCTGGGTTGCACTGGGGGTAGTAGCTGTAATGCTCCCCTGAAAGTAGAGGCCACCCGTTTGCCATCCAACTATGAATCCTCCCTCCAGGATGATCACAGCATCTGACCTTGCCCTGGCCTCCAGGGATAACACGGCTGCTAGGCAGGTATCCCTGTCGTTCTGTGAGCTTGTTCCTCAGTGAAAAGTGGAGGAGGAGAATGAGATTAATGATTTATAGCATAAGGAGACCCTGGCATAGACATTTCCTCAGTCAGGAGTTGCTGTGTTCTCTGCCAGAGTCTGCAGCCCAGCAGTTCTGTCTTTTTTTTTTTTTTTTAAGATTGGTACCTGAGTTAACAACTGTTCCCAATCTTCTTTTTTTTTTTCTTCTGCTTTTTCTCCCCAAATCCCCCCAGTACATCGTTGCATATTTTAGTTGTGGGTCCTTCTACTTGTGGCATGTGGGACGCCGCCTCAGCGTGGCCTGACGAGTGGTGCCATGTCCGCGCCCAGGATCCGAACCAGCGAAACCCTGAGCCACCGAAGCAGAGCACGCGAACTTAACCACGTGGCCACGGGGCCGGCCCCAGTTCTGTCCTTTGTAGGACAGATAAAAAGTATTACTAAGCAGTGCTTCTCAAACTCAGGTCCACTTAGACATTCACAAGGATCTGTGGGGCTATGTCATTTTTATTTTTAATTTGTGTTTTTAATTTTGTAATCTAAAAAGTTATTATAAGGGCCAGCCTGGTGGGGTAGTAGTTAAGTATGCACTCTCTGCTTTGTCAGCCCGAGGTTCGTGGGTTTGGACTCTGGGAGCAGACCTACACACTGCTCATCAAGCCATGCTGTGGCAGCATCCCACGTGCAAAACTGAGGAGAATTGGCACAGATGTTAGCTCAGTGACAATCTTCCTCACATGCCCCCAAAAAAGTTATTATAAGAGTGTTCCGGATTGTCTAGAAGACCAACTTATTACAGAGTGCTGCTTCTTGATTTCAGTACTAAGAGTGTTTAGTAGTGTTGTCACCTTCTAAAGCGAGAGTGGACTCTCAAGGGAGTCTGCAGGTGTGGGAGGGGCCTGTAGGGGGCATTTGTGCATTGCTCCATTTGAGAAATACTAGCGTGTGAAGGGCTGTCCATTGTGTTCAGGCCACAGAACGTGTGGTTGATGTGGCTCTGATTTAGCACTTAGTAGCTTTGGTCAGATGCTGTTTTCTCAGAGCCTTCATTGTTCCTCCTCAGTAACAGATCTTTATCGTGGGTGCCATCATGCCAGTGTGTGGAGAGGCTGCTACCTGTGTCCAGACTCCTCGACAGGCCTGCTAAGCCCCACGTGATCTGCTCCTGGCCAGCTCCCTCGTCTCATCTCCTCCTTGTTCTCGCACTCTCTAAGCCTGGCCCCTGTCAGAGCCTTGGCACTTGTTCTTTCTGCACGGAGCATCTTCCTTCCTGACTATTGCGTGGTTGCTGCTCTCGCCATTGGCTCTCGCCTTCACTAAAGCTGCACTGACGGCCCTGGCCGAAGTCCCGCCTCCCTCCTCCCTCTCCTTGTTCTACCCTCTACAAGGGTGTTGCGAAAATGAAATGAGAGAATGACTGTGTGGAAAGCGCATAGAGGGGTGCCTGGCATCCAGGAGTGAATGTTCGGTAAACATTAACATTATCACTTTGATAGTATGTACATTTTTTTTTTCTTTTTAAAGATTGGCACCTGAGCTAACAACTGTTGCCAATCTTTTTGTTGTTCTTCTTCTTCTTTTCCCCAAAACCCCCCAGTACATAGTTGTATATTCTAGTTGTGAGTGCTTCTGGTTGTGCTATGTGGGACACCACCTCAGCATGGCCTGATGAGTGGTGCCATGTCCGCCCCCAGGATCCGAACCGGCAAAACCCTAGGCCGCCCAAGTGGAGTGCGCCAACTTAACCACTCAGCCATGGGGCTGGCCCCTGATAGTATGTACATTTATTCACAGGAAAAATCTGGAAGGAGACAGCCAACTTTTAGTATTAGAAATGGAAGGTCAGGTGGAAAACTTCCATTTTTCACTCTATATACTTCTTTGTTGGAGTTTCCTTTCTATGAGTATGTACTACTTTGGTTATTTTTAAACTAGTGACCAGTACTGTTTCCTGCATATCTAGATTTCTGATCATGTAACCATTGTTGAAAAACTGGATTTCAGCCCTTCCTGACATTTTTGACATTTTTGAATCTGTTCCCCATGAGAAGTGCATGGTTTCGTCCCTCACTGCAAAGCAGTACCTTCTGTCACACATACTGCACTGTTTTCTTTCCAGGTCCAAGTCTTGCCTCAGTCAGATATGTTTTCCAACTTTTTATTATGAAATTTTAAAATATACATGAGCAGTTAGAAGAATTGAATAATGGACATCCATATACCAACTACCTAGATAAAACCGTTAATATTTTGTTGTATCTGCTTAATTCCATGACTGTGTTGGGGATATTTCCTGAAGTATATGAAGGTGAGTTGTAGGTGAGATCACAACTATTCAACCCTGGGCTCTGGAGCTTCTCTGTGCCACTGTTACATCTGGGAAGATCACAGTCCTTCTCTCATATATCAGACATCCAGTCCACGTCAGATTTCTCCCTGATTTCTTTGATAGTGCTTTTTTTTTTCAGTGAGGAAGATTGGCCTTGAGCTAACATCCATTGCCAATCTTCCTCTTTTTGCTTGAGGAAGATTGTCACTGAGCTAACATTTGTGCCAGTCTTCCACTGTTTTGTATGTGGGATGCCGCCACAGCATGGCTTGATAAGCAGTGTGTAGGTCTGCACCTGGGATCCAAATCTGTGAACCCTGGGCCACTGAAGTGGAGTGCACACACTTAACCACTACACCACCAGGCAAGCCCCTTTGATAGCTTTTTTAAAATCCAGGATCCAGTTAGGGTTCATGCATTATATTGGCTGTTATGTCTCTTTAGACTCTATTTTGGTCTTTTTTCTTTGATCCTGATCTTTTTAGGAGAAAGCAGGTCAGTTATCTTGTAACCTTTTCCTCTCAGCCTTTGCCCCTCCTGTGTCAGAGGCCAAAAGGACCCCTTCATTGTCTTATGGCCCTTCTCTAGAACTTCCTGGCTCCCTCTGTCTTTCCTGAAGCATAGGAATGTGTCCCCTGCACAGAATTCTAACCAGCCATGGCTGTACCATGTCTGTCTCGGGATTCTTCAGAGCACTTCTTGGGCCTTTTCTGATTCCACCATAGTCTTCCCTTCCTGGGGATCAGGAGCCATCAGAGAGCAGGAACCCACCAGGCACTTCCAAGCCCACGTCCTTAGGAGGGAGCCAGAAAGTTCACAGGATGAGGAGTAGGATCACAAATCAAAGAGGGATTTTTGAGGGTCATTTTCTCTCACCTGTGCCAAAACCACTTTGGACCTCCCAGTCACTTGGAGCCTCTGATCCCATTGGTAGTGAAGTGTTCTGGAAGCCTGACCTTTTCCATAACCATCAAAGGCAAGTTCTCTTTATAGGACACGAGAACCTCTTAGCCACATAGACCTTGGACACCGAGCCAATGTTGCGCTCTGGGACCCCATCATGTCTTCACTATCACTTGGGACCTCATCCTAGGCAGGTCCGTCACCTCAAAGACAGTCAGTCCCACAGCCCCTTATTCTCAGACCTACCATCTTTGGTCACTGGCATTCTGGAAGCCCCTCATCACCTGTGATTTCATGGCAGTGTTCTGTGCGGCTCTGGGCTTCCTGTCTGGAGACACCTCCGTCCGCTGCTGCCCTCCACAGTGCTCCTCCACTGCATCAGCACCTTCCCAGAATCCACCCAGTACCCCCAGATCTCGACTGACTCTCCACAAGGACCCAGCATCCCAGTGGCTTTCGAGGAGAAACTGTTCGTCCTCCCATACAGCATGTTGCTGAGACCTGGGCCAGCACCTGCGCCCTCCCTCTGATTGTGGAAGAAACATGTTTATGGCAGGACTCTAGGAAGTACAGACAATTTTAAAAAAGAAAATGGAAACTCCTGGCAACCTAGCCACCTGGAAATGATATGTGGCTGTTTTTTTCCCCCTCCTTTTTCTATGCATATATATTTATATACGTATATTGTAAATCTTTATCTTATTATTTATACATTTTGCATTTTTTTACTTGACATATTGTAAGTTCTGCCTGACACCAAATATTCTTAGAAAATAGGATTTTTAATACACCGTAACTAATTCAAATATCCCTTTCAGGTAGATATTCAGTGTTTTCCTGTTTATTTTGCTGTTATAACAAATGTTACATTTTTCTGCCTAAATCAGCTTTTTTTTTTTTTGATAGATGCCTAGAGATGAGATTTTAGGTGAAATATTGGGGATATTTAGAATTTTTTATGCATATTATCAAATTGCTTTCTAGGAAGTGCACCAATTTATAGTCCTACCAGCCATGTGTGCAGGTGCCCATCTCGCTGTCCCCCACCCGCACCATGGGCATCATCATCCATCCCACCTCCGTGTCCCTGGCGTACGCTTGACACTCAGAAGTGTGTGGATTGCGGAGCCCTCCCCAACACTTGCAAGTTAATGATCACTGTGCGGGGCCTCGATGTCCTCTGCGGGTTCTGTGAGGATCGACTCGTCCAGCCGGGTGTTGTGCACAACTTCAACCGTTTTACATAACTGAGACGCTCTCCCTTCTTCACACTGGCTAGGACACTGTTTGGAGTAGGACGCAGGGCCTTTAGCCCCTTACTCCTGTACCTCAGTAACTCTGCTTTTACTCGTTTCACATACTGGGATTCTGCCCAAGATTACTGGTTGAAAAGCTTGTGCTGCTGGGGAAGGTTTGAAAGCCACTTCTGGGACCCACAATGTTTCTCACAATCTCCCTGTTTCTCCCAATCACATCCCTTCACCTGAGCTCCAGCCCCAGTTCATTGTTGCCTTCCCCTAAGCAGGCCTTGGGCCTGCTGCTCCTGTGGCTGGACGGGCTGCACTCTCTTCTCTGCCTGCCTAAGGTTTACTCACATGCTAACATCGAGACCTGTGGCACCTTCTCTGCGAGCTCGCCACACTGTGATTGTTTGCTTACCTGCCTCCAAACTAGGCAGAAAGGCCTTTGAGTGTAGGGTTTTCACCTCCCAGGCACAATGCCTGCTGCATGTTAGATAATAAATGTTTGCTGAATGAATGAACATTTACTGGTGAACTTATTGAGAAGCATTGGTCACGGCTCACTGTGCCTTTTCAGACCCAGTCTGACTGACTCATTCTCTGAGAACGTGCTTGGAGAATGAATCTGTGGTTGATTTTATCTTATTTATACATTTTGCATTTTTTTATTTGACATATTGTAAGTTCTACCTGTGTCACCAAATATTGATTTTATAGCTGCAAGTTTTAGGGTTTCATGAGCAAATAACCTTTTCTCCCTCTCTCCTTGGCTCACCAGCTCACCCGTCGATTGCCACCCATCAAGGAAGCTAAGCCACGGTTGCAGAAGCTCTTCCGGGATTTCTGGCTCTATTCCGTACTGATGGGATTCGCTGTGGAGGGGTCAGGTAGGGGTGTGTTTACTCTCCCAGGGAAATCAGAGCGCAGGGTGAGAAAACAGGTGAGGTGGGACTCAACCTGATTATGAATGTGCGTGCCTTCGAAGTTAGTCCACATGCAGCTGCTGCTTCCTACAGGATTTGCAAATGTTACGCTTCCCCCGTGTAGTTTAGGGTTCTGAGAATACCACATATCTTAGGGAAAACCTGCCCAAGTTAGATAACAGACTTGTTTCTGTGCCCCATTTTGAGGATAATTGGCTGGAACAAAGGGCCCACGGCTCCAGACTTAGTGTCGACCCCACTGCAGTGCTTCTTGACCAAGGTGGTAGGCTCACTCATGTGCACTCTTTTGCAGGACTCTGGCCGGAAGAATGGTACGAGGGGGTCTGCGAAATAGCCACCAAGTCCCCCCTGCTCACCTTTCCCAGCAAAGAGCCACTGCGTTCTGTCCTCCAGTATAACTCAGCCATGAAAAACGACACGGTCACCCCCGTAAGGATTCTTGTCCTGCCAAGGACAGATGATGCAGGGCGGGGGTTTGCTAAGCTTTCTTGAACAATGAAAGCAGATCCTTTGTTGTCCTTGTTAACACGTGTTAGCCACTAGGGTTTGCTCCTGGAGGAGCCATCTTCCCCTCCTGGTGTCCGCGTGAGCCCTTGAGCATTCTTTTCCCCTCAGGCTGAACTGAGTGAGCTCCGCAGCACCATCATCAACCTGCTGGACCCAGCCCCCGAAGTGTCCGCCCTCATCAACAAGCTGGACTTCGCCATGTCCACCTACCTCCTGTCTGTTTACCGGCTGGAGTACATGAGGTATGCAAGCCTTCACCTCCCTGCACTTCCACATTCGAGCTGATTTTTACATTTTTGTGCTTCTAGGCATGGAACTTTTTTCAACTCCTCCCAAGATATGTAAGCTTTCTTAGAAACAAACAACAACACAACACACTCTGGTTTTCTTGTGTACTCCTCCTTCCTGAGCACCAAATGCCGAGTCTAATAACACCTCAGGGGTGTAACTCTTGTCATCCCCACCGTACCCCGACACCCATAGGAAATAGGCTTCTGAGTGGTCACAATAGATGTTGTAAACTCAGTCCACTTGGCTGGGCTAGAGCCCCTGTCAGGAACCAGCCCTCGATGAGAATGTGAGAATGCTCTAAGACACTCACTGAGCTGGTTTCCAGGACCACAGTGGAGTACAAAGAGCAAATGGAAGTGGGAGGGCAAGGACCTGCTCCAAAGCAGCTTGGTGGTCAGGATGCAGCTGCAGTCACAGTGGTCCTAACAGCTATGATAATTGTTATGATCTGTAATTGTCGTTATGACAATACCAGTATTAACATAGATTGAGTGGTTATGCCATGCCAGGCACTATGCTAAATTACGTGTTTTGACACGTTCTCCAGTAAGCCTATGAGGTAGCATTGTTGCATACCCATTTTACAGATGAGGAAACTGAGACACTGAGCAGTTATGTAGATTGCCTGAGGTAATAATCTCTGATTTGAATTGAAACTCTGATAGTCTCTTAAGCACTGTGCCATGCTGCCTCTCATAAATGAAGGCTGGAAAAAGCAGCCAAGATGCTCGGAGCCCAGCCGCCTGTTAGCCAGTGTGGATGCTGCAGACCTACTGTGGTAAGGCCTGAGGTATCCTGGGCTGCAGCTAATACACTAGCTACAGAGTAATGTATCCCTGTCACCAAAAAAGGTCAGATTATACTTAGCCTATTTGTTTAAGTCACGGGACTGGTACAGTAAGTTATAGAATAATGTCTTTCTCAAATGGTTTGAAAAAGAAAATATTAATTCTTACAGGAGTGATATTGGAAAATGCCACTATTTTAACCTTTATTTGATGCCACAAAACCCTCTGATAAGAGAAATTTTACTTGGAAGCTCAACATGTAAAAGAGATTAAGGCTGTTTTGGTTAAGTGGGAGTGAGCCCCCACGCTCCCACTCAGTTCCCTCCTCGCTGCCTCTCAGCAGCCCAAGGACACCACCACAGAACAGAATTTGAAAACTAATGACCCATTCTCTCCCGAGTCCCACAGAGCCAAGGGGCTTTTGACTTTCTTTCCTTTTTTCATTATAATTTTTTTTCAGTTATAAAAGTAATAGGAGAACATTTCACTAAAACTTGGAAATAAGCAGAGGGGCGAAGAAAACAGCAAAATCTCCTGATCCCCTCAGCCTCATGTGCCTGCAGGCAGGGCTGCCTTCCACTTCCCACAAGTGTGCCCAGGAACGGTGATCTCAGCTTCTCAGGACAGCCTCTTGAGTGGACTGCTAAAGGAAGACTATAAGGGGACGGCCCATGGCCCACAGGCAGTTCCCGAGAGTCAGTTCCTGCCTTGGGCTGCCTGCTGGATCCCGGGAAGTACTCTGTTAGCACAGAGAAGCACCCCTGAAGCCTTTATTCAAGAACTGCCTCAGATTCTCAGCCACTGGTTACTGGGAGAACTTTAAAACAACCAAGTGGAAAATGTGAGAAAATTTGTTAAAGCTGTGTGCCTGTGAGCACTCGAGAATGTCTGTCTTAAAGCCATCCAGCCTGCCCTGCTGAGGCTTAAGTCAAGAAGGGTTGGTGCAGAAGTCCACGGCCACACTCTGCCGAGCACTAGCTGTGTAAGCACGTGCCCACACCATCTTAGCGGAGGCCTCCAAACCTGGCTGGCCCTCCACAGGGTGCATGAGTCAAGGGCATGCACTTCTTTCTCTTCCTTTTCCCCCAAGGTTAAAGATATTTTTTACTATAAAAGTAAAAATGTCCATGGTACCTAAAACAAAAAAGAGAAGAAAAAACACTGGAATGGTACAGAAGATGCTAAAGGTGAAAAATACAAGTCTCACTTTCCTAGCCCTAAATCCAGAGATCCTGCCTGTTGATAGTCTCTTGCTTTCTCTTCTAGAGATTTTGTAAGCATATGCAGGCATATATATCCTACACACACACAAGGCCCATGGAGGCCTTTAGGAAACCCAGCAATGGGATCATGCTGGACCTGTTTCCCCTGCACCTTGCTTTTTCACGTAACACCAGGTCTTGAGTGTTTGTCTGTAGCAGCACATAATAATACCTCTCATTTTGGTGGCTGCATGACGTGCCATCGAATGGATGTACTTTGGTTTATCTGACCCATCTCCTATTAATGGACATTCAGCCAGCGCTATTAGGGGAATCCTTGTGCACCTAACCTTTTAAGACAGGTCAATAGTGATGAGTTGCTGGGTGTAACAGTATGGGAATGTTGTGAGAGATGGTGGACAGCACTCTCCAGAAAGCATGTGTCAGCATACACCCCTTTAAATGACGTAGGGCATCTGGTCCTTACACCTCACTAGTTATGGGCAGCATCTGTGATAGGGAGGGCCTGGATTTTTCCAAATTTACTCAAAGTTGTTCTCATTGTTAGGGTACTACGCTCAACAGATCCTGACCGCTTCCAGGTAATGTTCTGCTACTTTGAAGATAAAGCTATTCAGAAAGACAAGTCTGGTAAGTTTATTTTTGTAGTACTCTCGTGATCATTTGAGCTGTAATAGTTAAAAAAGAATGTGACTCCCTATTTTTTGTCTACTTGGGGAAAATAGTTTTATGAAGCTACATACTACATTGGAAAGATCAGCATAGAACATACAACCGTGAAAAATACATCTTTCTGGCTCTGCCACTGCGGTGAGGGCCCAAGAGCAGACAGTGGGTCACTCATGCCCACCATCAGTGCTCATGCGCACTCCAGCCCCCAGAGTTCAGTCCCTGATCCTGTCCTCTGCTGAAAGGACCCTGGACTCCTCAGATGGTTGTTGATGGACCTAGAGCTTCTTGTTGTTGCCAGGAATCAGTCATGCTTTTTAAATGTCCAGATCAGGCTGAGAGGACCAAGAAGGAATTTAAAGGGCTTCCAGTGGACAAATTATCATACTTTGATCATGAATACATATTTTTATTATTTTGCTTAAAAGAATGGCAAATATACTAGGATATACATATGTGATATGTATATAAATATATATGACATATATATTTAGATATATAAAATGTTTATTTCTTCTATTAAGTATTTGTGAAGTAGTTGTTTCTCTTGTGTAATCAGGAAAAAGGGAACACCAGAAAAGAGCCACACAGTCCAGGAAGAGGCCCAGCAGCCACGATAGGGTCATACCTGGTCTCAGGAGGTGACCAGGTAGAAAGGGCATCCAGCAGGTGATGGGCAGAGGCGTCCCACAGAGTCGCCAGCTAAAGCTGTTCTGTTAGCCAAGAATAGCCCTTAGAGGGCTTGGTGTGGGGTACAGCCCCTGTTCCTTGCCATAAGGGGCTCCACACCTTGAGTGTCCTGCTGATTACGAGGAGACCCCACTCAGAACCACGAACACTTCCAACGACACCATCAGGGCAGGCCAGAATGTCAGGGCAGTGGCTCAGGACCTGTGGGCCACATCCGATTTAAGGGCTACATCATTTCTGGGAAAGTTTCAGAATACAAAAATCTTGGCAAGCCATGCTATGGTAGGCCGTCCCACATGTAAAAGTAGAGGAAGATGGGCATGGATGTTAGCTCAGGGCCAGTCTTCCTCAGCAAAAGGAGGAGGATTGGTGGCAGATGTTAGCTCAAGGCTAATCTTCCTCAAAAAAAAAAAAAATTCATAAATTTAGTACGAATAAAGTGCAGTTAGTAGTGAGGAGTCCTTTCCATGCCAAAAGCCGTTGGCACACTGAAGAATCTGTCAGCTTGTTCTTGCCAGTAGAGGCCTAATCCCCAGACACTTCTGTACCATTTTTTTCTTTTGTTGAAAAATCAATCCTTGAAGAAATCTTTTAAAAAAATCAAACCAGGGACTCTGAGATGCTGCTTCATGTAAGACCTTTATCCAGTAAGTCCTTTGCAAAGCACTTTGCACTCCTGCACAACAGAGTTGGGCAATTAGGCGCGTGAATTTATTTTTGTGGGGTTGGCAAGGAAGGGTGATATGAGGGTTCTCTGAAAGCTCCCTCTGCCGGCAGTGAAGGGAGAACTGGAGTGAGGAGGAGCCAGTTAGAGGCCACAGCGGAAGGTGCAGGCAGGCCGTTTGTACGGAAGGAAGCCCCTCCCACTGGGGTGCAGGATACAGGAGAAGAGAGCCGCCACACTCAGAAGGCCTCACACACATGCCCCAGGACCATTTCGGGGTGTAGTAGAGGTACTGTTAACCACTGGCTGAGCTTTTCATTGATTTGCTCCCTCCATCCACCCAGTGCTTGTTTATTTAGCAGCTATTTTGTGCAAGACAGTTGGGTCACCCTGAGATTCTTTGCTTCTAGGAGGAAGAGTAAGCAATAACAAAAAATTGAGACCACCAGCCCCTAGGGGCTCAAGAACTTATCACATTTTGCCAGCCTCCTAATGATAATATCTAGAGACTGAATCAGGTGCCTTTCTGAAGCTAAATATTCTCTCCTAAGCTCTGTTTTTCTGTTTCTGTGTCATAAAAAGAAATTAAATTGCACTGGGGACTCATTTGCTCTTCACGGACACTTGTAGTTTTCTTGGTACGCCATACTTTTCCACATGATCTCAAATGGATTATTTGTTTTTGTTTTGAGTATGGTACTTAGGTTAAGCCAATAAATGCTCAATAAACCTATTGAGTTTACTTCTCCCTTCCTTTTCTCTCCTAAAACATGAGAGGTGGAAAGGAAATATCTTTGGAGACATATTATTCATGAATTTTCAGAACCAACCAGGAGAGAGGTTATATGAAACATCTACCACCTCCCAAAGAGGATGGCTGGCGCCTCCTCTGTGCAGGTGTCAGCCGAGCCTCCTGTGCTCCCACAGTGCAGGACGGGGATGGCAGGAGCCTGCTGCTTGCCTACCGGCAACCCCGTTGGTCAGTACACTGGTAATCCAGAATTAGCCTGCAGTGCAAAAGGGGAGTGGCTTTTTTAAGTAAAAAAATATACTAGCAAAAAAAATATAATAGCATTTTATTATAATTATAATAAAATTATTATAATGATGATATATCATATTATATGATTGTATAATTATTCTTATGATAATGATTGGCATCTGACCACCATCTGATTATTATTTATTAGGAACTTACAATTTCAGTTTCCTAAGACCTTTATGGAAAAATATTACACTAAATACACAGCCCCAAAAACGAGATTTCACCCACCAAACCAGCCTCTCTCTTGGGGCCGGCCCCATGGCATAGTGGTTAAGTTCATGCACTCAGCTTCGGCAGCCTGGGGTTTGCAGGTTTGGATCCCTGGCACAGACCTACACAGCACTCATCAAGCCATGCTGTGGCAGCATCTCACATACAAAATAGAGGAAGATGGGCAGGGATGTTAGCTCAGGGCCAATCTTCCTCACAAAAAAAAAGAAGAAGAAAGAAAACAACCTCTCTCTACACTTGGGCATCTGTCCAGGTCACACTAATCACTTTTCATATCTGAGAGCTAGTGGACCCATTTATCCTGGTAACAAGGATGTGAGGTGCCTCTTTATGTTTCAGGCTCTGCTGGGCCCAGGGTACAGAGGTGCAGCACCTGCCTACTCTCTCTGCCTTGCTGGCCTTGGAGCCCTGTCATTTAGCCATCCTAGGTAAAGACACTGGGTAAGAGGGACAGCATTGTGGAGGACGAGTTGGCTGTTTATTACACTTCTCTCCTCAGCATTGTGATCTCATGCTGTGCTGTTGCTTTTTAAAATATGCTTTGTACCCCAGTAACAACGAGCACACCCAGTGCCCAGATCTTGGTTTCTAAATACCATTCTCCAGTAAAAGGAACCAAGGCTCCATGGAGAAACGGTTGATTCTAGGGAGGGCTGGAGCAGGGAAGTACAAGATGAGCCTGGGGTACCTTGTAGTGCCAGTAAAGTCATGCTAAGAAAGAGAAGAAAAAGAAAAAGCGTATGGGCACATCACAAGAACACAGGAGCCAACCTGAAAGAGCTCCAAGCAATCAAAGCTCAAACAATTTGAGCAACAAACAACGATGGGATTGGATTCAGCGGATGCATTACCCAGCGAATGCAGTAAATGTCCGTGAGTCCATACTGATTAGGTGATTGAATAAATAAAACATGGGGAAGAAGGGACAAACCTTCCTTACAGAATTCCAATTACTAAAGGTAGAAAGGATAAGGAAAATAGAAAATTCCCATGAAAACCACAGAAGCTGCCATCTGCAGAACCCACTGATGGATGCTGGACTTAGTGGGCAAAATTTTATGGAGAAATACGATATCTGCATAACCTCAAAATATCTTTCCCAAAGTAATTCCCAATTACTGTGGTGGTTTTAACTTAAGGCAACAGATTCTCTCCAGGAGGTGGTGCTTAATTCCTCTCCCTGAGTGTGGGCTGGATGCAGTAACTCACTTGTAAAGAACAGAGTATGGAAGAGGAGAACTAGTGACTGGACGGTGGGAAGCCTGGCAGATACACTGTACCCTGGTGATCAAGGTCACCCTCACCACCGATAGGAGATAATTATTTCGTATCCCCCCTGATATGATGCATATTTTCCCTGGAGTCCTATAACCTTAGTCTAATCATGAACAGGCATCAGACAAACCTAAATTGAGGGACATCCTGCAAAATACCTGTGCTCGGGGCTGGCCCTATGGCATAGTGGTTAAGTTCAGCATGCTCCGCTTTGGCAGCCCGGGTTTGCGGGTTCAGATCCTGGGCACAGACCTATACCACTCTTCAGCCATGTGGAGGTGGCAACCCACATACAAAATAGAGGAAGACTGGCACAGATGTTAGCTCAGGGCTAATCTTCCTCAAGCAAAAAAAAGAGGAAGATTGGCAACCGATGTTAGCACAAGGCTAATCTTCCTCAGGAAAAAAAAATACCTGTGCTCTTCAGAAGTGTCCAGGTCATGAAAGACAAGAACAGATTGAAGAATCAGCACAGACTCGGGGAGACAGGAGACATGATGAGTAAATGCCACATGGTGTCCTGGGTGGGGTCCTGGAACAAAAAGGGGTACCAGCGGGAAAATGGGGGAAATCCAAATAAATCCTGATAAATATATCCTTATAAGTCCAAATAAAGCCTGACATTTAGGAAATAATATTGTATCAACTTCTGTTTCTTAGTTTTGACAAATGAGATATTAATATCAGGGGAAGCTGGCTCAAGGGTATGTGAGAACTCTATGCTCTCTTCTGCAACTCCTCTGTAAGTCTAAGATCATGTCCATACAAAATGTTTTTTTTGCTTTTTCTCCCCAAACCCCCCCCCCCCCCGTACATAGTTGTATATTTGTGGGTCCCTCTGGTTGTGCTGTGTGGGACCCCGCCTCAGCGTGGCCTGATGAGTGGTGCCATGTCTGCACCCAGGATCCAAACCAGTGAAACCCTGGGCTGCCGAAGCAGAGCGTGCGAACTTAACCACTCGGCCACGGGGCCGGCCCCTCATACAAAATGTTTGAAAGGAGCTGGGTCAGGTCCCTTTCTGTTGATGCTCCTGACCCATGGAAACCTCCTCTTTTTAGGGATGATGCAGTGTGTGATTGCCGTCGCAGATAAAGTATTTGACGCCTTCCTGAACATGATGGCAGATAAAGTAAGCCTTGTCAGAGCACAAGCCGGTGTCTGTGGGGGGGCATACAGAGGGCACCTATTGTACCTTTCTCTTCTGAATCTCCAGGCTAAGACCAAGGAGAACGAAGAGGAGCTGGAACGGCACGCGCAGTTCCTCCTGGTGAACTTCAACCACATTCACAAGAGGATACGGAGGGTGGCGGACAAGTATCTATCTGGTCTGGTGGATAAGTAAGCTCGTTTTCCTTCTAATGCTCTGTGTGAGTGCACGCACGTGTGTGTGTGAACTTGTAGATGTGGAATGCAGGGAAGAATCCTCCTTACATTGTTGGTCCAGAAAAGAAGGAATCAGAATTAAAACTCTCAAAGGGCGATGCAACCTCCCACAGAATGTCAGTGAGTTTGCTGCAGAGTCTGGATTTTGCTCCTGAAACTTCCGCTGATTCTGAGCTATCATTGTTACTTATGGTATGTCTCCTTACCAGAGGGGTCATGTCCCTGTGTCTCTGAAACCCACCCTCCATGGTGAGACCCAGCCCACTCTCCCCTGCCACAGAGCCTCCCTGGCTTGCTCTGGAAGCTCTCAGCCATCCTAAGTATTATCTTCTAGCCCAGGGCTCAGCCAGAGGTCTGCTGGTAGAATTGATGTCTTTTTGGATCCTCAGAGAGAAAGGAAAGCCCACACTGACCTTTTTCCACTCTAGGCTGCCTGTGCTGGGAGCCAAAGCAGACTCTTGTGGGACATGCCCCCAAACAGACAAGAACCCTCAAGGGTAGGCTAGGCCAGCCTCTTTGCAGTGTGAAGGCCAGAGGCAGCAAACAGCCACACTAGGCCTGCTCACAGCTCCCCACAAGCGTCCAGACATTTTGGAGCCTGCCACAGATGCTGTGTGCCTGGTCCAAGCGGGACCAGAGGGCAAGTTCAGCATATGTGGGGCATGTGTCTGAGGTGGGCCACCTGAGCAGTGGGCCACGATGAGTCATAGTGCAGAGACTGTCCTCCTCAGCCCTGAGGCCGCCACGTTCAGGAGCAGCTGCTTCTCTGTAGGGTGTCGCGCAAATACTGCCATTTTCTCTTTGTTCCATGCTGTAAAAATATTGGGGAGCCCTGGTCAAAAACGAGGACCACTTAGAGGCAGTGGTGAGTGTGTCCTGGCTAGTGTGTAACCAATATAATGGGCGTCAGGTTGGGAGCATGTCACTAGGGGCCATGTGGCCCTGAGGAGTGGGGCTGGCAGGGGTCTGGGGAGTGGGCACCCAGCTTCGTAGACCTCCTGACCTCCTCCTACCACTGAAGCAGCTCTTTAAGGAACGTGGGTTCCTTGGAGATTTGGCTCCTGGGCCCTGAGAAGTGGCTCTTGGTGCAGGTTTCCCCACTTGCTCTGGAGCGGGACGGTGCTGAAGACCATGCTGGACATCCTCCAGACCCTGTCGCTGTCGCTTAGCGCCGTGAGTGTCCCTGCCCTCCATATGCCCAAGTGTAATATGTGCTATGAGTGGCTGAATTGGGGGTTGGAGGTCCAAATCCCACCCTGGCCTTTCCCAGTAAGCTGCCACAAGTTTGGAAGCCTGTCACAGGCAGGACAAGTAGGGGAAGGGAAGTAGAGGCTCTGCTGCCCTGTGTTGGCTGGAGGCACAGCTCAGGAAAGGTGGGTTGCAAGAGCCCTGTTGTGCTTTCAGGATATTCACAAGGACCAGCCTTACTACGACATCCCCGACGCCCCCTATCGGATCACCGTTCCTGACACCTGTGAAGCACGAGAGGTAGGCCCAGAGTGGTCCCCTTATTAAGAGCCGTTTTCACTGCTGTCGCCGGAGTCAGTCAAGGCTGGCACTTTCCATATATTCTGTGACTCACGCCCTAGGAGTGTGGGGTGTGAGTGGTACTGACCCCATCCCACAAGTGAAGAAACCTCAGTTGCCAGGGTCACCCCATATGAGCGGGATGGTGACTCATTCCCAGGTCTGTCTGTCTGTCTGTCTGTGAATCCTGTTCTTGCCACTCAACCATGCTAACTCCTAGCTCTTTTCTTGGTTCAGCTGCCAAAGAGATTTTCAGCTACCTGTCAGTTTATAGTGTCTCAAAGTCGCATTCAGCAAGCATGACTTTCAGACGAGCTTCACTGCTCTGAGGTGTGCTAGCTGTCTGTTAGTGTGGTAGTAGAGAAACATGACTTTGGCTTTGTGCTGCGCCATGGGAATCAGGCAGAGTAAACAGCTCTAGATAAGGAAGATGTGCCCTGCTAGATCAGACTCGCCCTCGCTGTGGCAGATTGGGGCTCACCTCAGGCTAGACTCACCCAGCCTGGGGCTGGGTCACATCCCAACCTTGGCACCTCCCAGCCAAACCAGGTGCCCACAGGAGTTCCCCACCCAGTGACAAGGTATCTGCAGTGGTTTTTACCTCTGGGACCTGCCTTGCCCTTCAGTGACTGACTCAGGACACGTGTTGCACTGTGGCCATGTGATGGGCTGTGTGTGTGTACCCTGCCACACAGCCTCATGAAAGAATTACAGACCAGGATATGTGCACACTCCCTGTACCTGGGAGCCTTGGTGTTAGAACACTGTCACTGTGTTAGTTGCTAGGGTTGCTATAACAAAGTACCACAGACTAGAGTCTGAAACAACAGAAGTTTATTTTCTCCCAGTTCTGGTGGCTGGAAGTCCAAGTTCCAGGAGTCAGCAGGGTTGGTTTCTTCTGAAGCCTCTCTCCTTGGTTTGTAGACGGCTGCCTTGTCCTGTTCCCTCACAGGGTCTTCCCTCTGTGCGTGACTGTCATAATCTCCTCTTAGAAGAACACCAGTCACAGTGGGTTAGGCCTCACCCTGATGACCCCATTTTAACTTAATCACCTGTTTAAAGACCGTATCTCCAAATCCAGTTATATTCTGAAGTTCTGGGGGTTAGAGCTTGGGTTTTGGGGAACACAGTTCAGCCCATAAGAGTAACTAACTACAGTATGCAGCTGGCTGTCCTGTGATAGTCCAGATACACTGACTTTGGGTGGATCACGCCCTCTTCCAGAGCATCGTGAAGGACTTTGCTGCACGCTGTGGGATGATCCTACAGGAGGCGATGAAGTGGGCGCCTACGGTTACCAAGTCCCACCTACAGGTACTGACTTGAAATCGTCAAAAAGCAATCTTGATAAGTTCCTTCCAGCTATACAAAGAGCTTTACACAGACACAGCAAACTCAAAAGAGAAACAGCACTAGTGTGAGCAGAGACAGAAACAGTCTAGTATTGGAAAATAATAGGAGCCTGAGAGGCTGATCTGTGTTAGGAACACCTTGTGGGGTAAATGTACTGGTCAGGGCCTAGGGGGACAGGTGTGGTGGGATCCGTGGGTGGGCAGGCCCAAGAACCTGACCACTTAACCAGGTGAGGTGCCGGGTTTGTGGCAGGACTTGGGGCTGCTTGCAAGATGGGTGAGGGCAGTGTGGGGGGCTGGGAGGCGTGGCAGGCCGGCAGCAGCAGCAGCTCCGAGGGCAGAGTGCACTGCATGCGCCTCCACTGAGTGCAGGGCCTGGAGCGAGGCTGCTGAAGCGGCAGCAGAGCTGGGACTCATCCCCTTAGAGCTCTGTCTAGGCTGCACAGGTAGCAGCACGTGAGTCCCTTCAGACCAAAGCACTGCCTGTAAAATAAAATGACTGCAAGGTGAGCCATTGTTGAAGATGGTCAATCAGAGACAGAACAAAAACACCACAATATGTGAGAGGAAAGAGTAGCCTTAAAAGGGGTCAAAGATAAGGAAAATGCCACTAGAAGAAATCTGGCTTCACCAAGAGCAGTTGCATCAAGAGGAGCTCGTGAAGTTGACCTGGGCAACATTTCTCAAGATAAAGCTAGTTCCAAAGTGTTTCTGGGTGTTGGATCCAGGAAGGATGGAGCAGCTGCTCCAAGAGTCTTGGAGGCTGTTTGGAAATGCATTTTGCAAGAACCCATGGGTTGAGCCTAGGGTCACCATAAAGTTTCGCCTTCCACAAAGTGTTGGAGCAGCAAGGGTGGAGCAATTGGGGGAATGAAAAAGATGGATTCCAGTGTTGGGCAGGCTACCAGCTAAGCCGGACAAAGCTGGCCCTTGTAGCTGAGTCACGCCTGTAACCTGGCGACTGTAGCTGTCTAGTTTATACACTAGTATTCTTCGGACTGTGGTCATTTCTCAGACTGTTGATATTTAGGAAATGTCTGATTTCTTTTGGTTCACGTAGAGGAAAGAGGCCTCCGCTCCCAAGGCTGCAGTCTAAAGAAGAGAAGACCCCTTTCATTCCTAAAAGGGTTTAGTGGACAAAAAAGAGGTCAATAGGGAGAGCTGTTTATTTTCTCAGGCCTGGCCTCAGAAGGAAGTGGAAAATGAAAAGGTTTGAAATGGTCTTGATACTTCTACCAGGCATCCCCAGGTTGTTGCCCCAGGCCCTCTGTTTCCATTTCCCCTGCACATCAATCTGTCTGAACCCCCACCCTACCTGCTATCCACCCCTCACTGCCCAGCCTCACTGTCCCTGTCCTGCCTGGGCTTCCTGTCTGCAGCCTCAGCCCAGCCTTGAACTGTCCTCTATGCTGCCACCACACTAGCCCGTTTCAATAGCAACTCTGCTCAGTGTACCTCCCTGCCATGTGTGCTCGTTAGCCTCTCCCCATCACTGTGGGGTCCTTGATTGGGTTTCTGAGGCTTCAGGAACCCTCCCAAACCAGTGGCATGGTTTTACGTGTAAATGCTTGCTGTCATTTTCCTGAGGAGAGTTACACAGTTCACCCTGAACTCCTTTGCTTGGTACCCGAGGCTTTTTGGCCCTGGCCTGACTCTGATTGGGTTTGCCCCCTGCTGTCTTGCCCCTTGGTCTTGCCACTCCTGCACTTCTGGGCCCCCTCACACCTCCTGGCTCTGCCAGGTGTCCCTTTGTCCCGGTGCCCCCTTTCACTGGTTGGCCAGGCAGACTCAGGCACTTGTTCTGCCTTCCTGCTGTCCCTTACGCCCCCCTTCGCAGCAGGGGTGCTGCAGCAGAACTGCCCACTTGTTGACAGCAGGACCAGGGCTCTGCAGCTCTCTTTCCCCGGTGGCTAGTGCAGCACATGGCAGGTGGCAGAGGGTCAGCAAAGATGTACTAAAGGAATAAGTGGTCCTCTCACATTTACTGGGTGCCAGCCGCTCTGGGATCGGGCTTTGTCCTCATTCACACATGAGCAGCAGCCAGCCAGAGGGCTTTAACTTACTGAGGGTCCCACAGCCAGTCAGGAAGGGGCAGACCTAGCACTAGAGCAGTATTTGCTCTGCTGCCTCACACCTTATTTTATAAAGGTTTATTTTTAGCTTTAAAATAAAACAGCATTTTTTTTCCTATTTTAGGAATATCTGAACAAACATCAGAACTGGGTGTCGGGACTGTCCCAGCACACAGGGCTGGCCATGGCCACTGAGAGCATCCTTCACTTTGCCAGCTACAACAAGCAGAACACAACTCTTGGGGTATGTGTGTGCCTCCTGGGGAGCAGTGATCTCCTTCAACTGTGGGAGCCATAGTGCAGGGAGAAAAGGCCAAAACTCGTAGGTGTCTTTTCACAAAAGGCACCTGGGCACCCACATGCCGCACATGTCGGGGTGCTCACAGTGTCTGTCAGCAGGTTGGAATCAGGTAAGAGATCCCCACGTTCAGAGGAAAGCTGGTCATTAAGATAGGTATTTCCAGGGCCGGCCCCGTGGCCGAGTGGTTAAGTTCACGCACTCTGCTTCAGCAGCCCAGGGTTTCGCCAGTTCAGATCCTGGGCACGGACATGGCACCGCTCGTCAAGCCATGCTTGAGGCAGTGTCCTACATACCACAACTAGAAGGACCCACAACTAAAAATACACAGCTATGTACCGGGGGGCTTTGGGAGAAAAAGGAAAAATAAAATCTTTAAAAAATAATAATAAAGAAATTAAAATTAAATAAATAAATAAATAAAACAGGTATTTCCTTACTGTGCGTCAGTTTTGAAAATATGGATTGATTGAGATATAAGCTTGATCACATGGGATTTCTGCTTATCCACATCCATGAGGAAGGGAACTGATCTCTATTAGACGTGAACAGCATTTATTTTATAGTCATTTTGACCTGAAACATTTATAGTCCTGTTTTCAGCAGGTGCGGAACTTCACACACGTCTTCAACTCTGTCTTGTTCTGCTTGAGGGTAATTTAGAGAACAGTGGGTCTACTAAACAGTACTTTCTGAGCTAAATTAGAGCCTAGGATCAGAGCAGGAGCTTGACAACAGGTGATCTGACTGGCAGTGTTGCGTTTTGGCGTCTCCCAACCTCAGGGCCCAGGGCCTCTGTCCATCCAGCTGAACATAGCACAACTGCATGTATCATTTGTGCTTCTTGACTCTCTCTCAGGCTGGGGTAGGGAGAGGCTGCCTGCCTGTCTTTTAAGGACATGATACAGTGGAGTTGCAGAGGCTGAGCATCTGGGAGGGATGGCGGCCCTGTGATTTCTCAATGTGGCCATGACAGGAAAGGAGGAGCCTGTTAGGCAGCCTGAGTGCCCTTGGCCTCTGTGCCAGACCTGTGGCTGTGCCCGAGGAAGCTGGTGTCTTCTCACACCTCACGTGATCCTCGGATCTCTCACCTGGAGATGACTGTGTTCTCTCTGAAGACATCTGCATCCCAAACACAGCCAACAGAGCCAGGCACAGCCTGCATTTACAGACCAAGCTGCCAGCCCCTAGATCTCCCTGCTCTGACAAGGCCTGGTGGCATGAGATCAGCTCTCCAACCTGGGTCCCTCTACCACTTTGAGAGGATAAGAAGAGACCAGAAGCCGGACTGATCGATTAAGAATGCATGTAACAACTCGTAGTCCTCTAGGATCTAGCCAGCTGACTTGGGAGAGAGCGATTTTGCCTAAAAGACTTAAATGTGTGTGTGTGTGTGTGTGTGTGTGTGTGAGGAAGATTGGCCCTGAGCTAACATCCCTGCCCGTCTTCCTCTATTTTGTATGTGGGATGCCACCACAGTATGACTTGATGAGCAGTGTGTAGGTCCATGCCCAGGATCCAAACCTGCAAACCTCAGACCACTGAAGCAGAGCGCGCGAACTTAACCACTACGCCACTGGGCCAGCCCCCAGATTTAAATCTTTTTCCTCAAAATTAAATTTAGGTTAGGTTTTCCATTTTCTGTTACTAAAGAGGGAAGGATACTTTTTATTGTGTGTTCTGATTGTTGGTTATGCTGGAGATCCTGGCCAAGGTGCCCCTGCTCCACAGAAAGTGCAGGAGCCTACCAGAGTGACGTCTCCCCATCAGACAGCACCGAGGGGAGAGCAGCTGTGGAGGCCATTTCAGAAGCGTGATTTCAGGCCACTGGGTCATGCTGCCCAGACACCTGAGCCAGAATACCTTGCAGTGCCATCTGCCTTGCCACCCCTTGGAGCACTGGGTGTAAGCTGGAACAGTCAGAGCAGTTATGCAAGGCCGGGAGCTGCCTGCACTGTGGCCCGCCAGTGCCGTTTGCTGCCCCAAGGACTGTAGGCTTTGTGAAGGTTGCCGAGTCCAGTACAGCTTGGGAGAGGGCCACTGTCATCCCCACTTTAGAGGGGAGCACATTGAGGCTCAGGGACAGCAAGTGACCTCCTCAGGGTCTCACAGCTGGTTGATGGCAGAGCCAGGTTCCAACGAAGGCCTGTTTGATGCCAAAGGCCACACTATTTCTAAAAAACGGAAAGCAGTTTTACATGACCGTTTTTTTTTTTTTTGCTGGGAAAGATTCACCCTGGGCTAACATCTGCTGCCAATCTTCCTCTTTTTGTATGTGAGTTGCCACCACAGCACGGCCAGTAACAGATGAGTGGTGTAGGTCCACGCCTGGGAACCAAACCCAGGCTGCCAAAGTGGAGCACGCCAAACTTACTACTAGGCCACCAGGGCTGGCCGTACATGACCTCTTTTTAAATAAACTAGCTTAATAATTTTATGAGAAAACCATATATTTTTGTTCTTGCTTGTGTTTTGATTTTTCCAAAAATTTTTATTTTCTTCCCCTGACCTTCTTTCTCCCCACCCACTCCCCCTGAAAAAATCCCTTTTAATTCCAACAACTGAGAAGTTCATTTTCTCTAGTCATATCTGTATGTCAAGATGTCAGTGAGTTGTGCTGATCTGTAGTGAATGGGGCTGAAGGGAATCGTGGAAAGTGGTCATTTAGATGCGTGCTGGAGGCCTTCAATGACACTGCACGGAGCTGTAGCTGAGAGCATGCGTGGGAGCAGTGACCAGCCAGGGCTAGGGAGAGATGTCACTGGGACCCCAAGTCCTGGGAGCTGGGAGGTGGGCTCAGGACTGAGGCTGAAGCTGAAGCAGAGGAAGGGGGATGTGTGATTTGCAGATGTTTTTCCCATTCTGTGGGTTGCCTGTTAATTTAGGGTGTCCATTTTGTCTTCACCATTAGGCTGTCAGCAGCCAGTTGGTGTTTAAGAAAGAGCCCTTGCTGGCTTTTGCTGGTTCTGCTGTCATTGCTCTCACCTTCAGTCACCCTTTACCATCTTTAAGTCACGTTACACGCCAGCATGCCTCCACAGAGAAGACATCTGTGAAGCATCAACTTCACAGCATTTCCATTGCAGATTACTATGATTTTCACAATAAGCTGGTGATTATTTCTGTTGTGAAGGCCTATTCACCACTGGGGGTGACAGTAGTCAGGATGGCAAAGTGAAGCTATAGTACAAGCTGCCTTCCAGAGGAATTTTTCATGTTTTCCATGGGACATATCAGTCTGGAGGGTGTTCTAAAATATTTCATTTTGTTAACTGGCCAGCGCTGAAGGTTTTTAATAACCTGTGGATCTAAACTTCTTAACTAGGCTTAGGTTTAGCCACAGTAAACACGAGGAAAACTTGTTGCAACAGTCTGAAGTAATTATCGATATTTGTCTGTAGGCAACTCAGCTAACCGAGCGCCCGGCCTGTGTGAAGAAAGATTACTCCAACTTCATGGCGTCCCTGAATTTGCGCAACCGTTATGCGGGCGAGGTACTTCTCCTGCCCTGGTGTCCAGCGCCCTTCAGAGTGCCCTCTTGTTCTGATGCCAGTCGGCTCCTTCCCACTGGAAAATGAATGGGTGTCTGGGTGAATGTGGAACTCACTCGTTAGGTGGACTTGAAGGCCTGGGGCCCCGGGACCCATCAGCACAGTCTGGAGCTTTTATGACACTCACTCACCACAGTCTGGATGCACTGAAGCATTCTATTTTTCTGGCTCTTTTTTTTTTCAGTGTAACAAACATTCATTGAGTGCCATGCCTTATCTGGGGCAATTGGTGAGGTGTACGTACTATTATTCCAATTTTACAGATAAAGAAACAGACTCCCCAGATTAAGTAGGTTGTCAAAGTCACACATCAGAGCAGCATCGGGAACCACATCTGACCACCATGAAGGCTTTTGTCCACCACACCAGTTTATCCCAGCCTGACAAGTTTCTTCATCTCTCTGGGCCTGAGTTTCCCCTTCAATAAAACACAGAAGCTCATCTGTACCATTTCAGAGGCCCCTGGAAGTCCATTGGTGGCCTGGTCTGAGTGGGGGACTCACGTCCCCACTGAGAGCTCTGCAACTTGCTTATTGCAAAAGTCGCTCTTCCCACGAACCCCAGCAGTGGGACCCGTGTTCTGCTCAGCTGCCACTCACCCTGCATTCTTAGTCGCTGGGAATTCCCTGAGGGGCTGTTCCACATGTTTGAATACCTCAGTAGTGGTGGGAAGTCTGTCTTTGGGGGTAGGTTTGGTTTTTGGAAGGTGTCAGATCTCCTGAGTAGTCAAGTCTTGTAAATAAAATCAGAAGTCTTTCTTAGAGAAGAAAAATAATGTATGACTTTAAAATACTGAGGCTAATCTTGTTTGAGTCACTGATTGAGTCTGAGAGAACTTCATTTATTCAGCTCCATTTGTACAGCCCTCCTGTGGGTCAGACCCCCTGCTCTGTGCTGGAATACAAAGATGACAAGACCAGGTCCCTGCCCTCAACGACCGTCTAGAATGGTGGGAATGCCAGCATACAGGTCTAAAAGAGAAGTTCCCAAAAAAGCTGTGAGCAGTGGTAGCATCGTTGAAATGAGCCTGTCATTCTCTGCGTGCATAAGCTCTAGTTTGGGACAGTGAAGCGCCCGTCAGGCCCCATCCACATGCCTGGATTATGTGCGACTCTCCTGACGAGCGTGCTTCTTGCAGGTGTATGGAATGATTCGGTTCTCAGACGCCACAGGCCAGATATCTGACCTGAACAAAATGATGGTCCAGGAGCTGAATACAGCATTAGACCTCGGTAATGCTCAGAACTACACACAGGCCATGTTCAAGCTGACGGCGATGCTCATCAGCAGCAAAGGTAATGGACAGAGACATGTAGAACTCCAGGCTTGTTTGTGAGTGTTTGCCTTCATCATCCTTAATGAGCTGGAGCTCCCCCCAGGAGACCTCTCTGGTGTCTCTTGTCGGGGGAAGTAAATACAATGCCATCGTTGGCCCAGCTGGTGCTGACTATCTTGCTGACCCAGGGAGGCCATGGGTTCAGCCTGTGTCCAAGGCCCCTGAACAGCTTGTATTTGGTTCCAGATTGTGACCCACAGCTCCTCCATCATCTATGTTGGGGTCCCCTCCGGATGTTCAATGAGCACGGCATGGAGACCGCCCTGGCCTGCTGGGAGTGGCTGCTGGCTGGCAAGAATGGAGTGGAAGTGCCGGTAGGACATGGGCTGTGGTCAGCTCCTGGGGGTGGGTCAGGGTTAGAGATGGAGAGAGCCTACCCTGGCTCCTTGGCTGACGATCTTGGAGACCCCAGGCAAGCCCCTTACCCTCTGGAGCCTCAGTCTCCTTATGTGTAAGACTGTGATATTAATGCCTGACCGTAGGACTGTCCTAGAGACTAGAGAGATTATATGTTAAAAGCATCCCAGTGGTGCCTAGAAGTGGTTATTTTTCAGAAGCTTGGTAGGGGGAGCCATTTCTGTGAGACTGGAACATCTGTCAACATTGAGAGATTGGGAGCTGTTGTGTTTGTCCACAAGGACATTTCTCTTGGTCTACTAACTTTGGGAGGAACAGCCTTCCTTGTGTCCGTATTTCTGAAGTTGCTACTGGAGGGGACCCATGGGAAGGCTGTATACCCCCTTTCAGCTGATTGGATGAACTCCTAAGAACAATTTTATTTTTCAAATATCTCATTAATTTCCCCTTTAACAGAGAATTTAACATGTTTTTTCTGTGTGTCTTAGGATCAGTTGAAATAAGTGGTCAAAACAGGTGTTTTTCTTGTTCCCTGAGGGAAATTGGAATATTTCCAAAGATGAAGTTAGAATGTTTCAGACAGTGGTGGTGGCAGTAATTATAATACCTCACGTTGCCTGGTATGTTATAACTGCATGGAGTTTGTGTCAGGTACACCATTCAGAGTTTTGGTCCAGATGGCTTCATAGTCAGCAAGAGGCACTTACCCTGCCTCTCTGACTAGGAACTCGGCTGGGTCACTGGGCTCACCAGTGCATTCTGGACCCTTTCCATGTGAAACTAAGTAGGCACTGGGTTCTCAGCCTGCCAGCTCTGCTCTCATCTGGGAGTGTGCAGAAGGGTCTGTGGGAGTCCCAGCATAGAGATGTTGTGAAGGTTAAAGGACTTCATTCCCCTCACGGGCCAGGGACGGTGCCCAGCACTTAGTGAGCTATCAGTAAGTGGTAACTGCTGTTATGATGGCGGCTGTTGTCATTGCCAGTAGAGGATTCTGCAGTGACAGCTATCTACCCTTGCCATTATGGACACTCGTATTCACCCTGTCATCCTTTATGTTTTGTTTTCATGTATTTTACTACTACATGTGTTATATACCTTATAACATTATTTTCTTCTAAAAGTCAAAGGCTTTTTAATTAAGAAAAGAATTTTTTAAAAACCTTGTAAATTTATCCAAATATTTTCCATTTCTCACGTTCTTCAAGTCGTCCTGTCAACCCAAATTTGCAGTTGTTCTCTTCACTCCAGAGAACTTCCTTTAGCATTTCCTGTAGTGCAGTCTGCTGGAATAAATCCTCTCAGCTTTATTTTTCTTTTTTTTATTTATTTTTATTTTATTTTTATTTTATTTTTATTTTTTTATTTTTATATTTACTTTTATTTATTTTATCTTCGTTTTTTTTTTTTTTAAAGATTTTATTTTTTCCTTTTTCTCCCCAAAGCCCCCCAGTACATAGTTGTATATTCTTGGTTGTGGGTCCTTCTAGTTGTGGCATGTGGGACGCTGCCTCAGCGTGGTTTGATGAGCAGTGCCATGTCCGCGCCCAGGATTTGAACCAACGAAACACTGGGCCACTTGCAGCGGAGCGCGCGAACTTAACCACTCGGCCACGGGGCCAGCCCCTTATCTTCATTTTTTATGTGGATGGATATATTTCCTGGATGTAGGATCCTGGGTTGAGTGTCCTGTTTTGTTGCTTTTAGCATATTAAATACATCTCCTGTTGTCTATTGGATTGCGTTGTTTCTGGGGAGAAGTGAGCAGTCATTCTTATTATTGTTTCTCAGTATGTGCTGTTGTTTTTGTTTTTTCTTTTAGCTACTTTTAGAATGTTTGTCTTTATCTTTGGTTTTTAATAGTTTGACTATGATGTGCCTAGGTGTGTTTTTCTGTGTATTTATCCTGTTGAAATTCATCAAACTTTTTAAATTTAGAGATTTAGGGGTTTTCATCAAACCTAGAAAATTTTAGGCCACTATTTCTTTAAATATTTTTTTACCCATTCTCTCTCTGTTCTCATTTTGGGATTCCAGTTACACATATGTTGATGACTTGATGTTGCCTCATAGGTCATTAACATTCTCAGTCATTTTCTGGGGTTTTTTTCTCTTTCTGTTTCATTTTGGTTCATTTTAATTTGCTGGTCTTCCAGTTCCCTGATACTTTCTTCTGCATTGTGCATTGTATTGTTAAGCTATTTTATACATTTTATTTCACATATAATAATTCTTAGATCTAGATTTCTATTTCTTTTTTATACTTTGTATTTCTTTGCTGAGATTCTCATCTTCACGTATTCTTTCCATCTTTTCCTAAAAGTCTTTGAACATATTTATAATAACTATTTAAAAATCTTTGTCTGGTCTGTTCTAGTATACAGAGTCATCTGTGGGTTGTTTTCTGTTGATTTTTCTCTTTACTCTTTTCCAATTTTTGATTGTTTAGTGAACATAGTGTGTAGAAGAGCAGTGCAGACTGAGGAGCACTGCTGTTTGATTTTCCTGGAGAATAGGAGGCCTTTCTTCTGTCAGGTTGCTGAAGTGGAGGTCACTGCCTCCGCCCCCAGGGGGCTAGTCTTGGCAAGAAGATGAATTCTTCCTGCTTTTCACCCCAACTTCTCTTCCTTTTTTGGTTTTCTTTTTTCAGCAAAATTAGGTGAGGGGTCATGGAAGGATTTTTGTGCCAAGCAAATTGCTGTTTCATTTGAAGTCTTTCAGACTCTGGTCTGTCCCCACGGCCTCTGCCATCACCAATAGCTCGGTTGGCTTCAGGTCCATCAGCGTTTGGCAGGCCTTGTCCAGACGCTCATAATACGCAGACCCAGAGCCAGCCCAGGAGCTGCTAGGGCTCACTGCTTCCTGGCAAAGCCTCCTCTCCCTGTAAATCAGTTCTTATCCACCACTCCCCAACAGTCCAACACATGTTTTTCATCTGTTTTGTCATATTATCCAGATCTTACTGTTAGCTTGGGGTTGAAGGTCACCTATTTCCTCTCACTCCCCGTCACTGCCTCTGCAAGGACCTGTTGTCCAGTCCCAGCAATGCCCCAGGAAGCCTGTTGACTTTTATTTCTGTGTCTTTTCTATTGTTGGAGTCTGCTTTTTGATTTTTTTCTATTATAATAGCAACCTCGGCTTGTTATAGAGAAGTTGGAAGTATGAGCGTAGTGAAAAAAACAAAATCATCCATAACCCCAACTTCAGAGGCAATTACTGATGGTGTTTTGGTGTCTTTTGCATTCGTGGGGAGATAAAGAGCTAGTGAGCCTATTGATCTCATCTCAGTATGAGGACCGCCTCATGAGGGTCTGGGGCCTGTATTCCACCAAGATTGAACAGAACTCTGATCCCTTGGTATAGTGCTCAAACTCATCACCCAAAACAAATGAACTGGGCCCACACTGGCCTCCACCTGTCTCCCAACCTCAGTAAATGCCAACATAATCCTTCCCTCTGCCCAGAAAAAATCCTTACAGCCATCTCTGACTCCCCTTTCTCATGCTTCCCACAGATGATCCTCAGGTTTACCTTTTTTTTTTTTTTTTTTTTAAAGATTTTATTTTTTCCTTTTTCTCCCCAAAGCCCCCCAGTACATAGTTGTATATTCTTGGTTGTGGGTCCTTCTAGTTGTGGCATGTGGGACGCTGCCTCAGCGTGGTTTGATGAGCAGTGCCATCTCCGCTCCCAGGATTTGAACCAACGAAACACTGGGCCGCCTGCAGCGGAGTGCGTGAACTTAACCACTCAGCCACAGGGCCAGCCCCTCAGGTTTACCTTTTTACTTTTTTTTTTTTTTTTTTGAGGAAGATTAGCCCTCAGCTAACTACTGCCAGTCCTCCTCTTTTTGCTGAGGAAGCCTGGCTCTGAGCTAACATCCGTGCCCATCTTCCTCTAGTTTATACGTGGGACGCCTACCACAGCATGGCTGCCAAGCAGTGCCATGTCCGCACCCGGGATCCGAACCAGCAAACCCCGGGCTGCCGAGAAGCAGAACGTGCGAACTTAACCGCTGCGCCACTGGGCCGGCCCCTTACCTTTTTACTTTTAAAATATATTCAGAAGCTGACCACTTCTCAGCATCCCAGCTGCTGCCCCCTGACGCCAGCCTCTTTTGTTTCTCACCTGGACTAGGAAGGCAGCCTGTGGCTTCCCTGCTTCTACTTGGGCCCTCTCCACGTGCAGTCAGAGCGAGCCAGTAAAACATGGGTTGAATCAGTTCCCTCCCATGCCCCATACCTGTCAGTGCTGCCCTGTGCTCACGCAGAGTAGAAGACAGATTTGTTTCTATGACCTACAAGCCTCCTCCACCACCTCGACTTTGTCCCCTTCTGCTCCCTTCACCTGCTCCACCGCAGGCGGGTTCCCGCCACCCCTGCCCTCTGGGCGTGCTCCTGCTGTAGGCTGCAAGTTCTGTTCCCCCTCCTGGCTGTGCTCTTCTCAGATGGCCTCACTTCTTGCCCCTGCATTAGCCCAAGCTAAGACAGGGCTTGTCGTAGCTGTCCCCTCCCCACCGGGGCTTTCCCTGGCCACCCTACCTAAAATGCCGCACACACCCACGTTCACTCTTTCAAGCCCCTTCATGGCCCTGCTTTCCCCTTAGCAGTGGTCAGTGTCCCTTGTCTTTAGCTTGCTTCTCTTGTCATTTGTGGCCATGCTGTAGACCAGGTGGATGTATTGTCTTGTTCATGCTCCATTCTCAGAGCCTGGAAGGCCCTGGTTCAGAGATGGTGATCAGAATGTGCTTGTTGAACAAGTGAGTGTGGCTCGCTGTCCCCAGGCAGCCCTGCTGTTTCTTCCTCTACCATAGGCTTGCATTTGGCTGCAGGAAACAGAAAGCAGGTGCAGTGCCTTGACCACCAGGGGTTCCTCCTCCTCGTGTTGAAGGCAGCTTGTTGATATCGCAGGCTCCTGTCTGCCACTCTGCCACCCTTAGCATGTGGACTTTGTCCTCACCCTCAGGACCTCCAGATGGCTTCTGTGCCTCCAGGCAGGAAGGAGGGCAAAAGACAGTGGCTGTCCTGACCTTCTTCCCCAGGGCCTCACCCAACTGACGCTCACTGCTCATTAGTGCTAATGAGAACCCTTGGCCAACCCAACCAGCGGAGGTTTGGGTGAGGGTACTTGTGACTGGCCACGTGGCCACCCTGAATAAAACCATAAGAAAGAAAGAGGGGATGGATCCTGGGCAGGGAGCCAGGGCGTCTCCCCCAGGCACCAAGCCTCAGTTGTCACATCTCTCAGGGGAGGAATGCCGCCCTTGAAGGAGCTGCCTGGTGTTGTCAGGTCAACAGGGGAGGCTGCTCCTCTGTGGAACCAACCCATGGCGGTTGCAGGCTCCAGTCAGCTCCTGTATTCCCCGGACCTGCTTAGTGAGATGAAGGTGTTGTGCAGGGTCCGTGTGGAGTGGAGAAAAGGAACTAGGTTCTGGAGCCAAAATCCGGTCCTGCACTTTCCAGCTCAGAGGCCCCGAGCAGGCGACCTCACCTCCAGTGCCATAGGTGGGTTCCAGGATTGTCCGGAAGATTCAGCCAAGGCCCACCAAGCACCAGGCATGCCACAGATGTGCCAGCACCATGGAGTGAGGCACACAGAATATGGCCTGGTGTTAGTTCAAGAATGGCCTTTTTGATAAAAAAAAAAAAAAAAAAAGGCTGGGAATTGGGGTCATGGGTGATCCTTACTTTTTTCTTCATACTTGCCTCAGTTTCCTAAATTTTGTTCACTGAGCATCTATTCCTTTTATAATTTTTTTTTAAAAAAGGAGCCAGCCCCGTGGCCGAGTGGTTAAGTTCACACACTTCACTTCAGTGGCCCGTGGTTTTGCCAGTTCGGATCCTGGTGCAGACCTAGCACCGCTCATCAGGCCACGCTGAGGCGGCGTCCCACACAGCAGAACTAGAAGGATCTACAACTAGAATATACAAATATGTACTGGGGGGCTCTGGGAAGAAGAAGAAAAAAAGATTGGCAACAGTTGTTAGCTCAGGTGCCAATCTTTAAAAAAAAATAAAAAGAATCCACTTTGAAAAAAACAAAAACAGTAAGTATCTTTCTGTGCTTTATGAGGAGCTAACAGTCACTGTGTACTTGCAGTTTATGCGGGAGATGTCAGGGGCCTGGCAGATGACAGTGGAGCAGAAGTTCGGCCTTTTTTCTGCGGAGATAAAGGAAGCAGACCCCCTGGCAGCGTCAGAAGCGAGTCAGCCCAAACCTTGTGCCCCTGAAGTGACCCCCCACTACATCTGGATTGATGTATGTGCCCGGCCCCACTGCTGCCCCAGGCTCAGCTGTGTTCTGCCCATTCTAGCTGTGGGGGCCAAGGCTCCCCTGGGGGCTGGGGCTGAGTGAGCGTGAGGCTCCGGGTTTTAAGATTGCCTTATCTGGGGGGACGGTTGGGAGTGGCTTTCCCACCTTTCTCCCCAGGCCCCTACCAGCCTCTCCCTGCTTGCCCACAGACCCCTGCCCGCCCTCCTGTTGGCCCAGAGCCCCTCCTCAGCTGCCCGCGCTGGGGTGGGCTGGCCAGGCACCAACATGTGTTCTCCTTCCCACCTAGTTCCTGGTGCAGCGGTTCGAGATCGCCAAGTACTGCAGCTCTGACCAGGTGGAGATCTTCTCCAGCCTGCTGCAGCGCTCCATGTCGCTGAACATCGGTGGGGCCAAGGGGAGCATGAACCGGCACGTGGCGGCCATCGGGCCCCGCTTCAAGTGAGGGCTCTCCTCCTCCTCTGGGGGTGCTGTCTGAGTTGCTGGCACTGTGGGCCCTCTCCACGGAGGTTTCCCATGGTTGGTCATTTATTCACTAGAAACTGACCAAGCCCCCAGTGCATGCAGGGTTCCCCAGAAGGGCATCGGCACGCTAATGACCTGGCCCACTGTGCCCTTCCAGGGCCAGGGAAGCTGGGCAGCATGCTGTCCACGTGATAGGGAGTGTCCAGGAAGCTGGTTCACTCATGGACCTGGGGCAGACCTTCTAAATCGATTGGGGGCTGGGTGGCAGCAAAATTGTGTAACAGTTCTGGTGACATAGTGGTGAGTGAAAAACAGCAGGTGGTGTGGCAGAGCTCAAGTGTGGCAAGCTCAGGCTGGGTGGCTGGCAGTGGGTTTGGGCAGGTCACTTTACCCCTCTGAGAGGTTTGCAGAAAACTTCTGATCATGCTGACTGTATGCCAAATCCTGTGTAAAACACCAGCCTCACCAGGGGACGCCCTGTACCCCTGCCTTTGGGGGACACGTGTCCTGGTGAGAGGCCCCACATCAGGTGCTATGATCAGAGGCACCCTGGATACAGCAGGAGGAGCTGGGCCTCCAGGTGCCTGGGTGATGGAATGGAGGGAGGGAGAGGGCCCTCACCGTCAGGCCCTGCCTGCGCCCTTCCTGCTGCCTGCTGTCAGTGCCAGCTCGATCCACCCCTCCCCTGAGCTCCAGACCCACATTCCTGCAGCTGCTGGGCACTCCCTAGGGCTGTGCTTCACAAACCACTGTGGGGAAGGGCTGGTTCTCTTTGTCCTTAGCTTCCAATCCACCATGTACCTATACTTTTATAAAATTTGGAGAGAATGAATTACTAGAAAAGGATCCTTACTGGACTGTCAGAACAATGTGAAATTGCCACAGAAGTGAGCAGGTGCCCCTCTCAGTTCCTGTTCCTGACTCGTCACAGGCCAACACTGTCTATAGGTGCCCTTTGAGGAGCCCTGACCTCGCAGAAACCAGGTGCTTAGGAAATTCCTTTTTTTAAAATCTGAATTAAATGTTCTACTTCTGTAGCAGCTATCGGTGACGGTACCTCAGGGAGCAGTTTGCAGATCGTTTGTTAGACCCAAGCTTCTGGCCAAGGCAGATTAACACACAAATTGTTCCTTTTTCCCCCAACAAAAGTGAAGGTTGAAAAAAACATTTCCTAAGGCATTTTGAGTTGATAAACCTGTAAATGGTAATCCCCTGGCTAATGCCACAGCCCTGGCGCACTCAAGCTCTGTCACCAGAGACATGCCCTGAGCTGAAGGACTGAGTAGTGAGGTGTTAGGGAGAGAGGGACCCTCGGAGGTTCAGGCGAGCAGCTCCGACTCAGCTCTGTCTCGCCCCTGGGGCTCTCCTAGACTGCTGACCCTGGGGCTGTCCCTGCTGCATGCTGACGTGGTTCCAAACGCAACCATCCGCAACGTGCTCCGCGAGAAGATCTACTCAACTGCTTTTGATTACTTCAGGTACACCCCCAGCTGTCCGCACGCAGTGTCAGTGACAGCCCAGCCCCACCGTTGCCCCCGTTGTCTCGGACCCTGGGCAGTCACTCACAGGAGGAAACGGTTTGCCTGGTTTACATGCCACCCTCCTTGTTCAGCAGTCCTGGTGCCCCTGGATTTGAAGATCCGCAGTCCATGCGTGTACTCAGGGCTGGCCTCCCTACAAGATGTGTGCATTTTCCCTCAGTTCCACTCAGTTAAAAGATTAAGTGCATCCATTTAACTTTCTACTTAATATGAGTGGCCATTGCACAAAGAATTGCAAATACTTGCTGCCTAGGGCTTTGCAAGTGTAGTTTTGTTGTTGTATGGAGACAGCTGCAGTTGCACGGTCTGCCACAGGCACACCGTTCAGCCAGGAGATGTAGACCTTGATCTGAGGATAGTGGTGAGGGTGGGCACGAGAGGGCTCTGAAAATCACACTTTCCCCTGCGAACTAATGAAATAGTTGTTGCCGATGTCTGGCTCTGGGCTGACCTCTTGTCCCTAAGAGACCACTCGTGTCATCTCTCACTGCTTTATAATATGTCTGGCTTCTAGTGCCGGGCTCCAGGCCCTCAAATCTTGTCCTCTTTTGGTTGTTTGAAGTTGTCCGCCAAAGTTCCCTACTCAAGGAGAAAAGAGGCTGCGGGAAGACATAAGCATAATGATTAAATTTTGGACCGCCATGTTCTCAGATAAGAAGTACCTTACTGCCAGCCAACTAGTTCCACCAGGTAAGTGTTGTTCTCAGCAGTGCAGCTGGTCATGGGTGGTGGCGCCAAGGCGTGGGGGTGGGCAGGACAGATGTGCTGCATGGTGGACAGCCCTGAAGGAGCCAGGTCAGAAGAGCAGTTAGGACCCCACGGAGCCCTGGCCTTGGTTACGCTGCCTGGGCAGCAGAGGCCCAAAGCCCGCCTGGCTGCCGCTCCTGCCCCAGCCCCAGCTGAGGAGCATGGCTAAGGCAGGAGGCTCTAAGCAGACTCCACTCAGCATAACTTCTCTCAGCAGCAGCTTGGTTCTGAGGCACCCACTGCATATCTGACAGGCCCATGCTGGGCTACAGCAGTGCACCAAGATGAATAAGGCAGGGTCAGGTGTCATCTGGTAGGAGACAATCAAGTCGACAGGTAATTTCAACATGAGGGGATTGTGGCAGCACCCTTCACGGACAGGCACTTGGCCCACCAGAGTTGGGGAGCCAGGGACAGTTTTCTAGAAGAGGTGACATATGAGCTGAATCTCTGAGCATGAATAGGAGCTACCATGGGTGCACGGTGGGGAGAGGAAAAGGCCCTGAAGTGTAAGCAAGCAGCAGACCTCCACAAGGAAACCATGTTCTTGTTTCTCTGAGCACATAGATGATTACACACCACAGATTAGAGGTGAAGAGCAGGGTTTCTGCAGCCAGGTCGCAGCCAACAATCTGACTGCCAGGAAAAGGCAAGAAAAATTAAAAATCAGGCGCAGTGATTTTCTCAGTCACCTTCCTGGCTCCACTTAGAACAGGGCACACAACTCTTATCATCTGCCCCCGACACCCTCAAGTTACTGCTATCTTAGAAGATAGAGTGATGCTCTGGGAGATCAGATAACTGCTGTAATGTGTCACGATGAATACTCCTATTTGTTTTAGTCTGTCTTAAAGGCGAGGAGGAACATAATAAATTTAGTAAGCTTTCCATCTAGAATGGTTAAATGAAGAACTTCTCAGATGTCTGGGTTTGTTCCACAAAGCTGTCAATGGCCATGTCTCCCCCTCCCTGCTCCTCTACTGATTGCCTTATCCCTGGTGAAAATCCGGATCCTCATTCTAGAAGCAGCAATGTGTTTGCCCACAGATAACCAAGACACGCGAAGCAATCTGGATATAGCAGTTGGCTCTCGCCAACAGGCCACACAAGGCTGGATCAACACCTACCCCCTGTCCAGTGGCATGTCGACCATCTCCAAGAAGTCAGGTCAGTTAAAGGTGTGCTGACAGGTCACTCATGTCCGAGTCACATCCTGGCAGCTCAGACAGCAGATGGAGCACTGAAAGCTTCCTCTGGGTTCTAGAAACCAAGGGTGGGCCTGTGAACTCCAAGGAACACACTTGTGCCTTCTCTTTTCCCATCAGGCATGTCTAAGAAAACCAACCGGGGCTCCCAGCTGCACAAGTACTACATGAAGCGTAGGACACTGCTGCTGTCCTTGCTGGTAAGGCACTGCCTGCCACACGCCCAGCACCCGGGGAGGGGAGCACAGCGGCACGTGGGCGCACACAGAAGGAACATGGGCATCTGTCTCATCTTTCTAGGCCACCGAAATTGAGCGTCTCATCACGTGGTACAACCCGCTGTCAGCCCCAGAACTGGAGCTGGACCAGGCTGGAGAGAACAGTGTGGCCAACTGGAGGTCCAAGTACATCAGCCTGAGTGAGAAGCAATGGAAGGACAACGTGAACCTTGCCTGGAGCATCTCTCCTTACCTGGCCGTGCAGCTGCCTGCCAGGTAGGCCCAGGTCACACCTGCTTGACAAGGGCCTTGCCCGAGTTCCAGTGTGAGGGCCCCTGGGTGGAGAGGAGAGTGACATGTCACCACCAAGGACAGTCAGGGAAGCAATCTTAGTGGGCTGATCCTCTGCCCCTGCCGTTCACCCAGTCCTTCTGTGCAGTGGTTACACAGCACAGACTCCTGCCTGGGGTGCCCCCAGCACCCTGGAAACATAACATCAGAGCCCCCATCTTATTGGAAGAGGAAAGGAAGCACACGAGGCTGTCACTCCAGGGAAGTGGACCCGGGGAGGGTTTGGGTTTGTTCTTAGATGTCAGCTTTCAGCAGTAGGCTACTCGGAGGAGGTGGCCAGCAGCCGAGTGTCCTGTGAACTCTCCCCTGGTGGCTCTTACAGAGACAGAACTCCTAAGACCAGTGGGAGCTGAGAGAGACTTCCAAGGCCACTATGTTAAATCCCAGCAGAGGGATGGCATTCACCCCGTGGGAGTCCCTGTGAACTCTACTTAGTGCTTCCTCCTTCTAGTCTTGATTCAGTCCTCTGGATCAGGACCGCAGCCCCACAAAGTTTATGGAAAGTCTACCTTGTGTTGGCCTGGGGTGGTAGCACCTAAAAACTTGCACCCGCCCTCCCACCTGCTAAGGCGCCTTCCAGCCCGTGGGCTGCCATGCATCAATGGGTTGATTTGGAGGCCAGGGCAAGGGGGTGCGCTGAAGACAAGGACTATAAAGGGAGGCATCCTTTGAACGGTGAGTGCAGGCTAATTCCGGCATTTTGTCATAAGCGGTCATAATGCTGTTTATTGTGCATCTTCGTGTTCAGTTACCAACATGTCTGTAACATAGAGTTTAGGTGTCACTTGGCATTGCCCTGCATCCTTCTGGCTCAGGGCTCCTACAGCTTCCCTCTTCCATGGAGGTGGAGCCCCTGTCTGCCCATGAGGCCACCCCACCCACACCCTCTGTGCTCCATAGGTTTAAGAACACAGAAGCCATTGGCAACGAAGTGACCCGTCTGGTTCGGTTGGACCCAGGAGCTGTTAGTGACATCCCTGAAGCTATCAAGGTAGCGTAGCACATGCCGGGGCCTGGGTTCAAACTGCACAAAAACAGAACTGCCTCCAGAAATGCCTGGAAACCTAGAAGTGTGACAAAAACTGGGGACCTCAGCAGTATAATGATTATAATGATTTTTTAATTTCCTTTGTTTTCCACTCCTGTGAAACATTTATTATGTTTAAACTAGAAAAATATTGAAGGCACTTCACCCTAGTTGAAAATATGCTATTTTATGTAATGGGTCAGAAGCATTTTCCCATGTCGTTATAAATGCTTTATAATCATTACTTTTGGGGGCCATCCCTGTGATACATGATGGGGCCAGGTATTTCCTGAGGGGCTCGAGGGACTGCCTGAGCCAGACCGTCTCCCTGCTTCCTTCCCAGTTCCTGGTCACCTGGCACACCATCGATGCCGACGCACCTGAGCTCAGCCACGTGCTGTGTTGGGCACCTGCGGACCCGCCCACCGGCCTCTCCTACTTCTCTAGCATGTACCCTCCGCACCCTCTCACGGCGCAGTACGGGGTGAAAGTCCTGCGGTCCTTCCCCCCGGTGAGCCGGGCCCTGCCTGAGTTAGTCTCGGTGGGACTCTCCAGAGGTGTTTAGGGGGAGAGATAGGCTTTATCGCAGACCCAGACGTAGGCCTGATTAATTGTTGGCCCATCTTAGAACATGTCTTCATTCCCCATTTCTGTTCAAGAAGTCATAGAAGATAGATTTAGCTCTAATGCAGATGGATTGACTAGTTATATTTGTTTTTAACTTTAATTAGGTGTTTGAGTTAAAAAAGGAAGTTCAGTTGAGTTTGGTTCCAGTTGTGGCCACGTGGGCATGTCACCCAGCCTCAGGGTGTTGGGGAGTCCAGGGGCCCCATGTGATAGCCATAGTGACAGGGGTTCAGTAGAATGTTCTGGAGACTAACTCACTGTGGCCCCAGCACATGGGTCTGCTATAACCTCAGCCCTTGTCCCTGAGCAGGCCCCCAGCAGTGAGCACGGCCGGGCCCTTCCCTCTCTCCTTGTAGACCTAGGAGCCTTGTTCATTTCCCTTTTCCTCATTGATCATGTGTTTCAAGCCTTTGGCCATTTTCCTTGCTGTCCCTGGGCTTTCCCTGCTTCTCAGTCCTCTGTGGTCTCCACTGAGGACGGTGTCCCATGGGCTGAATGACAGCAGGGCCATTCCAGGTTGGGGTGGGGCCCTGGGACATCTATCCCTGTTGAGATGTTCTCACCTTTCTTAGAGGTAAGGAATTGCCCTCCCTTCCCAGAGGTCACGGTCACTTCTTCTCCTTTGCAGGACGCCATCCTGTTCTACATCCCCCAGATCGTGCAGGCCCTCAGGTATGACAAGGTAAGGCTGTGCCGATGCATGCTGTCCAGCACTCTGAGAGCTGTGCTGGGCAGTGGGGAGGGAGCCCTTGGCAACAGGAACGGGGGCCTTGGGAGCTGTGACTACAGTCCCCGAGCTTCTTCACACACCCTCCCACTATGGTTGTCACCAGTGCCCACAGCCAAGAGGCCCTGCTCACCCTCGCCTCACCCTGAGGCCCAGTCTCACTGTGCAGACTGAGCGGTTCTGAAGTGTTGCCGGCCACTTCCTCAGGGTAGGCAGCCTGGCCTGGCTTCCCCACTCGTTGGATGGGAGTCTTGACAGGTCCCCTGCTCCCTAAATCCAGCTCCATGGTCTTTGCGGTGGGGAGTGGTGAGGAGGATTAGATGAGATCACGTATGTGTTGGTTTGCGAAGGCTGCCATCGCCAGGTACCACAGACTGGGGGGCTCAAACAGCAGAGACTGAGTCTCTCGTGGTTCTCGAGGCTGGAAGTCTGAGCTCCGGGAGTCGGCAGGTGTTGTTTCTTCTGAGGTCTCTCTGCTTGGTTTGTAGAGGGCCATCTTCTCCCCGTGTCCTCACATGGTCATTCTTCTGCGTCTGTGTCCTAACCTCCTTTTCTTATAAGGACACCACTCAGATTGGATGAGGGCCCACCCTGAGGCACTGGGAGGTGGGTAGGACTTCAACATACGAATCTGGGGAGGGGACACCTTTTAGCCCATAACAGCATACATGTACATAAGGTGCCTTGCACAGGACCTGGCACAGAAGACACCCACAGGGGTGACAGCCCAGAGCCCATACCGCCAGTGTCTCATCCCAGCACCGCCTACTGCACCCGTGTCTGAGTGCAGCAGCAGCATCTGCCTCTTCCCCGCTGCCCTGGGCTGGCCTCATTTCCCCACTGCACAGGACGCCAGACCACCCTGTGTCCTGGTGAGCCCTCATGGCCTGGCCCCACTGTGGGCTACCTCCTGCCAATCCCGTCTCCATAGTGGCTGTGAGCACTGTGGCAGGGTGTCCCGAGGCTGGCTTCTTCCCTGCAGATTGGCAAGATGCTCCATCTCGGTCCGTAGACCAAAGTGCTTCTAGAACCACAGCCCACCTCTCTTGAAAGACTGGGTCTTGGGGCTGGCCCAGTAGCACAGCAGTTAAGTTTGCACGTTCCGCTTCGGTGGCCCGGGGTTCACTGGTTTGGATCCTGGGTGCGGACATGGCACGGCTTGGCAAGCCATGCTGTGGTAGGCGTCCCACATATAAAGTAGAGGAAGATGGGCACGGTTGTTAGCTCAGGGCCAGTCTTCTTCAGCAAAAAGAGGAGGATTGGCAGTAGATGTTAGCTCGGGTAATCTTCCTCCAAAAAAAAAAAAGACCAGGTCTTGTCCTAGCTAGGTAGCTGCCAAAAGCCCTCCAACTCTGAGCAGGTGATTTTGGTACCATGTAGAGCCATATTCGCCAAGTAGGGGCCCTCACACTGGTCCCAGCACTTAGTGACTGCCATGATGCCCTTTTCTCCAGGTACCAGTTCCCTTTCCCCTTCTCTGCCCTCCCAGCATTGTTCTCCCTTTACTCTTTGTGTCTCTGCTTCCATCTGCACGTGAGCGCACAGTGGTGGCCACCAGAGAACTCTAGCTCCCCGGGCCGTGTGCTCGGTGCTCTGTACTTAGCACGCAGGCCCAAGTGGCCCCAGTTAGCATGGAGAGGCATGGGGGGGGCTCCCACTAGCACATATAGATTTGGGGGAGCTGCAGTTTGTTTTATTTGTCTTTATTCCTTTTTTTCCTAGTTTTCAAAATAATGAGTTAATTTCTTTTTTTTTTTCTTTTTTGAGGAAGATTAGCTCTGAGCTACCTGCTGCCAATCCTCCTCTTTTCACTGAGGAAGCCTGGCCCTGAGCTAACATCCGTGCCCATCTTCCTCTACTTTATATGTGGGACGCCTGCCACGGCATGGTGTGCCAAGCGGTTCCATGTCTACACCCGGGATCCGAACCAGTGAACCCCGCGCCGCCGAAGCGGAACATGTGCACTTAACCGCTGTGACACCAGGCCGGCCCCAATGAGTTAATTTCTTAGCATTATCCAAAGATGACCAATGGGTTTTCCCCTTTTTCCCCTAATATCATTATAAATTCAGGGACTTTGACATGTCTGACATGTCCCAGTCCACTATTTTTGAGGCCCGTCTTCCTGACCCAGGGAACCCCCTGTTATATACTCTATTCTTTGATCTTTTCTCTTTGATAACCTCCTGGAAACAGAAGGACAAGATATTCCAGGCTCTTCTTATACTTTTTCTGCCTCAGACCTGGAATCACCAATTTTCCAAGGAACTCTGGTTCATTTTAGTGAGAAATGGTATTGAGACACTGTAATCTGAATGCTGAGAATGCTCACTGCCATTGAGTTAACTGACTATTATTTCTAGGCCTTTCCTATAGATAGAGCTTTTTTTTTAAAGAAAACTAAGTCATCAGATTATACTGATATTTCCAATTCAAATGTAGAATTATAGAGGGTTTTTGTTTTTTTTATTTGATTTTATGTTTGAATTTTTTTTTGTTGTTGTTTTTTGTATTTTGAGGAAGATTGGCCCTGAGCTAACATCTGTGTCAATCCTCCTCTTCTTTATATGTGGAACGCCACCACAGCATGGCCTGATAAGCGGTGTATATGTCCGTGCCTGGGGTCCGAACCAGCAAACCCCAGGCCGCCAAAGTGGAGCACGTGAACTTAATCACTATGCCACTGGGCCAGCCCCTATGTTTGAATCTTTTAACACTAAAAATATTGGTTCCTAACAATTAACATATTACCTTTTTGCTTTATCCTACTATATATAATAGTTTCAAAAATAACAATACCAATATTACCAAATATGATTACTGAAAACTGGGTCACATTTTTTTGGTATATTTTCCATTAGGGACATACAGTCAGATTGCTTTATTTTAAAGTCACTTGAAATGATTCTTCTCTGTGTGGTTACACCAGCTCAAGACTCGGCTAGCTTCATTGGTTTCTTTCTTGCTTTCCATTTTTAGGGATTTTTTTTTTAAAGTCTAAGCTTGAGAGAAGACAAATATATATATTTTTTTGCTTATTTTTTTTTTACAACACTAATAAAAATGGCTAGAGAGGGAGCAAACAGGATGGAAGCGACCATGCTTAGTAATTTTTGACTTTGGAACTCTCTCACTGTTTGCATAGTTATGAAGCAAACATATACTTTTCAACCAAATTGGCTAGCAAGGATATATTAAGTGGATTAAGAAACACATGAGAATAACATGCTAAAATCTTTTCTAAAGCCTGACGCCTCCGTGGTCCTGAGTGATTGGAGACAGCTCCTCCTTGTTCATACTGTGCTGCCTCCACTTCCGTTTCCCTAGTGTAGTTGGATTGTTACTGCATTGAGGCTCCTTCCATGGTCTTCGCAGAATGGACTAGATCACTGGTTTATTATAAAAGGACGTAACTCAGGAACAGCCAGATGGGAAGGATGCGTAGGAGAAAGCATGTGGCTTGGAGCTTCCATGCTCTCCACGAACGCCGCTCTCCCACCACCTCCATGTGTTCACCAACCTGGAAGCTCCGGCAACTTATATTTAAACACACTATAAGTTGAATATTCATAGTTTGTCTTTAGATCTATTTGCTGGGTTAAAATTGGGAAAACCATGGCAATGAGTTATTTGAAGTTTGACCTGTTTGGTGAGCCCGCCCACCCAAGTTGAGGACGTCTGTCCAAGGAATACTTCACCAGATGAGGGGCCACAAACCACCACGGGGAGGGAGACGCCACTCCCCCAGGAGTCTTCCAGCCAGCCACCTTTTTAACCTAGGACATGCTAATTAAAACTGGAATTAGGAGTAGCAGAAAATTAGAAGGAAGAGAGGTCCTTAAGATGGTGGCCACGGTGTGTCAACTCATGAGGGAAGTATCTATGCATGAGATAGAGTTTTCTGGAACCTGCCCATCACTGTGGAACATCATTCTAAACAACAAGCTTATAGATAAGTTTTAGTACCCAGCCTCCTCGCTCCTCATACTTGACAACAGCAGAAATTGGTGAGAGAGTTGTGGTTCTTAGAATCCAGGGCAAGGAACAAAGGAGACAAAAGCTGATTCGTGCTTGTATTGCAGACCCTACCACCTGGGGCCCTGTGCAGTGGCCAGCAAGGCAGAACTTGGCCTGGCCCCGGGCAGACTTACTACAGACCCAGGAGAGCTTGCTCACACAGCCAGAAACCACTCGTCCTCACTTCTTGCTGGGTCTGCAAGTGCTGGGAGTCAGCTCCTGCTCTGGGTTAGAAAGAGTCTCTCTGGGTGGAGAGGGACTCCAAGCCTGGCTGACGGCAGCCTTGCTCTCCTACAGATGGGCTACGTGCGGGAGTATATTCTATGGGCAGCGTCCAAATCCCAGCTTCTGGCACATCAGTTTATCTGGAACATGAAAACTAACATCTACCTAGATGAAGAGGGGCACCAGAAAGACCGTGAGTACTCTGTCATCTTCCCCCACGTCTTACCCCCATCTTTCACACCTTGGGGGCCGCCCAGAGCCTTCCTTGGCCCCCAGGGCCCTCCATGACCCTTGCTGCCTCTACTTCCCATCCTTTGGCAGGAACACCTCACCTTTAACACCCCATGGGCGAAGAACCCCTCCTCCACAAAGCCTTTGCTAACCCCCTTCCAGATGCCCTGCCTGCCCCCATGGCCCCTGCTGCTCCCGAGCACGGGTGAGACCCTCCTGCTCCGGCAGAGCTGCTGCTCCCAACAGTCACCCCTGTGCTTGAGCAGCGAGCCCCTGTGGGGGTGAGGTGGCCACCCAGGGCAGTGCTTCTCAGACTGTCGTCTCTGGACCCTTCACGTCTTTAACTGTTGAGACCCCCCAATGGGCTTTGGTTTATGTGGGCTTTAACCGTAAATGTTAACCAACATTAGAAATGAAAACCGAGACATTTAAAAGATATAAACCATTACATGTTAACATAAATAACGTATTTTTATGAAAAATAACTCTTAGAAAAAACCCTCAAAAACGAGCGAGAAGAGTGGCATCGCTTTACAGTGTTGCAGATCGCTTTAGTGTCTGTAGGAGACATTAATTTGTCTTCAGTAATGTCATAATGTCTTTAATATAGTAAAAGACAGCTGGATTCTTATTCTGCTTCCACATTTAGTCTGTGGGAATATATTGTTTGATTGAAGTAAAGTCGGGAGATCAGCCTTACACAGACATGTAGTTGGAAAAGGGAGGGGCATTTAGCAGTCACTGTGGGTGTTCTCCGTTGACGCTGCACCAAACTCGACAAGTGGTAGTTTCTTAAAGGTTAATTGCAAGGTGGAATCTGCAACCAGGTCAGTGAACTTCTCATGCTCCTTTCATTAAAGCCCATTGGCCCACCCTGCACTCATCCCCACTTCAGCGTCCAGCAGTGGTCATTTACACAACGTCGATCGGTGAGCTAAGCCAATCTCCCAAATGTTGACACGTTTCATTATACAGTATTTAAAAATCACGTGGGTTAATGCCCCCCAAGCTCGTATAACAGAAGCATTTGTAAGTGTTGGGAAACTGTCAAGCTCACAGTAGCAGATGCAAGTTTTCCAAAATTTTGTAGTTGTTTTCCTTAAATGGCAGATCCATTTTGTTCATTTTTATGAAAATATCCATCCTATACCTGGACCTTGAGAGAATTATGTTAAGTGAAATAAGCCAGCGAGAGAAAGATAATCTGTGTATGACTCCACTCATATGAGGAATTTAAAACTATGGACCAAGAACAGTTTAGTGGATACCAGGGGAAAGGTGGGGTGGGGGGTGGGCACAAAGAGTGAAGTGGTGCACCTACAACATGACTGACAAACATTAATGTACAATTGAAATTTCACAAGATTGTAACCTATCAATAACCCAATAAAAAAAAATTATTACAACACCTGTACAAAAAAAATATATATATATCCATCCTATACCTAAGTCGGAAGAACATATTTTGTCTGTCATTCTTTCAACTAAAAATGATGTTCCCTGAAAACAGAGGTTAGTTCAGCTCACAAGTCAAACGAATGCAAGGTGCTCTCCTCGGGCCCACGATGTGCTTCAGGGGCAGCGGCAGAGGGGCCTCGTGCACTTCCCATTTCGTCACACAGGATATGCAAAAGACGTATTCGGGGTAGAGTTTAGTAAAATTAGTCATTGTTTATCACTTCACCAAGGCCGTTCTTAAGTGACCCTGGCTTTTGTTCTCACCACGAGAGCAGAGCCGTGAGGATCCAATGACCACTGGCACCCTGGGCCCCACCACTTGTACACAGGCTCACATCAACACTGTAAGGAGGGCAAACAGCTTCTTGCTGTGGTTTTGACGGTGGGATCTGATGAGAGGGTCCCAGAGCACCTGCAGACCACTCTCAGGACGGCTGGTCTGGGTGCCAGGAGTACCTGGGATATGCCTCTGGCAAATGTGGGCGGGGTTTCCTCCAGGGCCTTTCTGTGGCTGAAGGCTCACTCTTGGTTTCTGTGTCAGCTGACATCGGTGACCTCCTGGAGCAGTTAGTGGAGGAGATCACAGGCTCCTTGTCAGGCCCAGCCAAGGACTTCTACCAGCGGGAGTTTGATTTCTTTAACAAGATCACCAATGTGTCAGCCATCATCAAGTAAGTGCCATCTCCTTGCAGTCTTGGCTCGTGGGAATTGCCTGGGGAGCTTTAAAGATGCCAGTGCCCAGGCCTCACCCCTGCTGGCTCTAGTGGACAGCCAGGGCTGGAATCTCTGCTCTGGCAATTCAAGTCTCTTGAAAGGATAGCAAAATGCATGGTCAGCCCGATTTCAGAACCCATATCTTAGTTTCCTTCCGGATATTGTCCCGCAGTTGAGGCTACTCTGCTCTCTCCAAGTTCTGAAGGATCCTAGCCATATTAGGAAAACCAGACTCCTTTGCAGCTCCCATCGTCATTTCACTGATTCACCTCCTGGGTCCTCCATTCACACGAACCTGATGCCATCCTTGGACGTCTGTGGCACTGCCCACTTGTGCAGGACAGGGCCCTGGAGTCACCAACGCTGGCTGAGTGCCTGGGGGAGGCTCCAGCGTGGGGAGCACGGGGAGACCACAGTGCTCAGGCTTCTCTCACCTTGGTCACCGTGTGGCTCAGCCCATGTCTCCTGAGGCCCTTTCCCAGGTCAGGTACTGAGTATAGTGGTAATGGGGCAGCTTCTAGCCTGCAAAGATAAAGGGGTGGGGAGGTGGCATTTCCTGGGCATCTGTCATGTGACAGGCACGTGATTCCACTTTGCCCCTCTCCTCCTCATCCTTACTGGGGCAGGAAGTCTGAGGGGCCTGCCTGAGGTCATGCTGCAAGTAGACATCAGAGCCGGCATTTGAGTCTGGTTGTCTGACCCCACAGCCAACTCTGCCTGCTTCTCTGACAGCAACATGCACACGCAGGGCAGGGATCACTGTGAGTGGTCTCCTGGAGGAAGTGGGTCTGGCAGCCCTTCAGGAGTAGCTAGAACTAGAAAGAGTGGAATGGAGAGGGCAGTCAGACTGGACGGGGCCCTGGGCTATGCCAGAGTCCTAGAGGCCACTTCCTACGGGAGACAAAGCAGAGCGTTTCTGTCTTGTTTCTCAGGCCCTACCCGAAAGGCGACGAGAGAAAGAAGGCTTGTCTGTCGGCTCTATCTGAAGTGAAAGTACAGCCTGGTGAGCAGGGGGCCTCAGAGGGCTAGTGAGAAGGGCTTCTTCCTGTGGGCGGGGAGTGGGGGCTGCTGCCTCTCTGGTGCTGCAGGGAGACGGGCAGCCTGGTTGGCCCCACGTGCACCTGGGCCCTGGGTTGCCCAGTGCCCCTCTCCAGAATCTGTCCTCAGTGAGCTGAGAGCTTCTTCTCAATGAGCACTCTTTATCTTCCTTGCTGCCTATTTTTCTAAAGGCCGAGATGCTGTCATCGGCAGCTGTTAGTCTAGATGGTTCCTGAACTCCAGTATAATAGCAGCAACATAGGCAATGGATGTAGGGTGGGATGGGGGGCGTCACAGGTGTGCTGGGCCCCATCAGACAAGGGTACCTGCCCTGAGGTGGGAAGCTGCTTCATGGTGCCCGCCAGCTGTTGTCGCATGGAAATTCAAGCCCGGTGTGGTCAGATCTGTGCTTTTTCAAGTCAAGGTGGGAATCCAGACTTCACTGCACAGCTTGCCATTTTTAACCATTGGTGCAAACTCATTTTTCAAAACCCTGGCTGGCCTGTGCAGGCATTCACCCTAGCTGACCTTGGCCAAGGTTGCCGGCTTGGGGCCTCAGTTCAGACCTTTCCTTGACTTGTGTCGGGCTCCCTGCCCAGTGCAAACGATGACTCAGCTTCCCAGAGAAGCTTGACATCCACTCAGGGACTCCTCAGCAAGACCATGCTGCTGGGTCTTGTCCTGAGGCACCGGGGAGCTGGGGCTCTAAGGCAGAGGAGTGGAGATTGCATCTGTGAGAGAGAGGCTGGAGCTGGGGAGTGGAGCAGGGGGAGGGGAGGAGACCATGTGGGCCTCCTGCCGCGCCCCTCCTTCTCTTGGTAGGAAAGTCCATCTGCACCCCGCAGCGAGGCCTCACTTTGCTCCCCAGGAGACCCTGCCCTTCCTGTTTCAGGGGCCCTTCTCAAAGCCCACCCCCTGGTAGGAAGCTCTCCCACTTCCTGGGGGCTCAGAGAGCACACTGCCCCAGGGGAGCTGCCAGTTCCTTGACCAGGAATGGGCTTTCTTTTGTTCTCCTGTTTGACGCGTGTGCTGAGAAAGGGGAGCTACAGACCGTGGGATGAGTCCAAGAACTGTTCTGGGTGAGCAGAGGCAGGGCAGGAAGCTCCTGTGTGTGTCCCGTGAGCACAGGCCCAGCTCTGGGTGTCCAGTGGGGCCCAGGAGCAGCGTGCTGGGTCTATAAAGCTGAGGGCTCAGCGCGTCCTCTTGGAGAAGTGTCTCCTGGGAGGTGGTGGCTCCCCGCTTAGGTATCAGGAAGGATCCAAGGAAAGATCACAGAATCAGGGAGGATGGACCCTTAATGGCCACAGAATCCGAAATCATGAGTGCCAAGGATGAGACCTAGAGGCTGCCAAGCGCTGCCCATCTGCAGGGTGGATTCTGCAAGGAGAATCTGTGCTGAGGACAGGTTGTGTCCTCGGCATCATCACACCCGGGCTCCCTGTGACCGCCCCTCTGTCCCTGCGCAGGCTGCTACCTGCCCAGCAACCCCGAGGCCATCGTACTGGACATCGACTACAAGTCCGGGACACCCATGCAGAGGTGAGAGGTGCCCCGTCGCCAGCTCCCTGCCTCAGCTTCATTTACTGTATCACTTGTGCCACTTTCTTTTTGTTGTTTTTCAGTGCTGCAAAAGCTCCATATCTGGCTAAATTTAAGGTGAAACGATGTGGAGTTAGTGAACTTGAAAAAGAAGGTGAGTGAAGAATTTATGATGTCATTTGGGATCTAAGTGTTTCGCCTTGTTAGTGCCAGTTTCTTTTGGCCCGTTTAGTTTATTACCAGCTCCCCATGAAAGATGGCGGCTGTCCATCTCCTCTCAGTGTGACTCCTCATTGGGGATAGCACAGAGCTCATGTGCAGTGACAGAGACCCCTGGAGGTTGGTCCCCAGGTCAGCCAGAGGGTCCATGAGGTGTCTTCTTGAGACGGAGTGGCTGGGTTTTCGGGGGGTGTACGAGTCTGCTTGGGCTGCCGTGCAGACAACCACAGCCTGGGGTGTTCGACGACAGAAGTTGCTTCTCTCTCGGTTCTGGAGGCAGAAGTGCGTTGGCAGGGCCTTGCTCTCCGCGAAGGGCTCTAGGGGAGAATCTGCTCCGCGTATTTCTCCTGGCTTCTGGTGGCTGCCGCAGTCCTCAGCATCCCTTGGCTTGTAGCTGCATCACTCCAACCTGTGCCACTGTCCCCACATGGCCTTCTCCCTGTGTGCCCCCGTCCAGATTTCCTTCCTCTGATAAGGGCACCAGTCATTGGATTAGGGCCCACCCTAATCCAGTGTGGCTTCATTAACTTAATTACATATGCAAAGACCCTATTTCCAAATAAAGTCACATTCTGTGATTTTGGGTGGGCATGAATTTGGGGGGGACACTAGTCAACCCAGTACAGGAGGTGTGGCCCCAGCCAGTGTGGAGACATGCCTTCCATGGCCTTACCCACACTCTGGCCCCTGAGTCCTCCCAGGCAGCCCAGGGGGCAGACACTCCCCTGCCCCCCAGCTCACTCACCCCCAGCACCCTCAGAGGGCCTCTCACCGCCCCTGGGCTAACAGGCAGCCTCTCCATCCCCCACATGCAGGTCTGCGGTGCTGCTCAGACTCCGAGGACGAGCATGGCGGGCAGGAGGCCGATGGCCAGAAGATCTCCTGGCAGGCGGCCATCTTCAAAGTGGGAGATGACTGCCGACAGGTAGTGGGGGCCAGGCTGCCAGAGGCAGGCCTCTTTCTCTCTGAGGCTCTGGGTATGCTTCAGGGTTGAACCTCACACACAGAATCATGAATCTTTGCTTCCCCTGTTTGGTTCAGATGCCACAGAGTAAATCAGGGCTTTCTGGCAAACCCAGAGGCCTCTCCAGCGGCTCCCCTACTGGTGGACGCCCTTTGGCCGCCTACAGGGAACTGCCGTGGGGGGTGGGTGCCCCTTACTCGCACCACCCACCAGGCAGCATGGCCTTGTCTTCAACCCAGCACCTAGTGGTCCCAGGAGCCTGAGCCCAGCCTGGTGGGCACCGAGGCCAGGCATTCCAGACTCCTCCGGGCCTTCCTCCCTCGTCACTGGGCAGGGCTGCCAGAGCACACGAGGAGGCCGCCTGACCACCCCACATCTCCTTGGTTCCCAGGACATGCTGGCCCTCCAGATCATCGACCTCTTTAAAAACATTTTCCAGCTAGTCGGCCTGGACCTCTTTGTCTTCCCCTACCGGGTGGTGGCCACTGCCCCCGGGGTAAGTTCCCTGTGCAGGAGCCCAGGCGGCTGCCCCTTGATGCCTCAGGCCAAGAGCAGTCCCACCTGCAGGCCTCGGCACTCGGCCCTTCCTCCCTAGTGCGGGGTGATCGAGTGCATCCCCGACTGCACCTCCCGGGACCAGCTGGGCCGCCAGACGGACTTCGGCATGTATGACTACTTCACACGCCAGTATGGGGACGAGTCTACCCTGGCTTTCCAGCAGGTGACCAGCAGGGCGGCTCCCACACCTGGGGTGGTATGCGCTCCATCCCACCCCCAGCACCGCTGGTGGGCCAGCACCCTGCTTCCCCCCTTCCCCTGCTTTTCTGAGTCCTTGTACACTTGGGGTAAAACCAGGGCACCTGTAACCTTTCTTGGGATTCAAAGGAGCCTCTAGATGGACTCCCCAGGAGAAAGCTAATTCATGGGTGTGGGAGGAAGGGGCTGCTACCCCTGCACCCCTAGATGCAGCCACTTGTCACTCCTGCTACCAAGGTCTGCCTTGCTGATTTGGGCCCCGGGGTCCTAGGCACAGAGCCAGGAGAGTGCCTGCAGGCCCTGGAGGCGCAATCCTTGGGGGCCATCGTGAGTGCCTGGTTCTCTCCACATAGGCGCGCTACAACTTTATCCGAAGCATGGCCGCCTACAGCCTCCTGCTGTTCCTGCTGCAGATCAAGGACAGGCACAATGGCAACATCATGCTGGACAAGAAGGGCCACATCATCCACATCGGTCAGCCAGGCCCAGCGCCACCCTCCTCCTCTTTTTTTAACCCCTGGAGCCCAGGGCAGGATAGCGAGCCCCACCCCACAGAAGAGCCGGCATGCTAGAGCCCGCCAGCCAGGAAGGGTCAGGGTCAGGGTTTGAGTCCAGCCGTGAGGCCTGAGCTGTTGGCTGCCAGGCTGTCCTGCCACAGAGGGCACTGGGGGCGAGGAGAGCAGCCAGGGCTGTTGAGCACGGGGAGGTCTGGGGTTAGAAACCGGAGCCAAGTGGAACTGGGCTCATCTCTGCTCCAGCTTGGCTCCCCACCTCTTCTTCCTCTCTCCTCCTTCTGGCTGCTGCTTCTCTGCCACTCCCAAGAAAATATAGCCTGTGGTCGGTTCCTGGGGTATGGGGAGCTAGTGGCTCTGAGTCCTGGCTGAAGCATGCCCACATCTCTACCCTGGCATCTGTTCCCGTCACAACTGGCTTCTTGGGATTTTGCAGACTTTGGCTTCATGTTTGAAAGCTCACCAGGTGGCAACCTTGGCTGGGAACCCGACATCAAACTGACTGATGAGATGGTGATGATCATGGGGGGCAAGATGGAGGCCACGCCCTTCAAGTGGTTCATGGAGATGTGTGTCCGTGGCTACCTGGCTGTGCGGTAAGCCCTGGGGAGGGGGCGGGTGTGGGCACCAGGACAATGGGGAGGAGGGTGGGCAGCCCCTCAAAGGTCCCAGGAGGCCTTCTCAGACCTCTTTGTGAGTGGAGGGACTGAGGTTCAGACAGAGCAAGGGAGGTGCTAGAGGCCGCCTGGTGGGCCAGGTGTACCTGGGCCTTGCCTTCCTGTTGCCTCTCTCTGCCCACCTGTGCCAGCAACTTCTCCTTGCTCTGGGCATTGGAGTCCAGCCACACTGTAGTCTCCTGGGCTTGGCTTCACTTGCCAACACCTTGGGCTCGCCTTTCCGAGCATCCCACTCCCCCTTTCAGCCAAGCCTAAGCACCTGCCACCCCAGGCTGCATGCTGGAGACTCACTGTCCTGGTTTCAGAGTGTCATGTAGCCAAAGCCACACGGCAATGTGTGGTGACACCTGGACTCCACCTCAGAGTCTGTTGGAGCCTGCATCGTGCCCGCTTGGTGCAAGAAAAGAGTGTCTTTGAGCTGTGCCCCTGCACTTCCTCAGCCGCACGCAGAAGCCATGGGTGGAGGCCTTGGGTGGGGGACCGAGGCAGGATGGCTCCACCCATTCACAGGCGTGTGAGCAGCCTGGGCACTGCAGGCGCTGCCCTTGGGAGACATGAAAGGTGGTGGCGAGGTGGGGGGAGCCAGTGCATGAGACACGCCATGAGCAGCTGTCAGGCAGCAGCCAGACTGCAGGACTGCGGGCAGGGTCACCCCACTCACCCGTCCACCTCCCTTCCCCGCCTCTCCCCAGGCCCTACATGGATGCGGTCGTCTCTCTGGTCACTCTCATGTTGGACACAGGCCTGCCTTGCTTCCGCGGTCAGACAATCAAGCTCTTGAAGTAAGTAGGTCCTGGGCAGACACGCAGGCCATTTGAGAGGCCGCTGTCCCTGAGATGGGAGCCTCTTGATGCCGGTAACTGATCGTCATCAAGGCTGAGTACACTCCTTGGAACCCCAGAGCAGATGGGGTTTCTAGGACAACGCTGTCACCAGACCATGTTTGTAAGATGCCCCAGCTTCTGGCATGGCCAAGGACATCCCCGGCCCCTTCATTTCTCAGGGATGCAGTACCAGCCCTGCCTCCGGGCCTTGAGCCCCAGGGGCCACAGCAGCTTAGCCCCCGTGCTAGACCTCGCCCATCTCTGAAGCCACTCCACTCAGGAGGCACTAGGGAAGGGGACGGAGCCCTCTAGGCCAGCCGGGCACAGTGTCCCCACAGAGGCCTGGCCCTCACAACCCTGTCCCCAGGAGGGAACATTCCCAAGGCCTGACCCTCAGTGGAACAAATTCCCCCAAATGCTAAGTACTGTCTGCCGGCAGGACCAAATCCCGCAGGGAGGGCAGCTTGGAGGGAGCGCCCGGCAGCGGCAGCCCTGACTCGCTCTCTTCCCCAGGCACAGGTTCAGCCCCAACATGACTGAGCGAGAGGCTGCGAATTTCATCATGAAGGTCATTCAGAGCTGCTTCCTCAGCAACAGGTGAGTCACCCCTTCCTGCATCACTGCCATGCCCCGGTGTCTTCTGGGCACCTGCGTGGGGCTCAGCTGGGCCAGGTGACGAGGATACTGCGGTTCCAGGAGACTCTTGGTCCCGCACACCTGGAAGAAAGCTCTTGCAGAACTACAGGGTGCTGGTTTAGAGGGGCTAGGGTCATGCTAAGGAGAACACCTCGCAGAGGCCTGAAGGCTGGAAGCCATGCCCACCTGGGCCAAGCCCGTGAAGTCGAGGGAGCCACCAGCACATGGGGCCCTCCAGGGCAGCGGGCATGGCTCAGCAGGGCTGGGGAAGGAGCCTTCCTCAGGCTGCTGCCTAGGCAGTGACAGGAGGGGCAGGGTAGGGACAGGCCTGTCGGCTGTTGCTGTGATGGGTGGTGGAGCTGTGAGAAGAGGTGAGTTCCGATTCTGAAGTTAGAGCCCCAGGCTTTGCTGATGGGCTCCCAGCAGCTGTGATGGTCAGGGATGGCATTGAGGCTTTTGGGCTAAACAACTAGGTGGATGTGATTCCAGCAGGTGGGTGAGGGAGCCACCCGTGTAGGCGTCAAGGCCCCTGGGAGGTGCAGAGACTGCTGGAGCCTGAGAGGAAGACCAAGAACTGCCCCTGGGGGCCCACCAAGAGCAGGTCAAGGCCAGGGCACATGTGGGCTGGGCCGTGTGGCACAAGAGGACCACAGAGGACGGGAGGCAGCTCAGGGCAGGCGTGCACAACATATCTCTGAGTCAGCGAGAAGGGTCGGAAGGCAGGACGAGGAAGGTCTCTTCTGTTTTGTTGGTGAAATAAGACGGGCATGTGCTGGGCAGCGTGACAGGAGGCAGTGTGCACAGACCCTTCAGGACAGCCGAGCATGATCGGGGGTCACATGCCAGGCTGAGGTGCTAGAGTGGTGCCTGGCATAGGGGCAGCTCCTATGACAGCCTTCCAGGTCGGGCGTGGGTCCCAGGACTGAGGGCAGGCATTTGGCTAAGGAAGGGCCATCCACTTGAGCCCACATTTGAGGCTCATAGAGCCTATAGGGGACTCAGGAAGCAGAGCAGGAGATGGGGGCATAATGGAGCTCCACGATGGTGGCCACTGGGTGGGGGAAGGAGCGGCCCAGGAGAGGGGCCTGCCATGGGGCATCTGCACCTTCAGGGAGGGGAGTAGGGCCAGCTCCTAAGTATTGCTCTCCGGGTGGAGCGGACGTGGAGGGCTTGGAGGGGTGAGGGGCCCCACGCCGGCACGGGCTCCTCACAGCCTCCCTTTGCTCTCTGCCTGCCAGGAGCCGCACCTACGACATGATCCAGTACTATCAGAACGACATCCCCTACTGAGGATGGAGGCGGAGCACCGCCCCCAGCCGTCCTGCAATCATGGAGCCCTCTGAGCACTTCCCCACCCCGCCGGCCACCATGTGTGGCCACAAGGGGGTGCTGCCGCTGCCCTGTCAGTTCATCCAGTGGAGTTATTTTTATAGGACAAAAGAAGTGCCCCCTGCAGAGCCTGCAGTCTGCTCCTTCCTTAGGTGTGGCCCCCGCGTGCCATGTGAGGCTGTAATGACAATCATCTGATGACACTGTCTGCTGCACGGGTGTGAATACTGTATTTGCACTGGACACATTCCCTGTTTTATTTCATAGGTACATGAAGTATTTTCTTGTGCATAAAAAAAGAAAACTATATTCAACTTAACCAATGTGAACAAAATAAAAACCCCCAAAAGTACTGTGTTACAACTTGAATATCAGGTTTAGTGTTGAGTCTTTAGTGCACGTTCAGCTGAGGGGTGATTTCCAGCTGTGCTGGAAAGGGAGCCGGGCAGCATTCCGTCTCCAGAGTCCCGGAACAAAATGGGGTCAGGCCCCCAGGGACCCTCCCTGCTGGGACTGGCTGTCCGCGTCAGGGAGGTCAGGCAGCACATGTGCCAAGGGGCTCAGGGCCCAGGCACCCAGCTGTGAGCGCCGCAAAGATGGCTCACCACAGCGCAGATGAAGATAAGCTGTACCCCCAACTACTCTCCTGCTGCAGGGCCGGCTCAACGGGCGCCTGTGGAGGCCACGCGGCATCTCGCCCACGGTTCTCCTCAGCACGGGCGTCGCTCAGTGTCATGCTTCTGCTCCAGCCTTTTCCTGTTTCTTTCTTGTTCATTTTCAGTGCTCTGCTTCAGGACTCCAAAATTTTTGTGCAACTAGCCCCCAGCCGCCATCTGTTCCCACTCACTATGACCCTCCAATTATTCTAAGCAGATAAGAAGAAAAGATTCAAAACCAAAAAAAAAGACAACATAGAACATCCAGAAATAAGTCACTGAAATTAAAAACCAAACAATTGGTTAAACAACAGATAAGATATAGGTAAAGAGAAAACCAATCAATGAAAGAACAATGAAATTACCAAAAATGAAGTATAAAGAAAAGGAAAGTTGAATGAGAAGCTCTAATCAACTTCTACTGGGATTCAAGAGTTGATGAAAAACACAAATACTCAGCTCAGGAAGCACAGTTCAGTCCTGACCAGTATAAATAAAAATAGAAATAAGCCGATATGTAAATTAAAAGGAACATATAAAAGTATTAAATTAATCCAAAAGAAGGCAGGAAAGGAAGAAGACAAGAACTCACAGGTGGAGCAAAGATATCCCACTGCAGTGGAGACTCCAGTCCAGCTACATCAGAAATTACTTTAAACATCAGTGGACTAGCCACTCCGTTAAAAGGCAGAGATTAGGGGCCGGCCCGGTGGCGCAGTGGTTAAGTGCGCACATTCTGCTTCGGCGGCCCGGGGTTTGCTGGTTCGGATCCCGGGTGTGGACATGGCACTGCTTGGCAGGCCATGCTGTGGTAGGCATCCCACATATACAGTAGAGAAAGATGGGCACGGATGTTAGTGCAGGGCCAGTCTTCCTCAGCAAAAAGAGGAGGACTGGCAGCAGATGTTAGCCCAGGGCTGATCTTCCTCAAAAAAAAGAAACAAAGAAAAAATCCTAAGAACAATCAAGTTCCTGTTTCAGTGACAAGGTAGACAAAAGACAAACTCAAGAGCCTGATGCCTTTGAGGAAGTGGTTAGCGGAGCATGGCCTACACTCAGGGGATACTAGAAACAAAGCTCTGCCCAAAAGACCAGGAACTTCCTCGATGTATCTGTGGAAAACCCATCATGCTTAAAGGTGGCATACTGAAAGCTGTGCCTCCTAAATAAACAGGGAGGGACACGTGTCTGCTGTCACCACTTCTGTTCAGCATTCAGTACTGGAGGCCCCAGCCAGTCCAGTCAGGCAATAAAAAGATCTATAGTCAAGGTTACAGGATACAGGTCAATATACAAAAAAGTCAATTGTGTGTGTGTGTGTGTATCTGTACATGTCTCACAACAACAAAAAAACGAAATTAAAACCATACCATTTACAATTGCATCCCAAAACACCAGATACCAAGAAATACAGCTAATGAAAGATTTGTAAGAAATATTAAAAACTGCAAATGTTGAGAGAAGATTTAAGCAAATACAGTAATACATTCATGAATCGGAAGGCTGAGCATTATTCAGATATTTGTTCTCATACTGATCTGTAGTTTCACTGAAAATGCCAATCAAAATCTCAGAAAGGGGCCGGCCAGGTGGCGCAGCGGTTAAGTGCACACATTCCACTTTGGTGGCCCGGGGTTCGCGGGTTCGGATCCCGGGTGCGGACATGGCACCACTTGGCAAGCCATGCTGTGGCAGGTGTCCCACATATAAAGTATAGGAAGATGGGCACGGATGTTAGCTCAGGGCCAGTCTTCCTCAGCAAAAAGAGGAGGATTGGCGGCAGATGATAGCTCAGGGCTCATCTTCCTCAAAAAACAAATCTCAGAAAGCTTTTTAGTGGAAATTGGTAAGTCTAAAATTTATATGGGAATGCAGAGGTCAAAACGTAGCTATTTCGAGCTTGAAGACCAACAAACCTAGGTAGCAAGACTTACCCTTATGGGACCGGCCCCGTGGCCCAGTGGTTAAGTTCACGCACTCCGCTTCGGCAGCCCAGGGTTTCACCAGTTCAAATCCTGGGCGCGGACATGGCACCGCTCATCAAGCCATGCTGAGGCGGCATCCCACACGCAACAACTAGAAGGACCCACAACTAAAAATACACAACTATGTACCAGGGGGCTTTGGGAGAAAAAGGAAAAAACAAAATCTTTAAAGAAAAAAAAAGACTTACCCTTAAGCTACAGTAGTTAAGACAATGTGGTTTACCCCGTGCAAGGAAATTGAATAAACAATGGCAGAGATGGACAGCAGGGACATACTCCCATACATACAGCCACCCTGCAGGACAGCAGAGGAAAGATGGTCTTTTCAATAACGGTGTTGCGTCAACTGGATATTGGTATAAGAAAAAAATTTAATCTTGACTGCCTACCTCATATCAGACCTCAAAATCAATTCCAGGTGGATTGTAGGGCTGTATGTTAAAGGTAAACTTTAAAGGCTTTTAGGAGAGAATAGAATGCCTTGATGACCTCAAGAACACACAAAGATTTTTTTTTTTTTTTGAGGAAGATGAGCCCTGAGCTAACATCTGCCACCAGTCCTCCTCTTTTTGCTGCGGAAGACTGGCCCTGAGCTAACATCCGTGCCCATCTTCCTCTACTTTATATGTGGGATGCCTACCACAGCATGGCGT